>NC_140227.1:5926404-6361404 GCF_951802725.1 Rutilus rutilus
GAGTAGACCAGTCACAACAGACTGAGCAGTCTGACCAATCAGAGCAGAGTAGACCAGTCACAACAGACTGAGCAGTCTGACCAATCAGAGCAGAGTAGACCAGTCACAACAGACGGAGCAGTCTGACCAATCAGAGCAGAGTAGACCAGTCACAACAGACTGAGCAGTCTGACCAATCAGAGCAGACTAGGCTCACAAGGGGTTTAGAGTGACTGAATCTTCGAATGAACTGCTTTCAGACTCTTTGAGAAAGTCGGTGATGCTGCAATGTACAGTATATTATGAGAAAGTTCAAGAGGTATTTTTTTTTTTTTTTTTTTTTTTAGCTCGGATGCATGTAAACCTGTTGTAGGAGATATCTAAAACAGAAATAGGAACTTATAAAATAGCATAGCAGAGGGACTTCAATAGGACATTAATCCTCTGTTCCAGTCATTTTTATTTTATTTTACTTTATTGATTTATTATTTTATTGATTGTTCATCTGAGCGGTACAAAACCTTGCTTAATGGTTATGTTATTTCACTCTTTGTTTAGACAATAATATATTTTTTAAATAAAATAATATTTTTACCATGCCCACAGAATATACAGAATATCTAAAGAGTATGATCAAAGTGAATGTCTCATCTATTAGCATATATTTGTCATTAAGTAGTCGCGGGCTGCTGAGAGCTTCTTTCATATATAATGCCTGTCCAATGTCAAGATCTGCCAAGTCGAGTTCTTCAGAGGAGCAATCTTTCCTTGCCAATAAAAATCTATTCTGTTCTACACGGACAGCACAATTCAGTTTAAAAAGAAGCCTTTTAATGTCATGTCCTCCTCTATCAGTATTACTGATTCATTTATCTTTTGTTTAACCTACAATGTGAGGACCAGATGTCCCTTCAAGGATATTAAAACCTGAGATCACCTACATTGCGGGGAATGGATCATGTAATAAACATAATAAATGATGGTTATTCGAAAAGGTATAAATGCAGAACGTTTTCTGTGATGGGTAGGGGGTAGTTTTAGGGGTAGGGTTCGTGTGGGGATAAAACAGTATAAAATAATTATGCAGAGTCCCCACAAAGATAGCGAAACCGAGTGTGTGTGTGCGCGCGCGCAAGAAAGTCATGAAATTTTTCTATGGTGATTCTAATTTTTAAATATGTACCCACGTCTATTACTTCATAGTTGTGAAATATCATATGCATTTTGAATCATACTCTTCTCCATGTAGAAGATTCTGCTGATAATTCCAGATGCAGAGCTTGCATGCAGTCATTTTATTACTGATGTTATCTGGAGTGTTTGGTTTTATCCCTGATAAAGGAGAGCGAGAAGGAGAGCGCCTTTGTGCGTCCATCACACACACAGTCTGACAGCGCGTCCGTTACGGGCTCGGCGCTAGGATCCGGCGGATCTCTCTCTCTCTCTCTCTCTCTCTCTCTCTCTCTCCAAGCCTGTTTTAAAGTCTCTGCCAGACTTCAGCTCATGCGCTACTTCCTGGATGGCGGAATGGAAAGCTTCCAGAGCCGCTCCAACTCTTTTCTCTGTGTTTTCAGCGTGATGCATGGACTACCGCTCCTCTAACATCTCACTCTTAATCCACAGTCCCCTTGACATGTATCTCTTCTGGACTACAAGCTCAGCCATCTGAAAGAGAGAAAGAGAAAAGAAAAGAAAAACTGTTTCCTTTGGCTTGGTCGAACTTCAAAAGAAAAATCTCTCCAAAGGGACTCACTAAAAGGAGGCGGCCGAAATACATTGAACCGTGTCCAGCGCGTTCGCATCGCTTGTTTGTGGGAGTTTTGTCGTTCAGCAGGAGGATAACTCTGTCAACAGTTGCCTTATTCCAGATCTCCATGTATACAGTGTGACATGCGGAGGCTACTGCGACCGCGCTGCTGCTGCTGGTGGATCCCGCCTCTGCTTTTCTCCTCGCTCCTGCTCCGGTGGGCACATTCTCATCCCGGTAAGTTGGATTCGGGGTGGATGAGAATTGTTTTCAAATCGCTCCATTTATTATTATACGAGTAAGACCAATACATTGGCTGCGTAAGGTTGAGGGAGAAAAAAAAAAACCATAAGCACAAAACCAAACGAACGCGAGGTTTTATTTGTGATTTATTTATTTTTTCTGCTGTAGCCTAAGTCACGGAATTGGGACGATCTAACACGGAATTGTAACGCACATAATGACGCCTATTGATATTTCAATATCCACAAATGATTCGTTACTGTTATTTATAAGCGCGCGGACCCGTTATCTCTAAACATTACACTCAAATCCGTTCTAGGAAAAGACATTAGCCGATGTCTTTCAGCAGGTATTATAACATATTTGAATTATAATGCACACTTGAGCCATCTTTAGTTTAAGCATAACTTAGCAACATTTCATTCCTTGACGACTTTTAACGTGATTTACGCACTTTCTCTTGAAAAAAAAGACAGTCTAGTAATTTAAGAGTTTTTTTTTAGGTGCATATTATATTACATATAGACCGATTATCGGTTTGACCAATATTTTTTATAGATATTCACACTTTTCTACTTTATCAGAATTGTTGGTTTTTTTTAAATCGGGTCTAATTTAATGGATCTCTTTAATGGGTCACTATGGGTTTTAGTGTTCAGCAAAAAACTACATTGTTTTCAGACAAAATACTTACTTTTTAATTTATTGTTTGCATAATTAATCCTAACTTTTCCAATGTAGCAACGCATAGCATTTTAAACTTAAGTTAAATAGTGTCCAAAACAAAAATGCAAACACATTTCTTATATTAGATCATGAAGCAGGTTTCATACTATTTATTATTATATATGAATATATAATAAATAGCCTAAAACAATATAAATTGTGAATATTTTGTCATTCATTTTCATAATGTACATTGTTTGGTTGCAAGCTAATGATTTTTAAACTATTATTTTGTCAAAAACATGTATCATTATTGGTTGTTCTGATGCCGCTCAGTAATGCTAAGCAGCATCATTTTGGGATCAGTTAAGAAAAAAAGGTTATTATTTATTTGTTGTTACTATTTATTGATACATCAAATGTGATGATCTGAAACATCAGGCAAGTAGGGATGAAGCATTAAATATGAATTCCCACAGTAACTAACAGTGCGTCTTGGAAAACGTCATAAGAACATGATTTCCGGGGGCTCGTCCGGGTTTAAATATATAAATATATATTTGATGGCATCTTGTTTAAGATGACCTGGGTCGTTGAGTGTGTGTGAGTAATAGATGAGGATCTCTCAGGCTCTTCAGGTTTGCTGTGATGATAGGCAGCAGCCAGTCTGAGATTCACCAGTCATCTGTAACCAGGAGGAGACTGATAAGCTCTGCATATTTGCATGAGTTTTTATGTAACGCTGGAGGCGTCAAGTCTAATGTATAGAGAGTAGACATTCTCAGGTCTTAGAATGAAACCTTATGGAAGCAGACCAAGTGAAAGGACTGTTTGTGCCCCTTTACCTAAATCTACACAGGCAAACACATGTGAAACAAGTGACGAGAAAGCCATATTCATAAACAAGAAATCTTTAGAGCTTTACAGCTCCATACGAATGAAAGATAACATGGTTTGCAGATTGCATCTGCGCTGTGTGTTGCATTTTTGTGTATTCGTGCATGCGGTCAGAAATCTCATTAAAAGACAGAACACATTGTGTTTATCTCTCATCTTTCCATCTAATCTGATATCTTGGTACATAAAATGCTAATACATCTCAAAACGTAAATTTCCACAATAGCTGACCTACTTCTGGGGAGCTTGATGGTTTTGTGTTATCAAATGGCCATCGCTTTACATACATAATAAAATGTTACTTTGTTGGTAGTCAATCACCGTCGCAGGAATAAACTAATATTAACGGCAAGCTTTTACGGTTTCTCTGGACACTGCGCTTCAGATACGGTATCAGTTTTTCTAGGCTTTTCTTTCACCATAGTTTTCATCGCGCATTCTATGTGATCCAAAACTACAAGAGCCGGGCGCTCATAAGGGTGAGCACTTGAGCGCTGACAGTGAGATAAATTGTCTAAGTTTCTGCATCTCAAACAGCCGAGAGATTTCATCAGGCCCGTGATGAACGCTCCATGAATAACACATTGTCACCAAAGGGCAAATGCCTGACTCAAGGTTGTGGACATTATTGGCAATCTTTTCCGTCTGTTTTTCTGTTTGCGCCTCTCTCTCTCGTGTCTGTCGCAGTATGTGTTTCTGTCTGTCTTACTGTCTCCATCTATCAGAGTTGATTTCACCGAGAGAAAGGTGCACACTTCCAATTCTCGAGTCGGAAGGGGGGTAGAAATGAAGTTACCGCAGAAGAAAAGACCACTTTAATGTGTTCCGTTTGTTTGCCGTCATTCTTCCCTGCCCTCTCTGCTTTTTCTAGACGTGGGTCTTTTAACCTCAGTGACATTTGTTCATGTCTGTGTCTGATAGACCCGTTTTTAGCTGAACCAGTGCTGCGGAAAGACAAGCGAGCTCTGTATCTGCCGCCGCTGCTACAGTGACATACAGCGACGTGCTAGAAAAAGGGGAACGCTGCAACTTTATTTATTTCTGTCATGCCAGTGGGAAACAAGTGTCTGCACACTTGAGTCTCCAGTAATGGCCAGTTTGCTGACGGAGCAGAGCGGAAGCGAGAGGATTTCTCAACGGGGCGTCTGTTGGCCCCAGGCAACGCTCATCTCTTTACAGACGGTTGATCTAGCCGTTGGAGCCGATGGATGACTATCACGGAAGAGAAAATCCTAGCGCGGTTTCCACCTAATAATTTAAAGCTATAAAGCTCAACTAGGAAACTAGCAAGCAAAAATCGCTTGACTTGTCTACGCCGTATAAATCAAAGGGAAGCAACAGAATTGATCTTTGTTTTGTTTTTTGGCTATTCTTTTCCGACCTCCTATCTACAGCGGGAAATGATTCAAAGGATTCACCCAAAAGATGTAGAAACCGCCGGCGAAAGTGAGGAGAGGATTTCTAGACGGTTATTTCTGTCGCATGACGAATAGCATGCCACGCACTGGAGAGCACAATGATAATTCAAATCTCTTAAGAGGTATCAGACTTCCTGCCTTTCTGATTTCCTTTTATGTGAGCGAGGAGCCATTTCTCTGTCTAATAGAAAAGGATAATTTGCTAAATGTCCGTTTGGAAATGACGGGCACTTAAATGGGGGTAGAGTCTCGGGAGTGAGATAGCTGGGCCGGACTGGATGCTCTAGCGGCCCCCTGTAACAACATTATCATCATCATCATCATCTCTCTCCGCTCGGGCCGTTATCTGTCCGGCTGGGTGACCAAAGCTGCTGTAATGTTCTCCAGGTCACTTTATCAGTCACGGAGCCTGTCATCGTCGCCCGGCTCCCCTAATAGATTGATTAAAAGATAGGGCCGTGCGGACGGTTAAGCGTGTGGGGTGATGTCAGGCTGCCGTAGGGTCGTTGTCCCAGAGTTTGTTAGCGTGTGTGCTGAATGTGCACTGCATCTGTACCAGAGGCAGCTTGTGGTTGGAACCAGCAACATGGAAGGGAATAAGAACTCTTAACTCGGACGCTTTCTCTGCGTTTCATTTTTGTTCGAACATAAGCCTCACACCAAACATATTTCCAATTCACTTGCAATTTAAAACATTGAAATGTATTCATTCTTTTAATAGCAATGTTTATTTCAATTGATCGTTTTTCTTTTAATTAATTCAATTGTTTGTTTTGCATAAAAAATGTATAAAATATTTATGTTCAAATTAATACTTTTATTCAGCAAGGATGCATTCAATTGATTAAAAGTTACAGTGAAGTCCTTTATAATGTTTCAAAAGATTTCTATTTCACTCAAATGCTATTCTTTTGAAATTTCTAGTATCACAGAATCCTGAAAAACATATTAAACAGCACAACTGGTTTCAACATTGATGATAATATTAAGAAATGTCTTAAATCAGCGTATTAGAATGATTTCTGAAGGATCATGTGACGCTGAAGACTGGTGCGATGCCTGCTGAAAATTCAGCTTTGATCAAGGGAATACATTACAATTTTTGACATTTAAATGACATTTTGGTTGTGGATGGTTTGGTTTGTACAGTAAGTGTTTATTCCTGACTTCTTGCATTTAATGTGTGTGTCTGTTTTTATTTTATTTTATTACTCTTATAAAGTGTTTAAGCCAGTTTAATTGCTTCTCCTTTCTACTTGCACTTAACAGACACTGTTATTCTAAAAAGCTTTTTTTACATTAACTCACACTGTTTTTTTCTCTCCCTCCTTTTTGTTGTGTTAGATGTCATGAATGGTTCTCAAGGAGTATTGGTGCTCTTCAGTGAAGGACTCATCTCCATTTTTCCTCAATAGTCTTGGTGAAGGCAGACGTGTTTGTGTGTGTGAGAGAGAGCGTGTGTGTGTCCTTGCTCGTGCTGGTACATTTTCTCCTCATCTCCACTGGCAACCACAGCTCACAGTGTGTGCCAACCACTAAATGAAGTGGACATTCATGAAGCATGCTGGTAGATCCTGTCTTACAGGCAGAAAACTGCAGATAACGAACCCAGCATGAAAATAATTTAAGTCATATAATGCTATTTTATCAGATAATGTCATTGCTATGGAGACAAAAAAAAGTGTTATACTTGTGCACATACACGGTGCAAACAACATTCTGATCTTTCTGAGTGACATTTTTGCCTATGTTTAAAATACGTTTCAGAACCTCTGTCAGTGACAACTTTAACAGTGAAATAAACAAACTTTGGCTATGTTTACACGGAAACGATCTGAAGAGAAAACGCAAAAGTAGCGTTGCGTTATCACATTTTATTCTGCGTTTAGACGAGCGTTATGGGGGGGAAATCTGCGTGCATATGGTGATGCAAAAGTGTGTGAAATTCGATGTAGCGCATATCTGTGACGTAAACGCGGACGCGACGAGAGCCACCGTGAGCAGATCAGTGCCTTCACTGTCTAGCAGACTTTTGCGTTTTTACCCTTTAGACGGGAACGCGACGGTGGAGCGTTTTTAAGATTTCCTCTCTGGAGGGTGGTTTCACTTTTTTGCGTTTTTAAGCCCCAAAAACGCCGTCGCCGTCTAAACGAAAGGCACATCCGCTAAAATATTTTTACGTTTTCACCCGCGAGCGTTCTCGTGTAAACAGGGCCTTTATCTTTAGCGTTCTTGTTAGCGCGGCCGCCTCCCACATTCGAATCCCGTTCGGAGTGGGTTGAGTAGGACTGGTTACACCATGTCAAACTGCACTTAAGTTTTGCCTTCTTCTCTTTTTTTTTTCCTCTTGTTTTTCTTGTAAACGTTCTAAAATCATGCAAGTATTTTAAATACTTAGAGAATGGAGTTGAACAAAGAAAAGGAGGGTGATAAATTTGGCTAAAATGTTCATTTGTGATCATTTTTTGTTGCTGTTGTTGCTGGGCTCCTGTACCGTTAGATAAACATTGGCTTTGTACGGCCATGTTGGTTGCATTGGTTTTGTTCTTTGTTTGTTCTGTTGTATGCAGCTTTGCTAAATGGTCTTTGGAAAGCTGGAAAGCCCGAAATCTGCAGCACCGATTGTTTGCGACATCATCGACATACACAGCACCAACTCTCTGCTCATGTTGTGCCACTCTAAAAAATGCTGGGTTGTTTTAACCCAATGTTGGGTCAAATATGGACTAACCCAACGTTGGGTTAAAAAATGCAGTTTAAAAATGGACATTTTTAACCCAACGTTGGGTTAGTCCATATTTGACCCAACATTGGGTTAAAACAACCCAGCATTTTTTTTTTTTTTTTTTTTTAAACGTTAGCCTGATACAAATTTGGTATAGTAATAATGATTCGCCTCATTGAAAGTTGTAGTAGTTGTAGGCTGGAGACCAAATCCGTGTACTTTGGCTTCACTTTCTCTCAGATTTTCTTCATGTTTGCTTTTGCCACTCTTTTATTTCTCCCTCTTTCTCTAGTTCTGACTCTCTCCCAGACTGGAGGTTCTGAAAAAGATTTTCATTTGGCACGGTAACAGGGGTTGAAAGAGTTTGCCAGGAGACGAAAGAAACCTTTGAGCCACTGGGAGACTTAAACGCTAATTCTCCTTCCACATAACCCGGCCCCCTCCAGCGCCTTATTCTCCCGCTTACCCCCGTGCCCCTCTCTAAGGTCATAATTAGCAGAGTATGGAGCAACAAACGTAAAAGTCTCTCCATTAATAACGTATAACGGCTGCTGGCCCTCTCCAATTTAAATGCCAGTTCTTCCTCTCAACCAGGCTGAAACACGTGATCATGTGTAAAGACCAACAAGGATGTCGTCAAAGATGATGTTAAATGAATCTGTCTGAAACCAAACAATGGAGCATGTTTATGTTTCTTTATATTGAACAAGTGATGGATGGATTAATGAGAGAGAAATTAATTACAATTTGATGAGCCGCAGCGGGCGCTGCAATATTAACAGCCAAACAGATCATCTTATAGTGCAACTGAGATGCAACACCTTAACATTCGTTTTCACACAGACTTTCATGCATTGGCCACTAGGGGGAGTATTTTGCGTGAGTTCTGTTATTTATGTTTCTAGTTTAAAATGCTAGTTTACGCAATGCGGACATAGCCTTTTACTGTTGATTATATGCAGCATTAATTCTGCAGTTTGTCAAGCTGATTGATCAAGGCTTTTGTGGCGTGCTAAGCGCTAGTGCTAAGTGATAGACTTAATTTATCACTGTATCACCGACCCACACAATACTCCTTAAATAATTGTTTTCCTTTCAACCGCTCTTGAAGGAAGCTATGAAGCCTTTTTTTTTATATATAACTTGTGTCAAGATAATAAAAAGGTACACTTTATTTTGATGGTTCACTTTAAAACTATAACTTTTCAACTACATGTCAACTTACCCTCATTAGTGTATTAGTAGCCTGTGTTAGTAGACTGTTAGGTTAGGGTTCGGGTCAGTCAGTAACAATAAGTTGACGTTCTTGCAAAGTTACTCATAGTCAGTGGAATGTCTGTTGGTGAGCATTACAGAAATTCTACTAATACTCTAATGAAAGTTGGTTGATATGTAGTTGCAAAGTTACTTATAATTAGTAGAATGTCTAAAGTGGACCATCAAAATGTGTTGCCCAATAAAATGATCACCAATGACACTTCTTTGTTAAAAGCATTGAAATGAAAATGCTGTCATCAATTACCCACCCTCATGTTGTTCCAAATTTGTATGACTTGTCTGTTGAACATAACAAACTTTTTCTTCTTCTTTCTATACAATGACAGTCAACGTCATGTACTTTCATTGTATAGAGATTATTCACAATATCCATGTTTGGACGGGGAGTACATGAAGACCAAATTCAAGACCATTTTTTGGATGAACTATCCCTTTAGCTTCACTTTGGTGAAATCCAATTCCTTACCTTATCCCAAGTGGCCCGTAAGAAGAACTCTCCCCTTGAAATCTGATATCAATTTTTTGGTTCGTTCTTGAAAGGTAATGGCTGGGATTTAGGCTGCGTAATCCGGTCTGGATCAGTGTAAAAGGCCAATCTCTGCCCAGAGCCCTTGATGGGCTGGCTGTCATGGACAGGCCTGCTTGCAATAGAGAAATAACCTTAATATGGAGGTTGTGGGCTGCAGTTCAGGCCTGGCGTGTAATGATACAGCCTTTAGGGTGATGTTGTCCATGTTATGGGTGTTTGTCAGTCAGAGAATTGTAGCCTAATGGTTTTGTAGGCCAGTTCATTCCATTTGGTACTTCTAATTCTCCCCACACTATTTCTCCCCCTTTGAAAAAGAGGAACAAAAACAGCAGAAAAGGAGTGAGGCAAACTATTAGACACCCTCTATATATCACAAGAGCCTCGGAAATTGCGGCAGCAAATAATTTGTTTGTGCGTGGACGCGTGCGGTCTCTCAGTGGACATATAAATGAGGTAATGCCCTGGCGTTTCTGGGAAGCACGGTCACGTATTCACAATGGCCATTTTCACAGACACAATGCATTAGTGTTGCATTAGACCACGACTGAGAGGGCCAGGCCTGTTACAGCCCCTTGATATTTCCTCTGCCTCCGTGGTGAAAAGAGGAAAGAAAAGACGAGAAGGGGAAAATAACCACATGCCAAGGAGCGTTGTGTCAGTGAGCCAGTGTTAGGCCGGAGTTGTGAGTCTTCTCATTAAATTTTTGCAGTGTAGTTGGTTTTTCCACTTTAATGCTTGGGAGGACGCTAGCCTCTTCCACCGAGAGAGAGAGAGAGAGAGAGAGAGAGAGAGAGCGGGCGAGACGCAGCCTACGGACTGCACCACGCTGCCCAATTTGTCTTACTTCTAGGGAAGCTGTTTAAAGTACAATGCTTTTTTTTTTACTCTCTCCCTCCTCTCTTTTCAAAATGCGAGTCTCCCGCTGTCTTTCTGCCACTCCAGATATCTGTGCTTTCATCAGTCAGACCTGTATCGAGTGTGCTCGGAAAATGGCTTGTGATTAGTGTCTGTCTGTTCTGATTTATTCCACTCGTAACAGTCAATCAGTGTGCATATAGTGAATTAGACGAGTACATTATACACACGCATGTTCCCTTATGACCTTTCTCTTCCTGTAACTCTCTTGGAATAACCTGACATTAGTGTGCCACACAGACCTTTAGGTTTCTGTACTTACTCTGATTCCGAATCAATGGGTCTCTGAAGTTTCTGAGCTTGTTCTTTGCTGTGATGCTAGCACGATAATGCTAATGTTGCTTAATGTGCATCACAAATCTGTGAAGTGTGTCATTTCTTTTGCAAAAATTCCCAGTGTCCTGAACACGACCCCCATCTGTCATTGGTCAGCCTAGAAGATAGCCCTGCCCAAACGTCACACTAGTGGGTGTGCTAATGTCGCAAATGTAAATCGCACAAATGGCAATCGCCTTTAACAACCTTTTTCTATTTTTATGAAGCAAACAGTTAGACCTCTGAAATCTCTTTGGATAAGATTTTTGTTTGCAGTCATTGTAAAGCAGCTGATTTGAAAATTCTTCAGTTAAATTCTAGCATTCAAAGTTGATATGTTTACAGTTTAGCTTTAGACTACACATTATACTGTATCTAGCCATTTAATTGGCCATTAGGCTTTTTCGCCATTGTGAGAATCATTGTGTAAAATCAGTGGTAATTTAATATCAGACATTTTATGAAAATATATTTGGCTATCATTTAGTTTATTCATTGAGTATTCGTTCCCATGAACACAAGTGTCAGAAACAAAACAAAAAATATTTTCGTAATAAGTTAGCACTATGCTAATCTGATATATTGCTAACTGAAAACATAACGAAATGGAAATGGTTAATGGCTTTGGAGAGGATTTTGAAGGCTTACTGCTTTATTTGAAATATGCTAATTAGCAGTGTAATCACCATGATCATACAATGATAGCTTTGACAAACATGCAAATTCAGATGAGAAAGGAGAATTGTCATCATCTGACGTCCTACTGAGAGGCAATGTCGCCACTGTCTTCCACTTTTCTTTCTTTCCATATTAAAGCATTGCAAAGAAAGGTAAATGTGCCTGACGTTAAGCTCAAACAGCAGCCGAGTGGCAACGTACAAGCATGAAATCAAACCCAAAAGTAGAAATAGGCTACTTTTTCATTTCTTTGCCGCTTGACAACTGTGATTGCCTTTTCTGGCTGGGTTGTGTCTTTGATGGTTCACTCTACCTTGACTAGTGCTGATGGGTTAGCGCTGTGACTACTGATTGGATTGGCTATCTTTGACCTCTTGTAACCTCATGTGCTGGGTCTCAGCGAATGAAGCTACATTGTTGCTCGTGTGTTAGGGAATATTCCACATCACATACACTCTCTCGTTTCATTCCAGACTTTTTTTCAGTGGAACACAAAAGGAGACATTTTGTTTTCCATGCTCTATTCCATGTGGTTACAATGAACAGGGACCAAAGCTTTCAAGCTTCAAAGGACACAAAAGCACCATAAAATATCATTAAAGTAGTCTATGTGACTTCTGACTTGTGTCAGTCTGTCTCAAAGCTGTTGTGTGACTTCAGAAGACTTGGAATTTAGTGTGCAAGACTTATGTACTGCTTTTATGACGCTTCTGCATTGCTTTGCCTCTTTTTTTGAAGCATGAAAGCTTTAGTCCTCAATTTAACGTAATTCCACGGAAAACAGTCTTTAGAATTTCTCCTTTTGTGTTCTACAGAAGAAAAAAGGTCATATGGGAACAATATGTGGGAGATGAAGTGGGGGGGGGGGGGGGGTTGAACAATACAGTAACTATAGTTCTAAAATGTACCGACAGGTACACCAAGGTCTTTCACTACCTTGTGAAAAGTACATTTGAGCAAATTTTTAAAGTACCCATTACAGAAATAATATATATTTTGGACATTTTATTGCATGTTAAATGAAAATGTATTATAGTTTAAATTTATATTAAATAGCTGAACTTTTTGCCACTTGAAGGACTTAAGTACACCTTTATACTGTATGTAACTTCATAATTACTTCTGTTGTCTTTCGAAATATGGTTTGTTGAATGTACCGAGAAGCATTTATGGTAAACTTTTAAAACGTAGTCATAAATATGTAATGTATTTAAATATATTTGAAATTGCACATTTGTATGATGATGTTGCAATTTAGTACTTTAAAATATATTAACACTACAGATAAAATTATATGTGAATGTCAGACAACACTTAATACTCAATTTTGTGTATACTTCAGTGTTATAATAATCTTTTGTGATTTAAAATGTACCTTAATTTTGACAAAAGCAAGTGGACATTTTAAAAGTGTATTCATGTTAGTGGACTCTCTTTAAATACACTTAAGTGACCTTCTATTTCATTAATATTATAATATCTGCAAGGACACATTAAAAAATATATACATACTTTTAAGATTTGAAGTACACTTCAAGTACACATTCAATAAAAATGAAGCGCATTTCTTTTTCACGAGAGCTCCTCCGACCAGATGTCCGACAGATGGGCTTCTACTCTCATGCCCCTGGGAGCGCTGTGGATTTTCCGTACTTTTTCATGAATTCCTTTCTCTGTATTCCGCCCGAGTAGGGCGGGATAGGACACTTCCAGGAAGGGTTTTGGCCCAGTCCGTTCTCCATTCCTCATGTGGAGACAAGCGGCGGTGTTCCTCCTGAAACCTCTTTGGATTTACGCTGCCAGTCCTGCCATCTTTCTTGCGTTAATCACCCCGGGCTCCGCTCGCCACTCACCGGAGGTGGCGATGGATGAGCCATTGCGGAAATGGAATGGAGAGTGGCCAGGCGTGACAGAGAGAAGATGAGGAGACAGTCAGGATAGGAGAGGGGAATAAAGAAGATGATAACCACCTCAACACACATCTACGCACACACATTTCGCTTTAAAATATCCCACACCCCAACATTTAGGGCACGTGGAACAAGCGTCTTAAATCACCATCAGTGACTCAAGGTTCCATCGCGGTCTTAAACAATCATTACTGTCATTTGCATGGGCTTTTTAATGGTAGTCAACTGGGTTTTTAATGGCCGTGTTTTTAATGGCTGATGCAATATCTAGAAAGCATCATCTATCAGTGGCGAGCAGTGACTTTTTTAACCGGGTTTGCTGGGTGCGCTTTATGTCTAAAATGCACCTGGTGCAGATACGTTAGTTGGGTGTCGCGTTAGCTGCTTAGTTGCTTATACTCATGACACATAGCAACACAGCTAAAGTTTTATATATAATAAATTAATATATTTGACGTTTAATTAAAAGTAGCCTACACTTACCTGTTGATGCCTTCACAAGCACCTGTAAAAGCAGTTTTGATGCGTGAGGCGCGAAAGTTCCAAAATAAACTGTATTTTTGTAATTCCGCTAGATGACACTAATGTCTCAGAAACGACTTCACCTTTAAACGGTACGGGGCATCCGCTGAGGATACGCATCTAAATCAGAGACGACAAATAAGAAACACTACGGCAGGCGTCAATTTACGTTAAAAATAAGCATAAAATAATCAATATGAGAAGCCTATTATAAATAAAATATAAGTAAAATATAATTAGAATCAATGTAAGTAGCCTATAATAAAAAATAAAAAATAAGTTGAAATAATGGAAACCGATGACTTTAACAAACGCATAGACTTCGATTAACAGCCTCAGATAGGTTTACTTACAGTAGATCGGTCTTTAACATTTATACGTTTTCGTTAACAATAAATTTCCTTATGGAGAAAACGAACTACTATGAAAATGGTTTCAGTTATCACTTTTTTCCACTTGATTTAGTCGATTTAGTTTTGTATCAAATACAATGTGACTTTCGTGATCGAGATCTGGCAGCAGCAGCAGCACAGTTTTCCTCTTGCATGTAAAAACATATTTTGATAATATTTCTATTATTGTCACAACCCTCATGCACTAGACCAGTCACCTCAGCACACTACATTTCCCATAATCCTCTCTGGCTACAAACTGTGCACGCTATACAATCACCACACCTGTCTGCTATCACCCTCATCAGTTCCTCCAGTTGTCTGGTCTTGCTGTTCATCCCTGAATGCTTACCTGATGCCTAACCTGTGGATACTAGCCTTTGCAATCCTGTCGAGTCTTCCAGCCAGCCGGTCTTCCACTCACCTGTCATCTCCACCTGCAACAGATAAGAACAGTCATTTCCCTGCCAGTATCGCCACATCGATCTGCTTTCCAGTTACTCACCTGTTCACATCCCATGTGTCTCTCAATAAACTCTGTTTGGATCTTACTTGTGCGTCTGCAATCTCCATGACAGTTATATTGTTGCTTATAGTGTTTATTTTACATGAATTAATAAACTTTAGTTTTTTAAATTGACTAATTGGAAGAAATTATATTAATATAAATCTAATGTTAATATGTATATAGTTTTGTACACTTATATTAAAATATAAATTATTATTATTTTTTTTTAAACAAAGCACTGTTCAACAGCATATAAGTTTTGACTACGGTTAAAACTTTGCTATAGAATTTGTTAAACTTATTTTGACAACCCTAGCCAATATAATGCCAACATACATTTCATTTACCATAAATGGAATGCACAAAAAATTGCATAAATTAAATTTATTCTCAAAATATGAACTAAAACTTCACACCAAGATTTTTCATATCTAAATGGCTGAATACTTCACAGCGTGAATTTATGACTACACATTATTTTAAGTTGCTGAAATATGTTTTTGTCAAAACAAACGCCTCTGGACACCAAACGTGTTTGATTCAGAGTCTTAGGTGATCTAGGGCAGAATCAATGTACCAGCTCTCATTTCCTTGAGGACTGTTCGTGAGTGACTGCAGATCAATTTTTAAAGAAAACACCGCTGTCTTTTTAGGATGAGACCACTTGATTTACATTTATTCCTGGATTTCTTTATGAATAAATGCATCAGTAATGTTTATGTATTTACCCTGATGGTTTGAATTATTTAAAGTTCTGACCCCAAGGCAAATCCACTCATTATGCGTCAACATTTTGTTAATCATTGATAGGCTCTGGAATGTGATCAGGGAATGACTAATCGCTAAATAAAACTAGCCTTTAGCAAAAAGCAAGGAGAATTTTTCACATTTGTCTGATTGGATCAGGCCAACAGAATAACGAGTTTTTTTTTTCCTGTCGGACATTTCTTACTGAACGTCCCTTTTGTTTCTTCTTTAGTTTTGGTTTAAATTATTTTATCTGCCAGATGCTTGGTGCCTAGCGGTGCTTTGGTGCCCAGCCAAAAAAAAAAAGGCTTTTAGGCTGTGTCACTATGAGAATTTTCGAGGATGTGACAGGATGTTGACAAGCGCTCTGCGAACGGTCCAAAAAGAAAATCTAATTAACATTATACGCGGCCAAAGTTCCGGCTAGCGGATGACTGCGGGGCCTATTAGCGGAAATTAACGGAAACCAATAGCGACAGTTCTCCCGATTTTGGGCATTTAGTGGTCACGCAGGCTTGGTCCTTGCCACAAGCATTCTTTCACACACTGTCTACACACTTTCTCTTCCACTCTTCTCATGTAGTCATGGGCACATTTCACAATTCTTGCCAGGAAGTGCAGATACCAAAATGCAAATGCTAATTGAATATTTGTTTAGCTTAGCTAGCGTTATGCTAGCTATTTGTCAGATTGTGTGACCTTATCAAGGCAGCTGTCTGTGTTGTGTGTTGAGAGTATTGCCTGTCATACGTGGCCGTGTACGGTACGTGGCGTAGCTCTCGCGGCCTTGCTCCGAGAGGGGTATTGTATTGCAGAGGAAGTGTTTTGGCCCGTGTGGCAGATGGTGGGTAACAAAATATCATTACATTTGTGCTCAGAGGCTGTGCTGGCAGCCAAATGATAATATAGAAGTCTGCAGCTCCAGCCGCAATGAGATTCTCTGACCCTATTACCTGGGAATACGGAACAGGGAAAACATACAGAGTGCAGAGAACGGAATTATATATGGTGAGGGGGAATTTTTGTCAAGTGTGTGCGCTTGCACTTTTCCTTCATCTCCAATCATCTCGGCACATTTATTTTTCATGTGAGCGTGTTTTTAACATTCTGCTGCTTGTTATTATTTCCCGCTGAACAGAATGTAATAAGATCCATACGGGACTCCTACACATTGAGGAATCAGAATCTAATCATAATCCGTAACTAAACAAAAATGTTGGATTTCGCATAAAATGCAAACAAATGAAAAAAAAAACAACAACCTGCACTGATTGTAGGTCTCTAATCAAATAAAAAATTACATTGACCACGTGGCCATGTTTTACAAATTGTTATGCTAGTTGGTATATAATTATAAAACAATATAATATAATATAATAGTCCTATGTATGTTCTGTTTTGCTTGAGTTTTTCGGTTGACCTAGTATAGATTAATATAGATTAATAATAACTATAATAATATTGCATGCAATCACCGTGTTCTGCGGTCATATTGCCGATTACATCCTGGAACTAACTAGAAGTGGACATCAAAAAATATGACTGATATAAAAAATGCTGTCGCTATGTGGCAAAAAGTTGTAGTGTCATCTAAAACTAGATTATAGTAGGAATAAAAAGGAAATGCGGTGATTTCATCCCGAACTCACAGGTTTGGGTCAGCTTAACGTGTTGAAATAAATCTTTTGTTCATTTCTCACCCCTGCTCTCATGAAAGTGAGAAAACTCTGGCTGGGCCCCTGGGATCGAATTGTTTTCTGTGACCGGGATGAAGAGTTGGAAAAGTCACCTCATCTGTTCATGCCTGTGTTAGCAGTGGCACATGGGCTGGCCGCTGTCCATCCTGAGGTCATCAGAAATACAGAATCATCTGGCTATACTGGCCTGCCAGATTTCTTCTTCTTGTTGTGTTTCCATCGATCACTGCATGCAACTCTCAGTAGGGCTTTAAAGGAGAGGTTGAGTTGCTCGATAGTGTACCGCTGCTGCTGTTGTTGTTGTTGTTGTTGTTTTCCCCTGTAGTGTGCTAGAGGGGTTGTGTTGTCATTTTTGGACTATTTTTGTTGTCATTTTGTGATGTTACATACTCCTTTCATTTTTACCCCAGTTCTGCTGTCACAAGATCAGCAACCCTTTTTTTCTGAGTTTTAAATTCCAAGCAATATTTTTTTTTTTTTTTTTTTTAAGCCTTAAATATTTCAATAGATGCAAAGCATTAGACTATGGTTTACGCTGAGTCTGAGAATGCTATGGATCCATTCCCTGCTGGTACATCCAGCTTAAGCTGATATCTGTGTTGTGGAACTGTTGGGTTGCTATCTGGTTTATATATCTGGTTGGTCATCACCAGTCAGAACATGCTAGTTGGACCAGCTTATATTTTCCAACAGGGGTGATTTTAATTGGAATAGTGCTTCACAAGTATGTAAAGGAAAAACGTATGGATTTGCAAAGGTGAAAGCTCAGAAAACTTTATCTTTGCTTCAACGTATTCTGACATACCTTGTGAAAAAGAAGTGCTTAAAGGAAAATTCTGTCATCATTTACTCACCCTCATGTCGTTCCAAAGACTTTCGTTCATCTTCGGAACACAAATGAAGATATTTTTAATGAAATCTGAGATTTTTGTCCCTCCATTGACAGCTACACAACTACCACTTTGAAAATCTTTCAATTACAAAAAGGTGCCAAATAGTACTATGAAGTAGTACATTTATTGGACATATCACCTCATAAGAAGTCATAATAATTTGTATGCAGTGTCAAAATCATAAGAAATATGAAAAAAAAGATAGTTATTATTATTATGGAAATAGTCAAAACTTTTCATACAAGCTAATTTGTACAATATCTCACAACTCAATTGTACAAATCTTACAATTGTACAAACCACGTACAAATTATTACCTCGAGTTCCCCTGAAACGGTGTTGGACATATTTCATGCTGATACCTTAGTGTTTTGGACATGTACCATAGCATTTGTAAAAAAAAAAAAAATCTACTGCACGTGAATATCATTTATAGCCGATGCATTATCCTCTGATAGCGTCACTGGGAATGCTACAGTATTTCTATTAGGGGTCAGCATGAAAGGGACGTTGACTTGTGTCTTTTAGCTACAACATATGTTGCTGTGACATGAAAACCCATTCGCCGTCACAGCATCTGAGCTGGCGTGCCCGCGGAGTAAATGCATAGGCTGTCTATTTTTAGGATCTCTGAGATATGAGTCACGCTCCACTGTACACACCTGCGAAATGCAGGTACTCACCTGAATTTCTCGAAATGCTATCGCTTCAATTCAATTCCACGTTCTATTCTGGTTTTGGATGGGTTATTGGATAGACATGCTCTGTCGATCCTTTTCTCCACCGACATGATATGCCTTTGGATGTTGACATAATCTGTCCGGCCCCTTTCTGTAAGCCTCACTGGCATAGATGTAGTTATCAATCCAAGCAGACAAATGTCATTCCTAATCTGCTTGTTTGGGCTGGATTGAGCTCTCCGTTCAAAAAACGACTGCCGCCATTTCAGTCTTATCGCCTTTATCTCTGATTTTCATTATCTCTTCCTGCCGGCCGTCGAGCGGGACGGTCAACCACAAAGCGCTCGCGGGGCCAGTGAAGACGCTGAGAGCTGAGCAGATATGAGTCCTTAAGCCACATTGCCTGCTCATCTCAGATAGATCTCTGGAGGAAATGAGAGATGGAGTTAAATGGTGTATCACTGGGCGGATTTACCTCAGGTTGGGCATAAGACGGTATAGATCACAATTTGAAATGAAATGCAGCTTACTGGCTTAGTTTGGATGGGGCTACCTTATCATCTGGTCGGCTTGAGTTTGTGTTTCCTGTTGGCACAAAAAAAATGTTTGGCCATTGGCAGCTGTAAAAAGCTCTCATTAGATCTGAGGAGAGAGGCAGAAGTGCTTTGCAACTGTGTACGTTGGCAAGGGAAGTGGACTTCCTGTGTGCGGGTGTGGAGCTTAAGAATCCCCATGCGATGAGTTTTTTTTTCTGAATAAATGGATGAGATGGGTAAAGAGCAAGGGAGGGATTGAGTGAAAGGATGAGACCGCTCAAATATGCAGTATGGAATCACACATATTAAAAGTAGGAATCAGCAGGAACATATTAGCCTGGATGCCAGCCGAACTTAGCCCCGCCCACAACATTTTTAGGTCGGGAAGTTCGGTCTGGACTCGCTCCGTTGAGGAGCTATTATGCCCGAACAAAAATTGTTCGGACCAATCAAATTGTCAGGGCGGGCTTTATATGATGATGGACAGATGGACAACGTAACGTAATCATCCACGTCACCAAAGAGCGCTTGGGTTGAATTCGTTTACAACAAAGATGACTGCCGCTGGAGAATTGTTATTTCACGAGTTCACACTTACAAATAAGTCAGATAGAATAAATGCATATTTGGCGTGCTGTCCGAGGAGAGGTTCCGGGCTCGGTATTCGGCCCGAACCCAAAGTACTCCCCCCGTATTCCAGGCTGTGGAAGAACAAGCCGAGAGTGAGTGGAGGGATGCTGAAAACTGTCAAGCAATGTTAGGTGAGTTGACTGAGTGAATAAATATTATGCTTCCTCTCATGCTGATAGTGTAGAACATAGACGGTCATTGTTTGATGACAAGTTGATTGGATTGATTATTTGAACGTGCTACTCTCGAACTTAGTTTATAAAACATTATGTGTAGATTCCACCATCGCGACTGTTATAGATGATATCGACAGCGGATTCATTTTAAAAGAGGAACAGAGAGCCGCGATCAAGGCATTTGTAGATCGGACACATGAATGAAAAACATACGTCACTTACTCCGTTGCTCTGATTGGTTGTAGGCAGAGTCGTTGACTATCCAATAGCTTGTTTGCATATGACGTCACCTCACTGCGTTGCCATGGCGCGAAATGCAGATGGAGGGCAGGAAGTGATTTGCTACATTTAGAACCACTATAACAAACTCAAAATGCCTATGTTTTGCGTCGTTTATGGTTGCTCAAATCGATGAAACCACGAGGAGTTTTTATCGAGTACCAAAAGTTGTTGTTCATAAGGGGGAAAAAGGCAAGAAATTGACCGAAAAACGCCGGAAAAAAATGGCTTGCAAACCTACGTCGGAAAATGCCTGTGTGTGCAGTGATCACTTTGTCAAAGGTGAATTAACTTATGTGGCTATGTTTGTGTAAAGTCAAAGTAATTGTTTCTTCTTTTCTTTGAGTTTGTAAGTTACCCCTGTAACTGAAGACAAACTCGTAACGTTACAGGCAAAATCTTTCAATTCAGTTGAAAAATCGCTCCTCTTCATAACGTAAGGATCACGTCCAACATATGTTTCGATTTTTTTGTTGTATATTTCTCTTGTAATAGCGTCAAAAGTAGTCCAGTACGGACTTTCCGCCATCTAGTCCATTCCGCTCTTCACTTCCTGCCCTCCATCTGAATTTCGCGCGTCATCACAATCACGTGACTGCAAACCACCTATTGAGTGCAGAGGCATTTTCCTTCCTGGTTCGGTTGAAACACGCCCCATAATCAAAATTCAATGGAACAGTATCAGATTCACATTCTGACTAGAATCTGAGTATGACGACGTCAGGCTAGGAACATATGTTACATTGAGAGATTGTATCAATGTACAACCCCCCCCCCCCCCCCCCAAAAAAAAACGGTCATTATTTTTTACAATTTGACTTAAAATCACATTATGAGACTTTTTTTGTTTTTTTTTGTTTCTTGATATCTCACAATTTCCAATTTTCTTCCACCTCACAATGTGTCTATTTCTGGGAGGAAGGCTTTATATGGCTTTATATCTTGCAGTGTGACTTTTATTTTCAATTTATTTTACTTTTTCAGAGGCACAAACAGGCTTTCATAGTACACACATATAAAACGATAATACACAACAAAATGTTCTTTCACAGACATCTAGCCCATGTATTTATGCACACCGAGTTGTGTAATGACCCCTTTAGGCCTAATTTTTGATTACACGGCTGTCTCTTTAAAGAATGAGCTTTTTTTTTTTTTTCAAGAGAAGCTAAAAGAAGGTTCATTTAGTTGCTGTCTTGCTGGTTGGAATTGGGTGTTTATCTCACTTTCAAGATCGGTTTATCTGTTTATTTGCCTTTAAATGCTAAACTTTGAGAGACACACAATAAGACAATACAGCTCTTTGTCGGTACGCTGAATAGCCGCTGCATCCATGCTAGATTCGCGTAAGGCACTGTTGAGTGAAAAAGTGAACGGGAATACAATGATCATTTGAGTGGCAGGTTGAGCCCGAACAAAGAAGCGTGCAGAAAGACATTCAATTGGATTAAATAGAATGGGTGGAGAACATTAATAGTAGGTCACCTCCTTTATCACCGCGAGTCACTCGTACCACTGTTGTAATCTGTTTAATTAGCATTCATCAGACACGTGCTCACACACGCACACTCATGCATGTGAATCCACGAGTGCCATGAGAGCGTGTGATCTTCTCAAGAGCAGCTTCTATGATGACTGACAAGCCTTTAGATTTCCTATGGCAAATGAGCTGATCAGAGAAATAGCTGCAAGACTTTGTGTCCTGTTGTTAAATTAAACAGTGATGCCATATCAATACTTTACTGGAACTCTCATATTAAGGGCAACACCAGAAAACTGAGTTTATGCAATTTGTTGGAATTTTCGGTGTTTACGCTTCAAAACGTGAACATAAAATGTGCACATTGAATAAGCAGCCAGAAATTAACATAAAGAGCGAAAATCTATGTGTGGCGATTAGTTTTTGCTTTGTGACCTTTACCTAAAAAAAAGAAGGGTTTATAAAGCATAGTTGGTGTAAGACTGTGTGTGTAAGGACATTCACTGTCAATTCATTGGTGCACATTGTCTTTGTAATGAATAAAATGGAAACTAGTTTCCATGTTCAAGAAACCAGTGTGAGATGATTTGAGCTTTGTGACGGCGCGTTATTCTGCTGGAAATAGCCATCAGAAGATGTGTACACTGTGGTCATAAAGGGATGGACATGGTCACCAACAATACTCAGGTAGGCTGTGATGTTTTAACGATGCTCAATTGGTACTGAAGGGCCAAGAAAATATCCTCCACAGCATTACACAACCAGCAGAAGCCTGACCCGTTGACACAAGGCAGGATGGATGTTGTTTACACCAAATTCTGACTTTACCAACTGAATGTCACAGCAGAAATCGAGACCCATCAGACCAATCAATGCTTTTCCAATCTTCTGTTGTCTGATTTTGGTGAGCCTGTGTGAATTGTAGGCTCAGTTCTTAGCTGACAGGAGTGGCACTCTGTGTGGTCTTCTTCTGCTGCTGTAGCCTGTCTGCTTCAAGGTTCGATGTGATCAGATATGCTCTTCTGCAGACCTTGGTTGGAACAAATGGTTATTTGACTTACTGTTGCCTTTCTATCTGTTTGAACCAGTCCGGCCATTCTCCTCTGACCTCTGGCGTCAACAAGTTTTTTTTGCCCACAGAACTGCTGCTATAGCAAGCAAGGCAAGGCCGAGAGCCGTGAGAGAATGGCGCGAGGATTACTAACCCTGAATTACTAACTTGGTTCCACGGATCGTTCTCTGTTAACCCTAGAGATGGTTTTCTGTGAAAATCCCAGTAGATCAACAGTTTCTGAAATACTCATACCAGCCCGTCTGGCACCAACAACCATGCCACGTTCAGAGTCACTTAAATCACCTTTCTCCCTCATTCTGATGCTCAGTTTGAGCTTCAGTAGATCGTCTTGACCATGTCTACATGCCTAAATTCATTGAATTGCTGCCATATGATTGGCTGATTAGATATTTTCGTTAACAAGCAGTTGAACTGGTGTACCTAATAAAAGTGACTGGTGTGTGTGTGTGTGTGTGTGTGTGTGTGTGTGTGTGTGTGTGTGTGTGTGTGTGTGTGTGTGTGTGTGTGTGTTTCATACCATATTTAATGATACATTTTGCACATTTAAAGACAGTTAAGACTACCTTGGAAATGTTGGAATAGAAACTGGTCAAATCTGGTCTAAACTGGATGTTTTTATGGCAGAGTTCTGATATTTTGAGAGAAATTGCTGACAAAAGCCATCATGGATTTATAATGAACATTTCATGAAGGTTAGCATTGCATAGCATGGTTAGTTTGTTAGCATAGCTAGCATAGTTAGTTTGAAACAAATAACTAGTACTAGTACAAATAGCATACTATGAAAGGGCTTTGGCAAGAGAAATTAGTTGTTTTAAAAACTTTCAATTGTCCTTAATATGATATTTAGAGCAATTTAGCTGGTTTGTTGGTAATAGAAATGACACCTTGATAACCAGAATCAAGGCAGTTTGTCATTGGGTTCAAACTAGCATCTGCATGTTGGTGGAATCTCATCTGTTCCAGCTCTGCGTCGGTCTCTGCCTCTGCCTGAGAGCATAACTTTGGCTTTCTGACAGGGTCAGCCTGGCCCTCTTTACTAAACGGCTCCTTAAATCTAGTTCACTGTTCCCTTCTGTATCCTGATAGTCGTTCACTGGCTTCCATGAAGTATTGATTCCAAAATAACTTCAAAGCTACTTTAGAAGTGGATGGAGCGAGGAGGGAGATGAAGTGTGAGTCAACGGAGCCGATAAGAGTGTGTGTGTGTGTGTGTGTGTTGAGGGGCGTTTGCTGTTAAGGACTGGCAGGAGAATAGACATTCCTGAGAAAATGCATTTGCTAGATGTTAGCTTTTGATACGCACTAGTCCTTTTAGCCTCCATGTTTTCCACTCGTTTACAGCCTGCTCAATGCTTTGAGGTCTTTCTGAATGTCACAAGACCACTTTGGGACTTCAGTCTTCTACATTTTTTAAGTCTACCTGCATGAAAGCATCAGGTTTTGTGCGGGTTTTTTTTTTTTTTTTTGCATAATTTATTCACAGATCCTGACATTTAGATCCCCCTGTTTGTTTTCAGAGCTACTGATTATTATTCCATGTTTCTTATTAAAAATTCTAAGATAAATGTCTGCAACCAGTTTAACTTAAGCAATGTGACACATATTCTGAGAATAAGAGAAAATTCATCCAAAAAAAATCATTAAAAAAAATCATCAGAAATCAAAATTTACCTTGTTCTTAAAGGTATAGTCACCCAAACATAAAAAATAAAGTATTTTATTTACTCACCCTCACATTTTTCTAAACTCTTTTGTCCATACAATGAAATCAATTGAGGTCCAATTTAGTTTGGACCCCAAAATTCAAAAATATAAATATCTTGCTTTTTTATTCCACAGAAGAAAGAAACACATACAGGTTTGGAAAGATATGAGAGTAAGTAAATGATGATATATTTTTCAATTTTGCGTGAACTATCCCTTTAAGAAAGTAAACAGGGTCAGTTTTGATTTCATGTTTACTTTAAAGGCCATCATAATCTTAGAAGTGACAAATGTGTGGAACTATCCGGAGGAAGTGACCTCATGCCGACAGAAGCAAAGGCCATGGAACAGAAGGGCAGTCAGTAAACACAGATGGACCCCGACTTCACACACTCCGAACAAGGAAACGGATATTTACATACTTAAGCCAGCTGACACAATTTTAGCTACCAGTAAAATATGAAATCCTGTTGGGATAGTACAAATACTAAACTTCTTAAGTAAACAACTCAGATTCTGTTCCAATTCAACAAAGAGAGAGAGAGAGAGATGAAAAGAGGGAGACTTCTACCAGAGAGAAAATCAGAGAGAAAATCTTGTTTAACCAATTAGTCATTCCACAGTAGCTTGTCTAAATGGCCTCAAAATGCCATGGCCTGGAGTTTTCGCCTTCATTGCTGGTAGGCCTCAATAGATAGAGCGAGCTTTGGGTTACGGAGATGGTGAGAGAGGGGAAAAAAAGACATAAAAGATGAGAATGAGGGAGGCTGTATTACTGTGACTCATTGTGACATTAATATTGAGTGGCATTGGGTCAAAATGAGCTGGAATATTTTCTGTGACTCAGTGTTGCACTGGCATTGTTTGAAAACAACCTAAATGTTAAACTATGAAATAAGGTTAAAGGGATTCTTCAGGATTTAGCATTAAGCTTTGTATTAGTAGAAAACCTGTAGTATTTTTGAATTACCGTGATTTCCACCCTCATATGCCCCTGAGACGAGAGATTTATGTATTTTTTGTCTGGAAAAAATCCTCAGATGATGCAAAAATCGTCATTTTGCGTCATCAGAGGATTTTTTGGCCAGAGGCTAAAGACTACAGCCAGTAGTAGGGGCTGTCCCACATGTTTTCAACCCGCCCATAGAGAGTGGGATCTCACTCACAGAATGTACAAACAGTGTCAGCCATCTTTTTTTGGAAGCTAAGCTAGCAGGCTCTTGTTCTGTGGAGAAAGCTGAGTAGTAGGGGTTACCATCCTCTTTTTCCCGGACATGTCCGGCCGTCGAGATTGTCCAAAATGTCCGGGATTCGGCTTTTGCTTTCTGCAGTCGCCATTCATTGTTTACATGCACACCTTTTGTTTCAAACTAACTGAATTCATTCCGAATGGTGAATCTGAATGTAGTGTTTACATGAACGCTAAACATGTGATCGGTTGATGTGCGTTTTAACATTGCTAAGAAAATTCCCGCTCCTCTGTGAGAGATAGCCTACCAGACTGGTGCGTCTCACAGGTGTCGCTCATCAGTAATCACGCCACCGGCCTCTCATCGTTCTCCCACGGCCCTCAGTCTCGTCTTGCTCGCCACTAGCCTGGGTTTCCCCATGCTGCCTTGCACGCATTGCGATTTTATTCACGCTGCCAGGCAGCCTGGACACCATGGACCAGATTTTCCCCTCAAAAAGGGAACCAATCACAGAACGGGGAGGGAGCAGCAAGACGATGACGACGTCTATGCGACACACCTAAGCAGTTTGTTTATATCTATGGATCCAACATGGCATCAGACGCGAAGTTACCTTTCGATGCAGCCTTAGATAGTGTTCTAAGTAGTTTAGAACGCAAGTTTATTTCGTCTTCTTCCTCGTCGAATTTCTGTCGCTCTACATGCGTCATCTGGTATAATTGAAACGATTGGCTATGAGCTACGTACAGGCGCATTTGATAGACATTTGTAGCGCCCAATAATCGGCTCTGGGCATTCGTAAACCACGCCTCAAATACGAGAAAATGAACATGTGGTTCCCAGACTAAGTCTCAATGAGATGAGGTCTGATGTTAGCCAGGCTAGCTCACCACAGTAAACATAATGAATGGCGACTGTAGAACGCAAAAGCCGAATCCCGGACATTTTGGGCAATCTCGAAATCCCGGGCAGACTCGTCACGGAGACTCACTAGTAGCCTAGCCTTGGCGCTCTCTTACCGGTAGGCGTTGCTTGGAAGTGGCCTCTTAGGGCAGCGAAGCAAGTGCATTCTGGGAGTTGATGTCTTTCATCCACATAAGCCAAAAATACATTTTCTGGCTTTTCTCAGTCTAGAAAGCTCCAAATTCAAAAATAATTTCACATTTCTTCTACATAAATGACCCATTTTAAATACACATTCATCTTTCCAGAGGTGAAGTATCCCTTTAAACTAACCTATAATCAACTCGCTGTTCTGTTTTAAAAACCCCAGCTGTTAAACCAATGTTTTCAGCTCAGTGCCAGTAATGTTTTAAAAAAAAAAAGTTCTACCGAGGGTTTCATTATTCCACATTTGTGCAGTAATTTGAGCAACTGGGGGATTTATATCCTGTCAAATGCCTCAATGTAAGTGCAA
Source organism: Rutilus rutilus (assembly GCF_951802725.1). Classification (NCBI taxonomy): domain Eukaryota; kingdom Metazoa; phylum Chordata; class Actinopteri; order Cypriniformes; family Leuciscidae; genus Rutilus; species Rutilus rutilus. The sequence continues at coordinate 5,953,634 of NC_140227.1, forward strand.
GTCCTGTTGGATTTGAGCTTGCTGTTTCAGAACATACACTGAAAAAAAAAAAGATGGACAGCGCATCTCTGCTTCCTTTCACTGTAGAAAAATGAAGCCAAAATATCACAGTAATGGTCGTTGCCGATTACGTCGTTCTTAGAGTCACAAGCACAGCTGTCAATCATGACGTTACACCAAGTTTTTATAGCATCAAAATAACTAAAACCATTGGGAAAATGAACAGTTGACGTGTGATAAGAACAACCTAAATTGACACACACCATTTTGGGGATTTTTTTGTTTGTTTGGCTCACATCCCATTCGATTCAATAGAGAGGCCGGGTTTATGACCTATACTGCAGCCAGCCACCAGGGGGCGATCAAAATGTTTTGGCTTCACTTTTCAGGACTTGTGCGGCACACTTGTGTGAAAATAATACTTAGCAATGTACTTAGCAACCACACAGAAACCACCCAAAACATCATAACAACCAAATACAGTATATTAACATGCTGAAAACCCCTCAGAACACCTTAGCGACTGGATTGCACCCAATCAGAACTCCCTAACAACCACATACAAACATGATGAAAACCTCCCTGAACACCTTAGCAACCAAACAGAGCATCCTAGCAACCCCTCTTAGACCACCTTCGCAACTGTATAGACCTTATGCACCAGAGAAACAAGGGCGCCGCCATCTTTGGAAAATTGTCTTTTAACTTCCGTTTTGCGGTCGCTCTGTATATTTATATGGCATTTCTGTCCAGGAGTAATTAGCTTTTTAAGTGGATTTACTTAATGTAAAGTTAACGAAAGTTATCATGAGGACTGTAATGTTTAAAGCAGATGACTTAACAAATGTAAATCGACCGGGAAGATTTTAAAACGAGCCGTTCATTAATAAACACGCAAAACGCTGTGAAAATACAGACCGGAAGTCAAAAGACAATGAGCGCAGCGCTGAAAAGGGGCGGAGCTACATAGCTCCTGTTTATTAATGAACGGCTCGTTTTAAAATCTTCCCGGTCGATTTACATTTGTTAAGTCATCTGCTTTAAACATTAGAGTCCTCATGATAACTTTCGTTAACTTTACATTAAGTAAATCCACTTAAAAAGCTAATTACTCCTGGACAGAAATGCCATATAAATATACAGAGCGACAGCAAAACGGAAGTTAAAAGACAATATTCCAAAGATGGCGGCGCCCTTGTTTCTCTGGGGCATAAGGTCTATAGCAACCACCCGGAACACCCTAGCAGCCACATACAGTACATACAAACATGCTGAAACCCCCCCTGAACACCTTAGCAACCACATTGTAACCAAACAGAACACCCTTGCAACCACTTACTAGCATGCTGAAAAACCCTCAGAAAACCTTAGCAACTGCATTGAACCCAACCAGAACATCCTAGCAACCACATACAAACATGCTGAAAACACCTCAAAACACACATAGCAGCTGCATACCGACTCCCCAGAACACCCTACTAACGGCTGAAAACCCTTCAGAACACCTTAGCAACAATATAGCAACCATCCGGAACACCCTAGCAACCACATACTGTACTGAAACTGTACAGTTGCTGAAAATCCCTCCAAACACATTTGCAGTCATATGACATCCACACAGAAGACCATAGCAACAACATACTATGGCTGAAACCCCCTCCAAACATCCAACTACCGCATAGCAACCACTCAGAACACCCTAGCAACCACATACTAACTGCTGAAAACCCCTCAAAACACCCAACAACTGCATAGCAACCACTCAGAACATCCTAGCAACCACATACAGTACTAACACCTTAACAACCGCATAGCAACCACCCAGAACACTGTAGCAACCACATACTGTACAAACAAGATGGAAACCATTTAGAACACCCTATCAACAACATTATAACAGCTAAAAACGCCTCAAAACACCGTAAAAACTGCATTGCAATCACCCAGAACACATTAGCAACCACATACTGTACAAACATGTGAAAAAACCCTCAGAACACCTTAGCAACTACATAGCAACCACCCAGAACATCCTAGCAACAATATACAAGCGTACTAAAACCCCTGATAAAACCTTACCATAGCAACCACATAGCAATTACTCAGAACAACCTAGCAACCCCATACAAACATGATAAAACCCCCTCAAACAGCTTAGCAGCTGCATAGAAACACCTTGGAAACCACCCAAAACCAACACACATTTTATTTCATAATATTTTTTAAATCCCATTAAAAATATATTTTTTAATTAAATAAATGACTATATAATGTTTTATTTGAATATTATTTCTGATACAAATTTAACTCTTCTTAATTATCATACAATAGCTACATGATGGTGTTTGGTTGTATATGGTTTCTTTGTGTTAGGCTTGTTGTACCAGGGTTACCTTCAGACCAATGTTGCCAAGTCCGCAGTTTCCCTGTGGAATTGGGCTACTTTTTACACTGTTGCTTCGGGTTGCTTTTCTAGTCCACGGATTGAAGCGAGACACCCCCTCCCACACACACACACCCAGACATTTGCATTACACACCCGGCAGTTGGGGTTTGTATAACAAAACTTTCAAAACGTTTGGCTTTCAAAACAAACCAATAAGACGTTATGGAAATGTTTAGCAGAGGTATTTAAATTTGAATGAAACCAAGTGAATGTTTGAATATAACATCATTTCAAATGTTATACCTCAGTTTGAAAAAAATCAGTGGGGCTTTAAAAATAGTGACTATCTTATTACCAGCATTGTCTTTTGACTCAGAATTTCTGTTCATGCTTCGCTAAGTTTTAATGCTAATGTGCATGTGGTTTTCTCACCGAGCGCGTTGGCTGATGTATCTACAGCCATGAGCTCTTTGATTGGATTGCTCTTAAGGGAGTCTGTTAGAATAATGTGAAGAGGAAAACAGAGACAGAGGAGTTAGTGTTCTAGGAGGTGAAGGAAACGGCATCTAGTCTTCAGTTGCAGTCAAATCTGGGTGCTGTGGGGGGATGCTGGTGTCATGGAGACCAAGGTTAGGGGGTCAACAGTGATTGAGGTCGAGGAGTCAGCCGCCCTCGGCCTTCACATCTGTGGAATCTGGAGAAAGTTGCTAATGCTGGCTTAGTCCTGACAATGTGAGTAGAATTTCTAAATGTTCTCAGCACATCAGTCAATGGTGTCAATTCACGGTCTCCCTACCTGTGTCTGTGTGTTTACAGGCTATATGGTACAAAATGACTGGATACATCCTAAAAACATTTATTGAGCAATTATGGTTTAAATTGTAATGGTAAACTGCTCTTAAAACATAGTTATTAACAGGTAACTGAACTAATTATAGTACCAAAATGAGTGCTGAGTAAAATGCATTGTCACAGTCATCACTATATATAGGTTAGCTACCCTTGTTTTCGACTGTGCACAATAATCAACTTTTTGCCCAAAATTTAACACTTGCATATGAGTTGCAATTCAGAGCGTAAATGCGTTTATACCGCCTCTGCACTGCAGTGAAATCGTTTAAATGTGTGACGTGTACACTGAGTTAAAAGCCCAAGGCAAAATAAATCTGCATAGTATCTAATGTGGATCCAGTTTGCGTGTGCTGCTGATTTATTTTATATTGATTTTGAATGAACAATTAAGGCACATTTTCTTACAGATGTTTTAGTTCAATAACCAATAAACAGTTTAACTGATTTTCTGTTTTAATTTTATGTCTTTCACGTTTATTGGTATGTTTCTGCTCACATACACAAAAGGTTTGGGCCGATTTTTTTTTTTAAATAAGAAATTACTAGCCTACTTGTATTTAGCAAGAATGCATTACATCAGTCAAACGTGACAGTACGACTTAATACAACAACAACAAAAATCTAATAAATGCTGTTCTTTGAACTATATTTATCAGAATCCTGACAAAAAAATGTATAATGTATATACACACACAGCATTTTAAAATAATTTCAGAAAGATTATGTGACACTGAAGACTATACACTCACCTAAAGGATTATTACACTGTAAAAAAATTCTAACCTCTCCAAGTCAAAATTTTCTAGTGACTGGTCACATCTAAGTGCAATTCTTGTTGCAATAGTCTGTTAACATTGGCTCAATGAGAAATAATACGTCAGACTAAGTGAAAAATTTAGATGTGACCAGTCACTAGAAAATTTTGACTTGGGGATGTATTTTTTTTTTACAGTGTAGGAACACCATACTAATACTGTGTTTGACCCCCTTTCGCCTTCAGAACTGCCTTAATTCTACGTGGCAAAAGCATTCTTTAGAAATGTTGGCCCATATTGATAGGATAGCATCTTGCAGTTGATGGAGATTTGTGGGATGCACATCCAGGGCACGAAGCTCCCGTTCCACCACATCCCAAAGATGCTCTATTGGGTTGAGATCTGGTGACTGTGGGGGCCATTTTAGTACAGTGAACTCATTGTCATGTTCAAGAAACCAATTTGAAATGATTCGAGCTTTGTGACATGGTGCATTATCCTGCTGGAAGTAGCCATCAGAGGATGGGTACATGGTGGTCATAAAGGGATGGACATGGTCAGAAACAATGCTCAGGTAGGCCGTGGCATTTAAACGATGCCCAATTGGCACTAAGGGGCCTAAAGTGTGCCAAGAAAACATCCCCCACAGCATTACACCACCACCACCAGCCTGCACAGTGGTAACAAGGCATGATGGATCCATGTTCTCATTCTGTTTACGCCAAATTCTGACTCTACCATCTGAATGTCTCAACAGAAATCGAGACTCATGAGACCAGGCAACATTTTTCCAGTCTTCAACTGTCCAATTTTGGTGAGCTCGTGCAAATTGTAGTCTCTTTTTCCTATTTGTAGTGGAGATGAGTGGTACCCGGTGGGGTCTTCTGCTGTTGTAGCCCATCCGCCTCAAGGTTGTGCGTGTTGTGGCTTCACAAATGCTTTGCTGCATACCTCGGTTGTAACGAGTGGTTATTTCAGTCAAAGTTGCTCTTCTATCAGCTTGAATCAGTCGGCCCATTCTCCTCTGACCTCTAGCATCAACAAGGCATTTTCGCCCACAGGACTGCCGCATACTGGATGTTTTTCCCTTTTCACACCATTCTTTGTAAACCCTAGAAATGGTTGTGCGTGAAAATCCCAGTAACTGAGCAGATTGTGAAATACTCAGACCGGCCCGTCTGGCACCAACAACCATGCCACGCTCAAAATTGCTTAAATCACCTTTCTTTCCCATTCTGACATTCAGTTTGGAGTTCAGGAGATTGTCTTGACCAGGACCACACCCCTAAATGCATTGAATCAACTGCCATGTGATTGGTTGATTAGCCTTTCTCAAACTTTTTTCAGTCAGGGCACCTTTCAAAAGTGCATAAAATCTCAAGGCACCCCAGTGTAAAATATAATTTAAAAACACTGCATAACCCAAATGTAAATGCAAATTTTATATATATATTTATCTAAAATGAATTTACAATTTTATTAATCCGTTCATATGTTTAACCCTTTCACACATAAATTTAAAATATTCTGGCTGACCCCCCAGCGTGAGTTTTTCAAGGTGACCTTTATTTAGAATGTGTCACTTTATGGTTTCCATGGTGACGCGTCATTGCTTGTCACGTGACACACCGCAGCAACAACAGAGCTGAATGAATGATGATCTGCTTTTATGTCATTTTTCCTTTTTTATTAAAAATATTCACAAATTTGTTAGATATGGCATGAAATATCTGATATTCCGATTGTCAAATATATGCAAGTGGAAGTGTTTTGTTTTTTGAACACCATTATAACGATCGCGTTAGTTGAGCTGTATGCGCGATGGGCGCCGCCATCTTAGTTTGTGCCGCAGACGCAGTTCAGAGAATCGGATCTGTTGGATTTACAACAAGTGAATTCATCCACTTCTCCCGAAATACATAAAAGTAAGTGGCAGGTGAACTGGGAGAAGAATAGAGTAAACTTTAAAGTTACTTACACAATGTGTATCTGATATGAATAAAACTAATTATAATGGAAAGGATTATTATTGCCTCTTCCTTTGACATCAGTGTGTATTTTACAAACTCTAAATGTATTGTTTTTTTAGTACTTATGTCTGAAACCTAAAACAAACATTATGTGGATGAAAACACTGAAAAGTTGTGATATATGACAGCTCTGAGCGCGCCTGTCTCTGGCTCAGCGCCAGCCAATGCGCGAAAGCACATTTGAATTTAGCAGTTGATCATGTTATGCACTGACTGTTCTAATCACTGTGATCGTACGTGCGAAAGGGTTAAAAAGAAGAAGAATGTATTTATGTAAATTCAAATATATTTATATATGAAATGTCAGAATTTTTTATTTTTTTATTTATTTTTTTGCCTACGTAATTTTTTGGCGGCACCCCTGACACAGTCAGGGGGCACCCCATTGTGCCGCGGCACCCACTTTGAGAAAGGCTGGATTAGATAATTGCATTAATGAGAAATTGAACAGGTGTTCCTAATAATCCTTTAGGTGAGTGTATTAATGGATGCTGAAAATTCAGCTTTGCCATCACAGGTATAAATTGAAGTTTAAAATATATTAGAATAGAAAACAATTATTTGAAATTGTAATTACTAGTGCAAAATGCCCGTGCAAAATCAGTTTTTGTCTGTGTTTTTAGTAATTGTTGGTTTGGTGTGTTTGAGTGCTCATTGTTACAATTACACAGCAAAAGTTCAGTGACATTTTTATTTATACATGGTAGAAAGCACACAGTGAACTCCGAGAAAACGCTATGCTTGAGCAAACAGCTTGTGAATAGGCAACTACAAATGATGGCCGTGAAAGAGACTGTGAACGCATTGAATAGGATATGTTTAGTTGGTGAATAGCATAGGCTACTATTACACAGTAGCGATAACGTTAAGCGCACCAGAATGAAATATAATATTCAGAAGTAAACAGCATAGCTGACTTACAGATTCAGTTAACATCCACAAATGAATAAGCGCGTCGATTCAGGGAGCAGTGCAAAGTGCCCGTGCAAAATCAGTTTTTGTGAGCTGATCGCCGTCACAAAAGTTGAGGAGATATTTCTTGGCGACGGCTGATTTCAACAGTTTCAATATGATAAAAAATAACTTTTATATTGATTCAATGGATTAATTGCATTTTGAAAAAAAAAAGTGTCATGAATTTATTGCATTTTTGGGGAAAAATTATCAGTTTTTATAATAGATCTTTGAAAATCAAAATCTGGATTTGAATTGTTTATGTTATTATAACCTAAAGATGCTATGTGAAAGTTTGAAACAGAAAATAGTCGTTTTCATCTTGCCACTTTCTTGGTAAAGTAAACACATTTTTACTCAAATTAATCAAAATGGATTTATCACATTCTGGAACCAAACTATAATATTCAGAAGTAAACAGTGTAGTTGACTGAGTGTTTATGTCAGAATGTTTATTTTTAAACCACAACCTTCTTGGGGCTTCTTTGACCGATACAACCCTCTAATGTCAGAATGTTTATTTTTAAATCACAACCTTATAAAAATGATATATTTAACGATATCTTTTGCATTTCTCATCCAAACAACGTCAAACTTGGCACTGCACTTACTCGTGCCCGTGGCAAGACACCTGTCGAATTTGAAATCCATCGGACCAACGGTTCGAGAGATATGTGGTTAACACACACACACACACACGGACAGACAGACAGACGGACATACAGACAGACAGATGTTTCTGTAATTTATAGATAGATAATATTTAAATAAATATACAAATACATAAATTAATCTTAAAATAAATGACTCTTTCTGCAGGTTACATCGGTATGCCAGTAGGTGGCGACAAGTGTCTTAAGTGAGAGAGTCATTGAGTCGTTTTTTTTTTTTTTTTAACCGATTCGTTCAAAAAACTTGATTCATTCAAGAACGAAATAATACTAGGGTTTTCCTGCTGCTTTGCTTGGAAATATTTTGCTGGCGGAGCAACAACAAACGAACTAACTGACAATGTTTTGTCTAAAATGTAAGTTATTCAGTTTTAACTCCTTCTTTAGTGACCTGCAATCGTACTGTTTTTCTTTGCATCAACACAGCTGTAACGTTAATTCGGCACGGGAAGGGAACAACTTCACTGAAGCTCGTGTGATATTGCTTAAATATTTTATAAGTTAGATGTGTAATAAGCAGAGTAATATACAGTTAGCTAGTCATAATCACAAAATAAATCCTTTAAAGACCTTCTGAACAACTTGTGGGGGTTGTGCTAATGACTTTAGTTAGGCTAGTGTCTGACTGATCTGCGTATCAACTGTTGTGACATTCTCACCAGCGGTTTCATGTTTTGGAGGTAGAAAGCTGGAAGCCATACATTATGTTTATAAATGTCTCCAATTCAGCTTGTCTGGAGAGGTTTTTGTTTATTGGTCAGACTATGGAATGTGATTCATAAGGTGCTTTATTCGAGGCTAATGTAATGGCTGACAGGGCGGCAGGTGAACTTTGTCCCCGGAGCACTTTTAATTTGTGCTAGGCCTACTTGATGTGGATCCCTGAAGGACACAGATTCCAGGTTAATCTCTGAGGGATTCAGAGCCTAGCGAGGGACCGAGAGAAAGTGTGTGTGTAGTGCTGGTACAGTATTTGTCGGTGGACTGCACAGGGATTTGGGAGTTGATGTGTTAGATGAGGGTCCCTGGGGGGATTTTAGCTTTCTGGTCATCCCAGTGCTGTTTAACCTGTGCTGCTGAACTAAATGGAAACTGATATGTGAATGTGTGAAAATGTCAACTCAGACTATAAAATGACATTTGCTGATTCACCTTTCTTTTGTATGTTTCATCATGTGAAATGAATAGCCTATCAATACACCACCAACGATGTGCGAGTGTGTTTATGAATCTCTTATTGATTTTCCTCAGTTTTGCAGTATGTAAGCTTCATTTTGCACTGTGAATTATTGCTTCTTTTCACTGAAGTGTTTCACTGTTTTCCTAATTTTTTCTTTCTTCCTTTCCTGAATTTTTGACACACTTTTCTCTATCTCTAACTTTCTGCTGTGTTCTGATCCTCTAGATGAGATAATGTGACATTTGAGCAGAGGTTTGACTGTGAAATTTGACTGGCTGGACTGATTCTTTCTTTTCTTCACATGAGTGAGGGGTGTGTGTGTGTGTGTGTGTGTGTGTGAATGTTAGTTACACTTCAAAAGAATTTATTGCACTGCTGAAGACAAGTGGGTTGTTCCTTTGCTTGGAGAAGAAGGTTATTTGAAGGGGCTTTGAAGCGGCTCTGCTCAGGTTATCAGTTCAGAGCAAAGGCCAGCGGCAGCTTGTATTTAGCATATCGACATCTGCGGGCCAACGATTTGCTCTCATCGGCTTTTACGAGAGTCTTCAGCGTCAGTGACCTCTCTATTGAACACATTTACCTATAAATCCAAAATCCAAATTCATTGCTCGTATTGTAATTTATTCTATGGTTGGACAATGTAGTGAAAAATAAAATAAAAAATAAATGTTATGCATATATATATATATATATATATATATATATATATATATATTACAGTATTATATTATTATTTTATTAAGATTTTTGATATCTGTATAATATATTTACACTCAAATGACTTGAAATAGTTTTTCATTCCAATCAGAATTTTTTTGCATCCGCTAAATAAGTTTTTCACAAATGAACGGAGTGATTTTTTTCTTAATTTTGTCTTAATATTTATGATTATACATTATAGTATAAATATCATAATGCATAGTGATAAAAATCAGTTATTAACTACATATATTTATAGTGGTACATAAGTAGGCTACTTCTGTCAACATGTCTGAATTATGAAGCCAACCAATTCATTGAAAGTAATTCATTAATATAAATCAAACTTTCCCTATTATACAGTAGTCTATTGTAATTTGAATAAAGCTTAATTTAGAAACTATATTTAAATATTTTTTTATTTTTTTATTAACACCAACATAGTTGGCCTAATTATTATGGCAAGAAGGACAACACAAATTGTGTGTTTGCTAGTATAAGAGCTCATGTCAGCAATTTTTTTTTTTCAGGTCTCAGCGATCTAGACCAAACCATCATAAGTTCTTCCCCTGTGGTCGAGTGAGAGGATATTTCATTTTAACCCATCAAATCTCATATCAGCCTTAGCCAGAATCGACGGTCAGACACTGTAAGGTTATGCGGCTGTCACTCAATGGCTCTACCAAAGCTGAACTTCCCGAAGCCAATTGCATTTAATTCCGGGCTTACATCCTATATTGCCAGGTGTCCTCGTAGATTTATGACGTGAATCCAGACCAGTGTGTGTGTGTTCATTGTAGGCATATGTCTGTCCCGCAGAGATCCCACGCATTACCCGTATGCTCACAAGCTGATTGGCTGAGGGAAAATGAGATCCCTTTCCCAGAAGCACCTCATTTCAAGGGGAAGTGAGCAAAGATTGTATCACTTAGCAAACAGGTACCACTATAGATTTTTTCGTCCTTGCCTTCCTCTTCTCCATCCACCCTACCTTTTCTCCCTGAATTCATGGAGCCGGGGAACGAGGACAGCTGTGTGTGAGCTGCCAGTTCCTCAGGGAAGGTTAACCAACTGACCATGCTGTTTGTTCAGCTCATTTGAGGTGTTCAGCCAGACGTGGCGATAGTGGATAGATAGAAGATGAGAAGAGAGAACACAAATTAATATAAATAATATATACCTGTCGTGTCCATGTGAGCATTTCTGTTTGTTTCCTGTTTGGAGGGTTATATGATGCCTCAGATCAAACACTGGGATCATACTGACAAACAGTCCATTCTTCTCCATATCAACGTGTTGAAACCCACTTAGAACGTTTAGACCTGGTCTCAGCCTCAGATGACGTGCTCTCATATTGTTTACAGACAATCTGATGCAAATTGTGTACAGTTTTGGCAAGAGTTAGATCAAAACCGCAAGCTGCAATATGATTATTTGACTTTATGCAATTTCTGGAGTGCGCAGGTTTTTATCATTCTGCTTGCTACAGTGAACTACAGGAGGAAGTCTCTGAAGTTTATGAGTTTATATCTTTGAAGTATATTAGTGGGTTTGAGGTTTTACTTTTAAGTGTAACTTCGCCAATTTTTAACCAGCTTTGTGTCGTTACAATGTATGTAAATGAAGTAGGGATACTCCGATTAGGAATCTTGCAGAGAAAGTCGACGACTACTACACGATCATTCAAGCTTTATAAGTAATATGTAAGCTCTCTGTTGGCTCTCACTTTTAACCTTTCACCCTGAAGGCATTTTTAAATGATTTCACATGATTTCAAGTGGCATATTTAAAAGTAATGGCTTGCTTTTAGTAACTCTACTAAAATACATGTACAGTACATGGTCTAAAATTTTTTTAAAAATTGATTTTGATTATGTTTTGAGGTACTTATGTTACAACACCAGAAAAAAAGTCATGCACTTTTATTGTGTTGATACTCATGCTTGACATGATGACTATTATATGACAGGTCATAAAATCAAGTTTGGTTTTTCCAGCGCTGTTTCAGTTGTGTACTCCTATTCTATGGTGCACGGTAAATCAAGACCTCTCAATCTAAGCGGGCTCCAGATGTAAAACACTTTCAAATGGTTAAACTTTCAAATGGAGACTGCTCTAAATAAAATTGTGACGGTTTACTAATGTTTCGCAAAGTTACAAAACAGAACATCTGTCTCATCTGTATACTTTTTACACTTTTTACGGGTTTACCTCTTCAAATTACGATCGGTTCATGAGATCGGGCAAATTTAGGGTCTCACGATGGAGTCATAGAAGGTGATTATCGTCCGATACCAATTTGTATCCCTAAAATGAACAATGTTTACTCGTTCTCCGTGTTACCTGAACTGAGAAATTCATGGTTATTTCAGCAAAAGTCTTTTGACACCTCCAGGGCTTTGTCCAAAACCTTTCTAAAAGAGCCAACAGATCAGATTGACCAGGCTAGGAGACCATTAAACTTGCTAACACTAATTGTAGGAGGTGTTTTTTAACCTTTACTACATTCAAGTTATACATACTCAGAACAAGATGGCTGGCATTGGTAGTCTATTTAAAGGCCCATTCACACCAAGGATGATTACTATAATGGTAACCATAACTATAAAGTTTTAATAATCATTCTAATACTTTGAAAATAGGGATGTCCACTACACAATTAACGTAAATAACACACCTTTTTCAGAGTGATTTTTTTCCCTGCTGATGAACGATAAAAACACTCCCAAAAAAGCCAATTAGAATTCACCCTACTTTAAAGAGCTTGAGCATTTAAAGCGGCAGACAACATAGGTAATAGTAATAAACAAAGTTTGATAGTTCCTTGATGTTGACGTAAATATTAAGTGGTTGTCGTTCTAGTTCTTTCTTTCTTTCTTTCTTTCTTTCTTGTTGACTTCTTTAAGTCAGCATGACTCAGTTACGACCGACTTTACTTCAGTATTGTGATGTATTTCTGAGTGAAACTGCGGCAGGGCTTGATTATAGTGCACCTTCATGCCATCTTTCAACTGTAGCAGACTGGTGGTTGAAGAGGAGGGGGTGTTCTGACCAAGCCGTCATACTGACGTCATCACTGAAGAAACGCCAATCCAAATTTCCTGATTTTGTGTAAAGATTACAAAGACAAACAACATTTTGTTCTGTGGATTAATTCACACAAATGAATTGTTCACCACAAGACTAATGTGTGTTAACAAAGTAAATATGGTCAACTTTGAGTTCATGTTTTATTCTATTTTCTAGGTATTCCAGTGCAGCTAGTTGATAAAACTGTCAAGATTGTGTTATGTAAAATCAGCAATGATATTTGACAACAGTGGTTTCATATATGTAGCTTGTTTAGCACAAATTATGCTAAAAACTATTTTTCTGGTTCACCCTTCTAATTGGCATACTCATTATAGATTTTATAATTGTGAGTGGAACCTACAGCTGTTAATATTCATGACAGTGCATTGTGTATACAGTATATTGTGTGTGTTGTTAGTGTATCTTTGGTTGTAAACAGTAGGATTGTCTCTGGCTCTTGTGTTTTATGGTCCTGCATGAAGCCGCTAATGCGACATGCTGCCTTGTTAAACCACCTCTTCCTTTTTCACTCTCTCTGTTCCTCTCTCCGCCCTTAACCCTGACCATGACTCCAGCGCTTTATTGCTCTAATATTGTCCTCTGTTCCGCTCGGTGTCTTTCCCCTCCTTCTGTCATCTCCTGCTCTCTTTCTCTCACACACAAACATTCTTCAACAAGAGGCTTTCTGTCACTCTAAAACATCGTAAGATAAACAGTAAGAACTTACTGTGGCGAACAGTGATGTACAGCACAATACAAATATAAGGTGTTTCATCCTGAAACTTTTGATCATTTACAGATATTTGTGGTCCATGTGTTTCCAGAATGAAGTATAGTTAATAGACAATGTATATTTCGCTTGCAATGATGTGGTTTGGATTCATGAACTGATGACTCACAATTCTTTTAATGAATTGGTAAAAAAAGTATTTACAGTACAACCTCATAAGTTATTCATTTGAATCAGTCAAATAATTTGCCATAACCTGTCTGAACTGTTAGTGAGTGTTACAGTAAGCGTAACATGGATTACATGGATGTTTATAAAATGGCGTGTAGTTAAAGGTGCAGATTTACAACAAAGTTTTGTTACATTTGTATTTTAAAATGACTTGTAGTCCGGATGTCGTAGAGACATCTCCCCACTTATTTTGTCACTCTACATCACTTTTGTCACATGGATACTATTGAAAGAACCAACATGTTACGTGGCTTACACTATAATAAAATATAATATTAGATTATCTTATGTATTATTTTGTAATGCAATGTCCTGTTTGCATTTGGTGGGGGTATTTTTTATTTCATCTATACAAAGGGTAAGCTAAAAAAAGACTACTAGGCTATTATTCTAAAATGTGAAACATAAAATGAGCTGTGTCCGATCTTTTAAATGATAGTGTGCTTTAAAATGTGTTTGTGGTTAGAAAGAAAAAAAAAAAACTAAATTCTGTAGGAAGCACTGGTGTGACATTCAGGTCGTGGCCGAGTGCAGGTGTGCTGCTCCTCTTGATCATGCATGTTATCCGGGCTGTAGTAATAATGACCTGCAGGTGCACGCTTCCATATGGTGTGTTTCTCACACACACTCTCACACTCATGTGGACTTCCAGCAATGCCTGGCTTGGGTTGTGACTCCTGTGTTGCAGCGGACATGGTGTGTGCCCTGTGGCACCTTTCACAACTGAAGCCCACTCCCCTTGGCAAGAAAAAGTGTTTGAGAAAGTTCTCGGATGCCATCTGGCGTACCTCCCTTTCTCTCTTTCTCTTGCCTCTGTGCCCTCTCGCCCTCCTCTGTGCACTTGAGGCTTGTTCCCGCTGTGCCAGTTTCCCAACACATGTCAAAGAGGAGCTGCCACCCTCTGGTCTCACCGCAGGACAGATTTCTCCATCTCTCATTCCCTTTTCTTCCTTCCGTATCACATGCCATCACATCTTTACAAAGTGTTTGTTTTGTCACGGGCCACTAGCTGGAGGTCACCTTGAAGTACACCCGCTATTACTGTAAAATAAGGGTTTGAATTACCTCATGTTGTAGGAGGGCTGGGCAGTACAATCAAAATCTTATCATGTTATGGTTCATTTTATATCGCGGTAACATTATATGACCCAATATTGTTGTTATTGCTGGAAATCCAATTTAAAAAAAAAAAAAACATTTCATGCGGTAATGCCTATTTTGGGTAATCCAGTGAAGGTACAATACTTCATCTCAATAATTTCTTCTTTTTATTAATTTAAAATATGATGCAAGCATGCAACCAAAAGATAAGAATATTCATAAAATGTAAACCTATTTCAGGGCTAACATGCATGGCTTCTTATTGTTTAGCACTTGAGTTAAAAACAAAAGCCTTAAAAGTTTAGTTGTTTTTATTAATTACCCTACATTTTTTAATTAATTATATTTTATAAAATATACCGTATAATAACAGTACATCTTTTATTTCAATTAATGTTATAATACTTTCATTTAAATAGTATTACCAAATTATTTTTCTTATTTAAACAGTAAAATAATAGTGGTATAGCAAACTCTGTACTGGTTGACACGCATCTACTGTGGCACGTTATACACATCATACGCCCAGCCCTACATTGACAAATCTGCGTATATCTGCCCAAAAACGTCGAAATTGGAGGACTGAAATGACGGAAATGAACGGTGGGAAGATGGAGGGCTGTTGCAGGAGAGATATTTGCGTCCTCTCCTAATCAGTCCTTCCTTGTTCTGCTCCATTACTCCACCAAAACAGCTGCTGCTTTCCTCTTTTTATTCTGTTTTCTGCCTGTTCCCCTCTTTTCATTCAATCTGCATAATCTCCGGTTGTTTGCTCAATTAATTTAATTGATTTTTGGAGCCGCTATGTAACCGTAATCAATACCCACAAGCCTCTCTGCCATTATGCAAATCAAGTTGCATCAGGCTTCCTTCATTACCGCGCTCTGATTGGCTGTCGGTGAGATGTTCTAGAGGTGGTCTGTCATTAAATGAAATTGTCTTCATTTAAGAGCACTTGCCACATGGCGGGAGTTTGCCCTCTCGTAATGCGATAGCAGAACAAATACATGCTTGACCTAATGAAAAAAAATAAAAAAAAAATAAAAAAAGAGATAAATATAGTCAAGGAAAGGTGGGAACACCGTGCCATTTAAAAAAGAAATTGAGCACAACATTTTTCTCGCAGAGTGAAGCATGTAATGATTTGTTTTTTCCATCACCTGAACATAACATGTTTCTGCACACAAGTACGTGTGCATGTGGGTATTAAATTAGGTTTATTTCCTCAGGCACATTTTCTAGGATGACTGCTAAAATCTAAAAATAAGCTGCATCCTTTCCCTGCAAGACTCCCTGCATCTGAGATTTGATGTGTTAGAATGCGGCGTTTCGAACCGATGGAACTAAAGTGCAGCTAAAAATAAATTGGCTTATTTTCGAAACGCACAAACAGACATACAAACACACACTGGTTTATTGTGGCCTGTCTCGCACCTTGGATCACAGGGTCGGTCATTTCAGACTGCGTGTACGTTTATGTACGTAGCCTTGTGCTGACCTGCTCTCGCAAGGACGCAGATGTGTCAAGTGTCCTCCAACATGTCTCATGCCCACAGAAAAATGGAAGAAAGCAAAGCTAGACGTATCCAATGACTATCACTCTTTTTCTACGCCGCTGTCGTGTTTTTTCTGCTTCCCTGTAATACATGAAGGTTTATGCCAGGGGCAAGGTGTCGAGAACTGATTGCTTGTCATTGTTTGTGTGCTTTTGTTTTTCCAAGTCTTTCCACCAGACGCCAGCTGTCAGTTCTGGGTTTAGGCTCAGTCTCTCTGCTTCCATTTTAGTCCGTTATTACAGCATTCCCATTTAGCCGATCTCAGTCGGAAATGTTAAATACAGCACTGTGGGACTGATAGGAGTGTGCCTTTTGTTCATGTGAATTTGTGTCTCTCTCCGCCCTCTCAGAACACACCGTTTGCACAATGCCAGAATTTGTCACTAGGTGCCTCTTTATTTTTGCTGATTTGCATATAAATGTGAGTAATAGATTACATAGAGCACTTCTGCTGTAATGTTTATTCAATTAAATTAATTTCGTTGAAACACCTCATGGGATAATTGAAATCTCCAGACTTCTTGTTATTGAAATTGGCTCAGTCTTGATTGAGAAGTGTGTGTTTACGTGGGGTACACCGCCTCTACATTGCCTACATAGGCAGCATCCTGCTAAGGCAGCAAATTAATTGAAATGGAACCTCATGAGTGACTGATCTGGAGTGCTCTACATAGGCAGCAGTTCGCAGTCGATTCCAGTAGAGTTTGAGGTTAGCATGTTGCTAATCTAATGATGCAACAACAACATTTGGGGAAAAGGATGAATTGTACCACCGAGCTCTTAGCAATGCATTCTTGGATGGGTGCCTCTGGAGGATATGTTGAGTTCTGTCTTAGATTTGGGCCAAAAGAAGGTATCTCAAAAGAATTATGCTTCTTAACTACCTTTTCGAACACCCTTTGCGTCAAAGTGTGCCTATGATGCATTAAAGGGATAGTTCACCCAAAAACTGAAAGTCTGTCATCATTTACTTAAAGGCAGGGTAGGTAGGATTTTTCAAAAAAAAAAACATTCCAAATTTGTTTAAACTGTCTTTATATGCCAATACATAATTAAAATGTAAGTACTCTGAAAAAGAAAATATAAAAATCGAGTGACTGTAGACCTTTTAATCTGCAATAAACACAGCTCATTATTTCCATTCACTCCCACCCCCTCCCTTCTGGGCTCCTTCCAAAGCGACGCCCCCAAAACACATGAACGCGCGACGCCAAACGCTCAGGCTGGAACAAGATGCATTTATTACCTGAGACGAGTGGAGAGGAAGGAGCGCAGTACATACAGTGACATCATGTCAGAATCACATGTAATAAAATACCTAACTTTATCACTATGAATATAAACAAATAAGATTTATTTTAGTACTCACTATCAAGCTAGCATATCGATAATGGTAAAGTTTGATTCGGTAACGAGCTATATTTATAAGGCAAAACTAAAAACAGGTTGCATTGATACACGTTTTTCCATTACCATCAGTTACACTGTGATGAAGGTGAATTCCGTGTAAGATTCATAACATATACGGTGTTTTGCATGTAAGAGTTTCCATGATGAAAACATTGTTGACTCTAATGAAGACTAACGTACACTCCGAGTCCGAAAACAAATACCGCATCGTCGGTTCGAGGACAGGTCCGGGGTTGAGGGCGAAGCAGAGGAGGTCGTTCAAGAGTGCGGGCAGGGTCCGAGGAAGTAGTTTTTGCCTTGTTTGCCTTCGCTGACTGCATATGCAGGTGCTTTGAGCTGAATATTTCCGGGAACGGTGACATGTGATGAGTGCACGCAGGGCAGCGCGCGCAGTGGGGCTCGGGCACGAGACATGAAGGCATCTGATTGGTTCTTTACATTCGCACCGAATGGCAGTGATTGGTCAGAGTTTTTACTGTCCTGCAGCTGCTACAGAGGTCTGATTTTTTTCATTCCTTTTTCTAAACACATAATGTATTGACTACTCTCAGGATGGAAGGACCATTTCACCCAGTATAAAAAAAAGTGTTTCTGAACAGGATTACCTACCCTACCTTTAACCTTATGTCATTCCAAACCCGTAAAACTTTCATTAGGTGCACACACAAAGATATTTTTTATAAAATCTGAGAGATTTCTGTCCCTCCACTGACATTCTACGCAACTTCCACTTTGACGCTTCAAAAAGTTCATAAAGAGATCGTAATACTAATCGAGATGAATTTAGCGGTTTAGTTAATTTTTTTTTTGAAGAGACACAATCGCTTTATATGATTAACAGACTGAATTTAGGCTTTTATGCACACACAAAAAAGTTGGTCAACAGAAGCTTAACTGTACTTGCGTGATGCGCGAGAACAAAACTCACTGGTTCTTGCTGAATTTCAAACGTCCTGCGTAACACGAGAATGAACCTCATTGGTTCTCAAACGTCATGCAAGCATGCTTGAGCTTCTATATACCATATCTTAATTTGAACATTCTTTTAATGAAAGCTTCCTGTAGATTTGCAATATCAAATATTTATTGAAATGGGTTTTCAGAAAGTATACAGAAAATGCTCCCTAATCTACCCCAAGACATTGAACAGCGACATGCAAATTATTCATTTAACCTGGAGTTGAGAAGGATCTGTCATGGTTGCGGCACTGTTTTCAGTTGCTATAACCAGGTGCAAACATATCTTTATTTACTAGATTCGATTAACCTACCTCAGGAAAGACGACTGTGTGTTTGATGGATAGAGCTTATTTTCTGCAGGGTCAAAAGTCAGGCTTTGCCAAAGCCTTGTGGTAAATTGTTTGTTGTTGTTGTTATTGCTGTTGTCTCGGTGGCAGTGCAGTTTAAGGTATAAATTGGAAAAAAAAGCCAAATTCTCAAACTGTGGATTGGAATGAGGTAAATTAGATTACGACAGGTTTCTGTCAGGGTGTTTGGAAGACAATATTTCTGTTTTGTATTCGTGACTCCACTCTCTTTATCAAGACTGACATTTGTTTCAGAGGTAAAAATAACAACAACAAAAACTGAATAAAGGTAATGCATTTAATGCACGTTCCTTGTCTTTAACTGAAGGATTCATTGGTGGAAATCATTACATTTTTGTCATGTCACTTAGGCCTTGCATCCTTTTGGATAATGTTAACAATTACCAAATAGCCATTTAGTCACTGTTTTAGCAAACTGAAATTGGATTTGCACCATTCTGGTAAATAACGGCAACTTTAGACAATCCAGTCAATTCCTGAGGGACAGAAGAATCAAGTTGGCATTTTTCTTGTTGAATATCATGTTTCACATTAAGGAGCTAAAATGCTTTACAAATCCACATTGACTTTATTAAGCACTTTGGCTGCGAAATTGCCTTTTATTGCTCTAATTACTGAAAGGTAATTACTTAAAGGTACTCAACTTTAAGTGGAAACATAGTGTCATGGTGTGAAAGGCCGAGAATAGTTGTGAGCTATTTGAGTTTGTAAAACTCACCCAAAAATGACATTATGCATTAAAAACGTTTGAGCAATTTTCATGGACGTCCAGAAAAAAGCCCATTCACCAACTTTTGCTCACCTCCCCTTTACCCTTGAAACACTGTGAACCTCCATTCTGTTCTGCTACAAAAATATGTGTTTAGTTAAAACGGAAAGCAACCTAAAGGAAAGGTAGACGGGTGTCTATTAAACCTTGATGGTACAATAAGCTGACTCAAAATGATCTCTGCTCAAGGTAGCGTATCTGTGTTTAATTTAATTACAGCTATTGAGAAAAACAAGACAAGAATAATGGCTTCATGCCCAGCTTGTTGAGATAAAGGGTAAATCAGAGGTAAATCAGTTGAGTTTGTATTCATTTTAAAGGCTAAGTGTTATATTAGCTGCATGCAGAAATGGTGTCAAAGTAAGAAGCTTGCAGATACTACAGAAGTTGATAAATTACCATGTTATCAAAAGTTAATTCAAAGTAATTTTAAAGACTGTCCAAAAAGAACATGGTTTACCGAGGAACCTTGTCTAAAAAACATGTTTTGTGTACTTTGTTAGTACACCAATAAATGGTTGGATACTCCTCTGAAATACTGTATGTGGGCCGAATCAGCAAATGCACCGTGGCTGTTGAAAAGCTATTGAAAACTACTTCATACTTAGACCATTACACATTCAGCTTTATACTTTATAATTCAGACCATTACACATTCAGCTAACAGGAAAACACAGGGAGTGTGTTACCATCACAGGCTATATCATGCAGAAAAATAATATGCAATGAAACTACAAAGTTTTTTTTTTTTTTTGCGTTGTTGTTGCAGTGTTTAAGATTAAGAATAATAGACCTATGTTACAATCGTTTTTTTATAACAATTACATACAGTACAGTTTACACAAATTCATTTGGCTTGTGTTTAGGCAACACTTTATATGAAAATAATTGTACAATTTACACAGAACTTTGTTCTGCTCAAATTCATGTTGACTCAAATTTACGCAACTAGGCCTACGGTTTTAAACGGAAAATTGTTTTGTTACAATATATTTACACAGACTTATGTTCTGCTTGTGTTTCATGTATGAGTTTAATACAAACATGAAGCTTTAAATAAAACGCTATGTTCCACAGGTGATTTACGTGGACGTGATGCGTGCTAACTGGGTGAACGTGCTCAAACAATAGTTTCTAGAATTTAGAATTTCAAACAATGCTTTAAGAATTAAGACTAGAAAGATGCTTCTAATTCTTAGCTTATCTGAGCAAAGTAGGACAAGAGTTTGACCTTTGTTGTGAAGAGCTGAAAAAGAATATTTAGAGACTTGTCTAACATCGCTACGTAACTGTATAAGTGGATAAAGATGGAATGCATATGGCTGAGAGTGTGAGAGAGGAAAAAAAAGCTAGAAATACCCAGAGTCCCATGCTGAGAGACTTGCATTGACGCTCCAGCCAGTTTGCTGTAATAAGTCCCTGTGCTGTTTGTGATCTGCTCTACTTGTTAGTCGTTGTCAGTGGTGGAGCTCAACAGGACCGCCTGCAGCTGTGCTTTCTGAACGCAGCTCGCCATGTGTGTCTTCAAAACTGCGCTCAGGTGGGTCGGGAGCCCTGGGCTTCTCTGGAGATCAGACTGGGTAGGAGGCATGTGGATGTAAGGGATGGAGGATTCAGATTGGAAGAGATCAAGAAAGAAATACCAGAGGGTGCCTTGAGAACTAGAGGATTGTGGGATGAGAATGGATAGGTGGTTGAAATTGTCAGGTTGGTGGTCCGGATGAACACAAGGTTAATAGATAGAGGATTGAATGCCAGGAAAAGACTGTAGGAGAGGTAAAGAAAGTGTTGGTTGCATTTCTACTGGACTGCCGTTTCCAGCTGTGCCGGGAGACTGATCACTGTTTTTACTCTCGTTAAAAGTCGCCACATTGTGTTGTCTGCAAACTCTGCTCAGATGTGTTGCATCACCAACTGCACATCCCTTCAAATTGCCGACTCTGGTTACAAATGAATAACTTTGGATCACTCCGACAACTGTGGCAAGCAATAAAACAACAGCAGAAGACTGATTAGAACATAGCCTACATGTACGCTTGCATTTTGCATTTTGCTTTCAGAAAAATTTCTTTCTGCTACAAATGTGTTGCGACCTTGAACTGGAGCTCTCTTGAACGCAGTGATGGAGGTTTCGGTCATGTTTTGTTTACCTATGCTGTATTTAGCTAACAAACTTAATAAGCACCGTAGGGGTTCACTTCATTAGAGCAATATTCCTCTCATCTGTTTTCCCCTCCCCTCTTTATCCTCCGTTCACTTAACTACTTTTTTTTTATTTCCCCTTCCTCCTTCCTCTTCCTTCATTCATCTCCACCTCTCTATTTTCCTTTCCTCTCCATTCATCTCATGCATCTTTTGCTTTGTTGTTATTTCTGGTAAAGGTTTCATGATTGTTCAGCACCCCTCCGGCACTTCTTCACCTCCATCTCTCGCTTCTTTCCTCTCTCCATCTTCCCCCTCACATCTAACCCTGCTCTCTCTGGTAATTGACATAGAGAGGGTTCGAGGGACTCCGAGGCCAATGCCTTGCTGTTCTGTTCCAGAGGCAGACAGAACGCGGTGATGTGCGTACACCGTGTGCTGCCATAAATTGGGCGTCCCGTGTGACTCGGTAGGTGCAGTTAGCGGGCGCCCTGAAAGCGATGCTTGGAGCGGGAAATACTTCAAATGACCTTAGAGCTACACTGAACCCAGATAACAAGACTGAAGCTGCAGTGGGGGCAGGATAAGCAAAATCACTGCACACTGTGCAAATGCTTGACATTGAACCCTGGTGCTCATATAGGTGATGCAGGTTCGAGCTTGACCTGCAACATTTAGGAAATGCAATTCCCATTCTCTGTTCTAAATAATTATTAGTGCACATATTTGAGGTTAAGTATTTGAACTAGCCCATAACTCATGGATGATCGCATTCATCGACATGAATGATCAAGTAATGTGGCTTGTTACTATTACTATTGCTACTGGTGCTACTACTTTGCGACATAATTGGATTCGATGTTTTCACCTGGTGAATAACAAAAAATCCTGTAGACTTATATTGAAAGACCCAAGCTATACCTAGGGACCTAGGCTACGTTCACACACTACAAGCCTTAATGCTCAATTCTGATTTATATATCACAAATGTATTTATTTTTTGGTTATTTTTTCACATTATCTATTAAATGTGGCCAGTATCAGATTCAAGTGTGAACTGGTGGTTATGGTCTTGAATTGACCCACATGCGGAAAAGAACAATAACATACATATGAACAAAAAAACAGATTTGGTCCACTTTTACCTGCAGTGTGAATGCAGCCATAGACAATTTAGGTGGATTTTTGTAATTGGGATAGCAAGAAACCACATAGAGACCATCTGCTTGCAATACCCTTGCAAGCAGCTAGCAACATTGTAAAAAAAAATGAATTTTTTCAGAAATGAATAATACAGTACTTTCAGTGAAATGAAATAAATTAAAAGGTTTTCCCTATACATTTGTTCTTATTATTTATTTGAACAGAGAAACAACTCACCCAAGATGACTTTAATGAACCACATCGTCTTGTTTTCTGTCAAGATTAGGCCTAGTGGTTTTCTCAATCTGATGTTTTCTTTCTAATAGATATTTATTGTTTTATATTAGACCGCAGCTGTGGATTGCAATCCATATTTTGTTTATGAGGTTGCGCCTTGGTCACTGGAACATGTAAGCTGCCTTTTCTTGCTCCACAGGGAAAAATGAAACTATACTGAGCTTAATCTGTGATGACTAGCCTTCTATTGATTTCTCTGAAATGTTTTTGCTGCTCTGATGCTGTTGAATGAAAGCACCATGGTAAAGTATATCATTTACACAATGCCAATTCAACTGCTTACAATCGATTCCAGCTTGAATTTAACTTTCAGATTGCACCAACCCCATTATAAAGTAATATCTTTGCTTACCATAAATAGAGTCAGCATGCTCTGGCTATCTGAATGCTGGTTTATTGGAAAGGTCCATTAGGCCTTTTTACTCTGTTTGGTCATCGGTGATGGAAAGAGAATACAGGGCACACTACCCTCCATCAGGGCAGTAAATTCATCATTCCTCTCTTTTTTCCGTTGTCTAATAGCTTTCTCAAGGATGTGTGTACAGCTTGAATGAAATATGGTTGTGCGTCAGTCTATTTGAATTGAAATGAGATGTCTCTACTTCTCCCTGTCATTTAGTGGAGCTAAAATGGAGGACCCACATAAATCAAAAGATTTTTAGGGCGTCGCTGGGCCACTTAAAATGAAAGAATGAATATAGATGAATAGACTGAAAATGTAGGCTTGAAATGAAAAGCTGAATCAACAGAATAAGTTTATGTATCTTAGCGGTAAGCAAAATAAAATCACATAAGCGAAATTGCAACGGCAAGTACGTCAACAATAAAGTACAGTTTGATGAACACGGGTCAAAAAATTATTTCGACACTTTTGAACACTTGGATCACAATTAATGATGCCTTGAAATACATTAGATGACAAAATATCAAATTCATGTAAGGGGTCCATATAATTCATAAATGTATGCACACCAAACACCCATTAAAAAAGCATTACAGAAAAAAAACGCACAGAATTCACAGTGTATAGTATAGTGCAACAGCAAATAGCTTATTACATTTTAGACAAGTCAAGTTGCGATACCAAACAAGACCTAAACCAACCGCCTTGACCTTACACCTACTACTGTACACGGATCCATTGTCCTGAATGTGTGTGGAAACAACGTGTCTGTGCATAAAAACAATGTGCAATCAGTGCGTCAAGAGCGCACATACAAAGTTTGTTTGCGCATCAATAATAACGGACTCACGCGTGCTTATTGTAGCCTATGATTTCTGTACGTCATTGCGGTTGTCTTTACATTGATTGCAATCCTCATCCGTCAAAACTTTATTAGCGAGATGCTGGTGTAATTTATCCAGCCGAGAAATGTAGTTTGCGTATCATTTGGCCAGTGGTGGGATGTTGTAAGATATTTTCGGTTCATTATGATACTGTGGTGGGACAGATAGTTCATGAATGGGAAACACTGCAGTATCTTTTGTCAAATGTTTTGCCAATTTGTTTTTATATAATGCATGAATGCACAAGACATGAATGTAGTTTAAAGTATGACTTTAGTTTCCAAATCTTTTTTGGCTTGATGTACAAAAAATGGATTTTCTTTCTCTCTTTTTATTTTATTTTTTATGTAAATGAATATGGTAATAAGTGTAATCAGTACCATGCTATATCTCAAAGAAGAATGGTGTTTTGATATCATCACTGTACCACAGTGCTTTTGCACACACATACAGTAGCATCATTTCCAAACTGTCACCATCCGCCCAGTTCTCTCTGTCTCTCTTTAGTACATCACTTCCTGTCTTTGATGTTTCTGGGAAGCACAGTTTTTGCATGTTGCCATGAGCTCTGCTGTCGTCTCACAATTTCAAATTGAATTTTAGAGAGCAGGGCATGAGGGGAAAAAAATCAGTCCTTCTCCCTCCCTCTCTGTGCATAAACTCACACACACACACACACACACACACACACACACACACACACACACACACACACACACACACACACACACACACACACACACACAAACACATACACACTGGTCTCCATGTTTTGTGGGGACTTCCCATAGACGTAATAATTTTTATACTGTACAAACTGTATATTCTAGAACACTGTATATTCTATATTTTCAGAACACTTATATGATTTATAAGCTGCTTTCCTCATGAGGTTCAAAAAATGTCCCCTTAAGGTAAAATTGTACTGGTATTACTATCCTTGTGGGGACATTTGGTCCCCTTAACATGGGGAATACCAGATACATACACGGATGCACACACAAAATCAAATACATTCAAACACACACCACCCTCTTTACTGCTCTGCAATGTTTATACTCTTTAATCAGTTCAAATGTGTCACTTCAAATGCCACTGTTATTCCATATGCACAGAAGAACATGAAGTGCCACATATGAAAACATACTCATTAGCCGAGAGCGAGCGAGTTAAGAACAGGGATTGCTTTCACCTCCTTTCTCCTTCCTTCCAAAGTGGCTTAAGTGTATTTTTAATGGGATGCCGAATTGAGAGCTTTACCACTGATGCTTCCCGAGCTTTGCCGCCTCCACCCCCATTTCATAGGTGTATAATTCGATTTGGTAGTCCAATGAGAAATACATTTCATAGGTATGTTTTATCAGCTGAAAATACGTTTCACCAGTTCTCCTCATTTATTAGTTGGATTCACTTCAGCACACCAGCGTCTTATCGGAAATTGCTTTGAGTCGCTAACACCAGGCATTTTACTTACAAATGTCTAATTGAGGGATTTTTTTTTTTGCCTGCGTGGAGCCGGCGTTGCAGCCAGGTCGCGGCGTTTAGCGCTGCGCTATTCTATGCCAAGCTACACTATATGCGAGGCGTGTGTTTGTTCATCACTGCGGTGTTTAGGCAAATTCCAAATTTAAAATCTGCCCTATACACATTTGCTTCATCTGAAATTCATCGGATTTTGAGATCTGCATGTTGTTCTCCATTTTTGGATAGATGGATAGACTTTCAAATAAATTGAGGGATTTCATGGAATGTCCCCTTTTAGCTTTACTCCTTTTAGCCAAGATGCAATTTAACTTGCAGAATGAGAAACTGCAGGTACTGCTGAAGACCATTTTGATGAAAACCTGGAAATCTGACTCACTAATTGGCCTCATTTTCTTCGCAATCATAATCCACAGGGTGGCTGATAGTGTAAAGCTCAAACTTTGTGAAACAGATGTGGTTGGATAAAAGCTTTTTTGCTCTTTAGGGAACAAAGTGTGTTTTTAATTCTGTTTAAATGTTATGTCAACATGAAATCATAACTGTCTTCATACACATCTATGGTCTCTTTTGTGTACAATTAATCTGTTCACATTGTTTGTTTGCATAATTTTCTTTCTTTCTTTTTTTTCTTGTGGAATAGCCTATAATGAACTGTAACTTATTTGAGAGAAATTTATAGTAAAAGTTGTGAATACTGTTGCTTGTTGACTAAATATTTCAAGATACATTACACAAGGGGTCATTTCAGTTTTTTGTGTTTTGAATGAATACTTGGATCAGCAATTTAAAATGTTACAAAAGTTTGTTTCAAATAAATGCTGTTCTTTTGAACTGTCTATTCATTAAAGGTACAATATGTAGTTTTTTTTTGCTTTAAAAATAGCAAAAATTATTATATCTATGTTATATATTTTTTTAGTTTTGTACTTACATTATCCCGACTGTTTCCAACAACTTTCAAACCAGGAGAAATTTGTAATTTAATTCGAAGACACGGACCGTTTCTTTATTTCCGTTTTGTCGCCGTCAATGGCGTCATATCCGCATTGTCCCGGGTTTCCGCTCGTACTGCCATAGTAGCCCTCTGATAGTAACCAAGGCGACAGACGTGGACAAATGTGTAGTTCGTAATGTCTGTCTGCACGCTGTTGTTGTTTCGTTCAAACATTATGGACCATGGCAAGCAGACATTGG
Source organism: Rutilus rutilus (assembly GCF_951802725.1). Classification (NCBI taxonomy): domain Eukaryota; kingdom Metazoa; phylum Chordata; class Actinopteri; order Cypriniformes; family Leuciscidae; genus Rutilus; species Rutilus rutilus. The sequence continues at coordinate 5,980,906 of NC_140227.1, forward strand.
ATAAAAAAGGAGAACTAAAACGAGAATCAATATCAGCGCGGTGGGAGCCGAGAGCTCCCATAGACAGTATATAAACAAGAGCTCCACGTCTGAGACTTCGACCGCTCCTACATGTACTTTATTAAACAGGTGAGCACATTTACATAAAACTAATCAATGTTATATAGTTCAACAATGATAAAATGTTAGAATATGATCTGTATGTTATTCTAATGTTGATCTAGCTTACTGCTAGTCTCATACAGACAAACTAACACATACATTTCAACACATTCAACTGCAGTTTAGTGTGCTAGTGTAATGTTAGACCAAGTGAAACAGCGCTGCGTTACCTCACAAGTTTAATTGTCTAATAAACTGACCTGTGAGTAGTAATTCTGCACTTGCCTGTAGTTCGGTAGAATGACATGTCCATATTCCTTTTATATCCGCGGGACTCGCGTCGCGTGTGGAGCTGATAGCTGTCTCTTAGCAATCCCGACCTGCTTCATATCACAGTCATGATAAAAACATCGATGTATTCACTCATCCATAAACATTATTAGATCGGTCGGCTTGACGTTGACGACAAGATCCATAATTCTTAGCAAATGTTGCGTCATCAAACTACGCTTTTGTTATTGTAAGAGGTTAGCGACCCCTAGCGGCGAAAAAATTACATATTGTACGTTTAAGGAAACCTGAAAAAAAGAGAGAAAATAACTAAAATAATAAACACAACTGTTTTTAACATTAATAATAATAATATAAAAATAAGAATAAATTCTTGAGCAGCAATATTAGACTGATTTCGGTAGGCCCATGTGACACTGAAGACTGGAGTAATGGTCCTATCACTGAAATAAATTGCATTTTCAAAATTCAAATATATTCAAATAGAAAATTGTTGGAATAATTTCACAATATTACTGCTTTTCCTGTTTGTTTGTCTCCCCCCCAAATTTAGCCTTGGTGAATATAAGAGACTAAAGTCTTGTCATACAGTTCATGTCTGTTGTCTTCTCTTGTATTTACCTTTATCATGATAGGACACACAGGAAGATGTCTCCTCTCTTTCCCATCTCCGCCAATTTCAGCACAAAGTGAAAGTGTAGTGAATGTTATATTTGGAAGTGCCACATTGAGTGATTATGAAGCAGTTCCACACAGCTAAATAAGCATGATTCAGAAAGTGTGTGTGATGAATGTAGGTGCGTAATCTACTGAGGCTGCAATCCGCAGGGCCCCTGTGCCACGTACCGCATTCCCTGGATTTATTATATTGAATGTGTGTACGCATACACACACGTGCACATAAAATTATAAAAAACTAATTACAAGTTCGCAAAGCAGCCTAAAGCAAAGTTGTATGAACACACCCCATCCATGACAACCAGATGACACGAATGATGTGTACAATTGTGTATTTGTGTGTAGTCATGGTCGATCACGCAGTTTGTTCTGGTTGGCAGTGTTTTGTTCGGTTTAAAAGCTTTGCAGCCACCAGATGGTTTTCCTGCCATGAAGCAGTGGGTCTGTCATTAGCCACTGGCAGGGGGGAAGAGCTCGTAGTTTGCATTGGGCCAGCGCTGAGCAGTGTGTGGCTCTGTGTGTGTGTGTGTGTGTGTGTTTATAGAATAGGGGTCTCATCACCTCATGTGGGTGTTAATCGAATTTCCACGTTCACAAATTTCATGTCCAACACTTTGCCGCATCCAACCATGGTGAGATTACACTGTGGAAATCTTGACGTCGACCAGCCTCCCCATTCACAGTCTTCGCTCTCGTTTTCCACACTACAAACAATAATTTCAGATGTGTAGCCATATTAATCTCGTCTGCGCTCTTAAATTGAGTCTCCAGTGTCTAGGTGTGTTTGCCAAACCTAAGCTCTTGATACAGTGACTTGTAGCAAGTTGGGAGGAGTATATTAGCCAATAAACAACGACATAAGGATAGATTTGAGAAATTGTCATTTTGGACAGCTTACTCCAGACAATATTTGCTTCTTCAGGATTTGCTCTGCAATATTGCAGAGTAGGGACACATTATTTGGTTGCGCTGACATTTTCTGTGTCCAAGGCCGTATTGGTGTTTGAGCAGTAATAGATTAGCTGTGACCTGTGAGTTGACCGCTTTTGCATGAAGGAGCACCACGGGTCTCCGTATCGATTCAAAATCATTAGCCGGATGGCGGATGCGTGTGTGGTGTCATCGCAACTAGCTGAGGCTAAACACATTGCCTTTTCTTTTTCCAGATGAGGTTACGAAACACATGCAGTCACCTACGCACAAAACGGGAACTGTAAAACATGTGTTTGTCAATGTTTTTTGACATTAGCACAATGATTTCTACTTTAAAAACACAATTGCACCCAAGAACATCACACCTCTGTCAGCGGAGACATGTCTATGGCAGAATTACACTCATCTTTGTCAAACCAAACCGGTTGGTGATGACTAATTGTTTTAAAAAAAAATGTAAATGAGACATAGAGAAAGATCCCAACTGAGATAAATGACATAAATGAGAATTTGACGCAGGAAGTGTGGTATCTACTGTCCTGATTTATTCATACGGAAGATCTGTGAAGCATATTGCGGAGGGCAAAGAACAGTAGCAGTTTCTCAGAACACATGGCGGCCTGGTCGGGATCCAGCCCTTCTGTGAAAGCGTTGTTCGCGGTATGCGTTTTGTTTCAACCGACAATGCAATTCTCATTGGGTGTGGGTTTTTTTTTTTTTTTTTTTTTTTGGCCCACAACAATTCTTATATTCCCAAACACTATCTTTCTCACTCTCTCTGGGTAATCAGATCACAAAGGAAAGTCATGTAGCCCAGGGACTGTTGTTTTTTTGTGAACTTTGGCTGTGTGTGTATGTAATGAAATTCTCCGGTGCAGCATGCAGGACTAATGAAGCCAGCAGAAAGCATAATGCAGTGCCTGATAGACTCCAAGGAGTTCTGGGCAAACTACGAAAGAAAGAAAGAGAGAGAGAGAGAGAGAGAGAGAGAGAGAGAGGTACCGAGAGCGTTCCTGGCATTCGGTAGGAACCTCAAGGGACTGAACTCCATGGCCAGTTCTAGCTTTTGTATGCAAATAGAAGTGAGGGGAAGTAGAGTGCTATTTCGAGGTCTTGTCTTTTTCTCTCTTGTTTCCTGTGGGCCCAAATTCCATGCCCGAACGTCCTGCCCTGAGGCGCCCCCTTTTCCACACACTTCGCACACAAACACACGTCCACTGGAGCGGCGCCAGCGTCTCCTCCCTGTCACAGCCACGGGAAGCAGTTTTCTCATTCTCTCTCCTCACGCTCACGGTGACTGACTGCTGTCTAATCGAGGCTCTTGCAGTTCACTCCTCTGGCATCTTTAGCATTCTTAACGCCCCACCATGAGTGCGAGGGTTTGCTAATCACAAACAGGTGCAAAAATGATTAAGCACCTCCTTTCCTGCTTGTATACAACTTGTGATTCACACACATGCTTATCTTGACCTCCATATATCAATTAAATAGGTTCTGGCCATTTATTTTGCATATGTTCTTCTATTTATAGGAGGCAATGAGATGTAGTATGTGTGTTTGAACTAGCATATGTTTAAAAAATGCATTTGTGTGAATGTTAAGTTGGATTAGCTATGACAACAAAGACAGCCGCTAAGGGAATAAGGCACAAAATATTCCCTAATAATTACAATAGGTGTCCACATCCGAATTGTGCTCTGGTACAGTTTTTTTTTTTTTTTATCAGTCAAGTCAACTTAATCAGGATTGTGCATGTTGAAGACCTGACTGGTCGAAAACAAATGAGATGTGTTCTAACATCCTCAAAAATAATCTCAGCTCTTGAAAAGTTTCAGGAATTAATGTTTTCTAATGATCTCTTTTTTGGAGGAAATGTTATTTATAATTCTGGTAATTAAATGTCCAGTAAGTGGCGCTAAATGAAAGGTTAATCCCCTATTGCATTTGAAAATAACGTACCACTGCCAATAAAAACCCTACCTTAAACGTAACCGATAGTGTTAACAAAACCAAACATGAGAGAAAAACACATTTGCTGAAGGACTGTAACCATTGCATTTTAGCTTGCTCAAGTTTTTGAGCTTTTATCATGACATGGTTTTTACAGGACTTTTACCCGACCACTCCACATCGCAAGTGCAGTGCTATATCAGGAGAGCTATTGAGCGCACTTTCTACGTTACAAAAGCCATACATACAGTAAGGAGCTGATTATTTGATGCATCTGCCAAAATGTCAAAAATCATTTATAAATGATGCTCTATTGTATTGTTAGTGCAAGGAACTGTGCGAAAATAAGTTTTTATTAATCGATAACCTGCCCCTGTAATCATAATTAGAAAAGGTATAAAAGTTGTTGGTGTTTTACTGCCACTAGTGGTCATTTTACCTGAAAACTTAAGTGAGTTGTATAGGTACATTTTTGGAGTTCTGCAAAAATGTAGGTAGAGGCCTTTGTTTTCAGCGAGTATAGCGTGTTCCTGATTGTATCAGTTAGATCCCGACTCCGATTTGCCAACAATGTTGGATTCTTCCTGAGAGGGTCAACCTCCATTTGAGATGTATCTAACGGCTGACTTTCTCCAGGTATTATAGGCTTACTTTTTAATGCCTCAGTAATCAATGTTCAGTGGGACTGCATGCTTCCAGTGTGTTGACCAATCACGTTTTTAACCTAATTGGTCAAGAAGTGACATTACTCCGTTTGCTTTTGTTATAAATGGCTTTTGTAATGTTCAATGTAGCTGGATGCTGCTTTTGGAGACCAAAGACAGTCTAGTTCATCTCTCTTTCTCTCCCCGTGGACTGTCTTAAAGGGCAACCATCATTACTTCAAATTATGTTATTATGTCTAACAGTGTCGCCTGGCGCTGCCAGCACCATTTTTCTTTCTCCCTCTCAAAGTCTCTCCCCCTTTCTCATTCCCTATTTGACACACACACACACACACACACACACAGTCACACACTGCTTGTCAGCTGCTTAGGCGCCTTCCGATTTAATAACAGTCCATTTCTCTCAGTCTCCTTCTCTCTCGCTCTTTTGGACTCAGTGCTCCATAAACAAGAGACCTCCTGTCTTGTCCTTGAAGTCATTAAGATTGCTGCTTAGCCACAGGACCCTGATGTAGACATAACAAACGCTACAAAGGCTGATGTCTCGAGACCTCAAAGCCTTTGTCCTGTTAGATTCACAGTGTGGCATGTTTTTAATCGCAGCATGGACGCGACGCAAACTCCCTTACCATCGCTTGCCGAGTCTACAGGCATTGATATTGAAATGCTTACAAGACACAGGAGAGTTTTGTACACTCGATGCAAACGTGTCACCTCTCTTCACAGCTGTGGGAGTTGAACCCCGGCAGGCTGAAGCAGCTGTCCGCTGTCGGCTGTTGGCCTTGCTATGTGGCATCTGTTACGGATATTTCTTCTCATGTGCCTTGACCTTCAAGCCTCTCTTGAAGAGAAATAAAAAGACCTGTTCTTCATTTCACTTTCTTACCCTCCTTTCTATTCTCCATCTGTCTCAACAGAGATAAAAGCACATAGCACTCCTTTTGAACCAACATGGTGATGGTGCTGGAGCCCTATCTGGCCCGAGAAAAAACGGAAAAAAGAGCGCCGGCCCTTTGAGTATCTTGTTTTCTAAACCAGGAATCGCTAACATCAGTGACTGGTTGTCCCAAACACAGTGATGAAGGTCTTTTTTAAGGTCCTCTGTGGAACTAATTGGGCCAGGGAAGGGTGGTCCACACATAGATTTTGTCCCAAACACTTTTTGGTTTTAGCAGCAACCCTTACTAGATTGAAGTAACAGCATGGACTCCCTTCCATTACAATGAACAAAGCTGTCTAAAATAGTGGTTCTCTCCATTTTTTACTTCAATTTGTTCCCACCCCCCACTATTCGGTATTCTATTATATATCAAAGTTACCATGGTATTGCTATCTGATACCATCCTTGTACCATTATACCACTACACATTTTTGTAAGGGTCTGCACAATATTTTCCTCTTGTTTCCTCTATATTGTACATCTTGTCTTGTATGTTTATCTTGGGAGTAACTATTAGAGTCAAACTCATTGTAAGTGTAAACTTACTGTACCTGTCCAATACATTTTTGATTCTTTTCTTTCCCCTATCCAGCCCCGCCCCGCCCCAACACACACACACACACACACACACACACACACACCGCCCGTCCATAGATTACGTAACCCCCCCCCCCCCCCCCCCAAAAAAAAAACCCCACACTTAAATAGTTGTTTTTTAGGCTAGTTGTTTTATCATATATATAAAAAAAATTGGTCTCAAATTAAGGCCCCCAGGTTGAGAACCACTGGCCTAGAACATACTGAAATGTGTGAAGTTTTGGAGTGACACAGTCAGTCTCTCAAGCCGGAGAAACGTTAGGTGTTTTTAGAGTGATGCCATATTGGATAAAAGGGGTAATAGAGATTCCTGCAGTCAGCTGGTACTATACTGAAAGTAAAGTAAGTTACTTTAAAGAGAGCTGTTTCAGAGCCTGCCTCAAATATTGACTTTATTCCACTCAAAATGTACAGTGCTTTGAAATTAATTTTGCTAAAAGGAGATTTCTCTGTGCCAGAGGTTGCACATTATCGATTTTTCATCATTGCATTTTGCATCAAAATGAAGCCAAATATTTGGATTAAGTCACAAGAGAATTAATATTGACTGAGATATTAAGTCTATACTGTACATCAGGAGATTTTGAGTCAGTTCTGATAGTTCTACTGACAGGTACATGGTTTTTTGAACATTGAGCCATGCACCATTGTCACGTTAATAAAATACCATGGTACAGGCATGATAGGTACTTTGTTGTATACAGGCTTATTCTGCTTGACCTGAGAAGTGCAGCATGGTTTTATAGGTAAAGGGATTGAAGCCATTTTGTTTTTCTGATACTCAAAACTTGCCCTAATCTCTGTTTCTTCCATCTCTCCTAGTGTGTTCTCGCTGTATTTGCTGCCCTCTCACATTTCTGAGCAGATTTAGGCGACAGATGTTGCTCCAAGTGTGTAAAAGCATGTGCATCGTCACATTGGACAGTGGTATATGTCCTGGATGTGCCCACAGGGTGAATGCCCTTCAGGAGAGACCGGAGGAGAATATTAATGAGTCCATTAGGACACACATACGCATGCTGACCCCTCCTGTCCAAAAAGACAAAAGCAAAATCAAGGTTAAGTGCATGAATGTGAATGCCTGATGTGCATTTCAATGAAGTCAGTGCAAACTTAAAATTCAAAACTATCTAATTGAAAGAATTAAGCATGAGAACAGATTTTACCCTCAGGCTGAAGTTACCATTGATAACTGAACATTAATAACTGAATAACAGCACTACTGAATCTACTGAATCTAGAATCTTGCACACTAAATACCTACATACTTCTTTATACAGTTCTATGTTTTTCCTGTTGTTCATTTTACACACAGTTGTGCCAGAAAGTTTGGTTGGCCACTTAACCAACACTTAAAAAGTATAAATGTCAGATTCTCAGAGTCAAACTCCTTGTAAGTGTAAACTTATAGCTTGTTTCCACCGAGCGGTACGGTAGAGCACAGTACGGTACGCAATTATTTCCGTTTCGATTGTCAGAAGTTGTGAATGGTACCAAAATCTTGAACCACACCACTTTTTTGGGACCGCTTTCTTCTTCACTTGAGAATGACGTTGATCGCTACACCACGCCTACCAAGTAAGGGTGCTGTTGGCAGTGGAAACGCAAGCCAGATCAGGGTTTACCGTCCCAAATCGTACTGTAATGTACTCCCCTGTACCGCTCAGTGGAAACGAGCCATTACAGTACCCAACCAGTAAATATCTGATTCTTTTCTTGTATAAACTTACCAATCAGGCAGAGCACAGCTGTTTTTGTGTAGGGGAGAGCGGGGCACAAAGTAACGCTTTTTGACTTTCTCAGTTTGTGTAAATCTACTTATGGTTCAGAGTATTTATTTTTTCCCACATTAATTTTAAGTGTTTTTGTTTTATTAATACAATATATACTTTTTTTCTTGATATACCCCGAAAGAATGGAAGTGAAATGTGACAACATGCCCCATAGGTGGGGTACATTGTAACATGTGTGGGGCACATTGTAACATAACATATGACAGCTTAAAATGTTATCTGATCTAATAAAAAAAATATACAAAACAAACTAAAATATTTTCTGAAATACAATTAAAAACTTTTTCATATAAAATAATGGCAAATTTTAATAATTAAATATAAACTCATTTTTGAGTTTTGACTACGAACACATGAAAACACAACTATACAACATAGTTCAAAACAAATGAATAATTAGTCATTTCTGAACATTGACTCTCAGTCTTTATTCACCTTTTTCTCACGTTTTCTCAATAAAATTAATAAAAGTATAGAATATAATAGCATATTTCTAATAGGGGCACATTGTAACGCAGTGTTACAACATGCCCCCGCCTACACAACTGGGATTTAAACCCTGCTAGTGTCTTCTGCTAGTTAGCGAAGCATTAATGTACTATCTCAACTGTTAAATAACATCTTGGAGATTAAAATAATATCAGATTTGTCTTATTTTAAATAAACACAAAAAATAGACATGAAAAATTTACTTAAGTAATAAATTTACTTTTGCTATGGTTTAATAAATGTCTATGGATATCTTAAAAAAAAATAAAAAAAAATTGGCGGAATATTTTTTTTCTATATAGTGTTGATATGGCAACTAGTAAATACACCAAGTTTCGTTATCCAAGCATGTGCGGAAGTATTTAAAACAAGCATGTTACAACTAGCCCCGTGTTAGGTTGTGCCCCGCGCTCCCCTATCTCTGAAAATACTGAGTGGATTTCAGGGTCAGCAGAAGTTTTTGTCAGAAGCCTGTGTTCCACAGGTGATGACAGCATTAGCTTAAATGCTAGCATGGCGTGTGAGAATGATGGGCTTTTACTAAAAAAAAACTGGTTTGGCACAAAGCTGGGAATTTATTAACATTTTTCATTATCTAGTCAGTTTGCCAAGGATTTGTGTGTGTGACTATGATCATTCAGTCTGCTAACACTGTCTTGCCTAAATTAATTTACAAATAGCATGTCCATGGTAACAATTTCTTTCGTTTCATTCTCCAAATTTCACAATATAGTAGAATAATCTGTACAAATCTTTGTTGAGCACTGATTGTAGTTAGCATAGAGACCTCCTTCGGTTTCATTCAAAATAAACTTTTTTTGACACATACTTTCATTAAGCAATGATTTGGCCCATCCTCCACAAAAGCAATCTCAGAGTGGCAGTTAGAAGACATCGCATGGCTCCTCCGAGACTTCTCTCATTGAGAGTTCCGGAATCCGTGTCTGAAAATGAAGCCCTCATAACTCTCCTCATTCTATCATTGTTTCTGTGGAGACAGCCTGACAAAAATGTCAACTCCCAATATCTTCCTCATAAAACTCTGCAGCTCTAATAGAGGGATGTAAATCAATTACGTCAGAATTCATTTAGAAGAGCCGGGCTAGATGGAACCCCTGGCGCCGGAGATTTGATCACAGAAGGCAAGAGTACACTGGCATTGACTCGCAGTTGATTCTAGATTTTGAAAGATTGTGCTTAAAGCCGATGTTGCTTGTTTTTGAACAATATGACATTCTTTTGGTGTGTGTGTGTGTGATGTTTGCCCAGTCTCATGCATTCTCTTGATCATGTGTCTGTTTGTATAAAGGCTCTTTGTGCATATTGGGCTGAATTGATGCTGATTGATTTCGACAGGGTCTGGAGGATAGGGGATGTTGTGTGTAGATCTGTGTGTGTGTGTGTGTGTGTGTGTGTGTGTGTGTGTGTGTGTGTGTGTGTGTGTGTGTGTGTGTGTGTGTGTGTTTGTGTCGAAATACGTGGTAATCTGGCTGTGAGTTGTTCCAGGGGTGGTTGGTCATTCTTGGTATCTCTTGATAATCTTAGTTAGTTTCTCTTTCCTTGGTTCTCCCCTCACGCTTTTAAAGAAGGGCAAGAGATGGCCTTTTCTCTGTATCAGTACCCCATGCAGTGGCAGAGGGTGTCAAACTTGTTGTTTTTAGCTTGCCCCATATACCAAGGAAATAAAGCAATCAAAATGGTGAGACTTAGCTATGTCATACTTGTCATTGTGTGCACTTCATTAGACATTTTCCTTTTCTTGTAAGTGCCTTCATCTCTCTGTGTGTGTGTGTGTTTCAACGTCATACTGTCAGGATGAAATTGCTGCAAAATTTGACCAAAATCACGTTTATTTTATTTTATTTTTTTTTGAATTAATGAATGAATAACAGGACCAGTAGCATTTCCTTTAGAGTAAGTTTCAGTGTAGTGTGATTACAAACCACTCATTAATGTAATTCTCAGCACAGTTAGCTAATCGTTACAGTACAGGAGAACCATGCTGTTAAAACTGCTGTGACTCACGATTGGTCATGTACATTCTAATTCTGATTTTGCAGCACCACAATAGAAAAATAAACTGTAACCATGTTACAATCATGAGCCTGGATCAGTATAGAACCGTAAAAAGAGCAGTAACCAGTCAGCCCAATGGTGAGCCAGGCCTGTGCTAAGGGAAAATAATTATGAAACACATTACATCTTCTTTGGTTACTTTGCAGTTCGGTGGAAGAGACATGATAACCTAGTCCTAAGTTCTTGATATTGGGTAATGTTTGTCCAACTTGAATGATCTTTTTCCATCCATTCTTTAAACTCTCCATTTTGCTTTCCTAGGATGTCTCTCTAGGCTATCTGTTTCCAGGTAGCCCCTTATGTGTCACAGAGCCCTGACAACTTTTCCCATAGCGGCTCTGTTAGGTAGGAACACTCTGCTTCTATTTGTTTAAGTCTTGAGCCGCAATTGGACAAGGTGCTCTTGCCCAATTATTTGGTTGTTTAAAGCATTCATGCTCCATTGTTGAAGACATCTGGAGTTGAGAAAGAGGCCCTAGGGTACAACGATGTGTAGTCACGGGTGTTTGTGTAATGATGTAAGAGCTGACGGGAAAGCTCTCCTTGAACCAAGTGAGTAAATAGCCAGAACTGGCAAGGTAGACACACTTGGAAGAGATCTCTGAAAGACATAAACCAAGAAGGCACTTATACCGAAGAGGTCGACTCTGCTACTGATGTAGTCTCCTCAGAGCAGCTAAAGGGGCATCCCGAGTCTCTCCAAGAGAGTTACTCCCAGGAAGGAAGTTTTGGAGTGCTGGAGAGAGGGAGAGAGCTTCATTGATGAATGGACAGGGACAAAGGGAGGTAGGGAATGATTGAGGGAAAGAGACTAGGAGCGTGAGTGACATATCGGGAGGATAGCGACTAAGCCTGGCATGCCGCATTGCATAATTACATTTTCTGTTCAAAGAATATCGGCAATCAATAATGTAATTCATAGAGAGGCCATAGCATACCCTCTCATTGGCATTCACTGCCATGCCCGAGCCGCTATCCTGAAGAATTAGAGCAGCGAGGAGCAGAAGGCAGTTTGTCATTGAAACAAAAAGTCACCCATTGTTCATATCAGAATATACTTACCCAGCATGCTTGGAGAGAGAGAGAGGGGCCTTGTAAATTGCATTATGTTTTGAGTGATGGCTTTTAGGCAGTGTGTCCTTGTTACCGTAGTGTGGTCAGCACATCGGCAGGCTTGAAAAAAAAAAAAAAAAAAAAAAAAAACAACGTGGCCCGTTTCTCGTTAACGTCTCGCTGTGATTTTAGTCCTTTCTTAGTCATTTTAGTGCTCTCTTCAGCTATTCTCTTCCTTCTCTTCTAGTAACTCATTTTTTGTGTCAGTCTAGATTTAAAATGGCAGTCAGCCCCAAGTCCTGCCATAGTGAGTTTTTAGAGTTTGGACGTGGACGACAGCTGTGAGGCTGATCTCACGTCGTCTCTTCACCTTCCAGTGCATCCCCGACATCCCACAGCCAGGAGCCGAGGGGTTGAGATCGCCTCTGATAAACTCACACAGAGGCCACAGGGTGCTGGGTTGTGTGCCGTGCTTCCTAACCCCTCCAGCCCATGTACCCAGTCAGAATAAATTCTCATTCAACACAGCCATATCTCTGGCATCCTTGATGACCAAGAGGTTTGGATTCCTGTAAGCACCCCAATCCTCTGGTGTTGTAATTTCACAGCTAATAGGAGCCTTAGAGCCCTGAGCAAGTAGGCGAAGGGGTCTAGAACTCCTGTGTTGGGTTGAGTCTAGATTAGTTCGGCCTACCTGTGGGACACAGTTGCCTCGGTGTCTCTGACGGAGCGATGAAACAGCTCACCGTCTCTGGCTGCCAGCGCCTTGTCCGCAGCCTCTTTGCCTCTGTACTTAGCGCTTTAGCCTTCCACTCACCGGCCAATCAGGCCTTGTTTATTTATTTAGCCCCTCATACATGTTTAATGAGGGAGGGAAAACTGATCCCAGAGCAGACAGGCTGTAAATACCGCTGTGTGGGGGGGCTGTTTTTCTCTCTAATGGAGTAGAGTTTTTTGAGCCAGATTGGTTTATACAGGATTTAATGACTTGGTTCAGCCAGAGATCGCAGGCTGGTGTGTTACTGCTTTTGTGTGTGTGAGTGTATGAGGTTGAGTCTTGTGATTTGCTTGTGTGCCTCAGGTTTTAAACTGTAGTTTGACCCTCATGATTTGTGTATGCTTGTGTTCTCACTAGGGCTCTTATAGTCAACCGATATGGATTTTCAAATGACTTATTTCAATACAGTTAACTAGAGAGATGTAGGGTAATACAATTTAATTATTATTGGGATACAGATATACCCTGAAATAAAAAGAGATTTACGCAATATTTAGCACGAAATTCTCTTAGGAGATTTTGGAACTGACAGAAAGTTAAGACTTCTATTAATCAGCCAACAGATTCAAAGCCACACAGCTCACATTATCAAAACACTTACCCTAAACACTTTCTCATTATTTTTCTGTTACAGCAATGGCTGAGTGGGAGAAAGCTGAGCATCATGACCGGCCAATTGGTGACAGGCACCGCAGAGCGGCCGAAGAGTCCTACTGGGCCTACTCAGGTGAGCAAACTACACTCACTCATACATAGAGACACTTCTGAAAGAGTAACATTTAAATGTTTCTTTTGTGACAGTCATTGTGTTCTGCTACCACTAAAACACATAAACGTCCTCTGATAGACAGCTGGTCTTTCATCCAGAGCTGTCCACCACACCCCCAGAGGCCTCGCCTTAGGGTCTCCCCTGGCTTTTGCTTTCATGAATGCTTTGCTGTTGAGAAAGTGACTCATGTTGTCCCTCTGAGCAATATTTGAAGAAGAATAGCATTAATCTTTAACTGTGCCACCAAGCCCGCGGCAACCAATGATATTTATTTTATTTTAAATGCTTCCCCTTTTCCCTGCCGTGGGTTTCTGTTGTTTGCCAGCGTGACGGGTGGCCCCTTGCACAGATGTGGCCACCAACAAACACTTGGATACCTGCACTTTTGTGATCTTGTGGTCTTTATTGTATTTTTTGCTAACATCCACCATTTAATGTCCCACAGATGAGCAATTCATTGTGAATAGTCAATGCATTCAGGGCCAGAGTAGTGTTGGTAGTAAAGTCTTTTTGTATTAGGCGGTATGTGTATGCTTATATACTCTATTAAATTCTCTACTGAAAAGAGCTGAGATTGTAGTGTAAGAAGTCACAACCTCTATGTGTGTGTGTGTTTGTATGCATATATTATCACATAAAAGACACCTTCAGTCAAAGGATCTTGATGTTTTAGTGTTTTTATACATCTATTTCAAGTGATAATTATACAGTCTTGCATTTAAATATTTCCTGCAGGCTGACATTTGTCATCATTCTCTAGTGCACACGTTTGGATGTCTATGTTGGCATTGTGTGCCAGTGTCAGGGACTCAGGGAAGCAAATGTAGTACTGTAGCTTGCTAAGCTGTAAGCTACTCGTGATGTAAAGTAGTTCAACTAGTCAAGTCACCCTTTTGAAAACGTGTGTAATTACATGTAGTTACTAAAAATATTTGGCAACACTACAAGAAACCATTTAAAAAGACAGTGAGAATCTTGCACTCTACCACCAATTCTTGGAAAAATGAGCTTGTTACTGGAAAGCTTCGGTCGTGCTACTGAAAAATAGTAGCAATAGTTCTTTTTTTAGTTTTTTAATTAATTATCTTTTTAATTTATTTACTTTTTGGTTGTTGCTATGAATTTTTTTGTTACAGGAGTCTTACGAGATACCCTTCTTGCTTAGTCCAGAACTGTAGGTTAAACTATGTTAAACTAAACAATGAACTATGTTAAAAGCTTTCCCATCAACCCCTGCTGTTCAGAGACAGGAGATGCTCCGTGCGCTTCGGTCAGGGGTTTGATGGGGTGGGTCACTGGGGCATCTGTGGCATCACCCAGAGATGCTGTGTCGTGAGATTTCTCTGGTATCAGCCTGTGTGCGGAGAAAGGGAGAGAGCGCATGCTATTTTTAGTCAGGCAATAGTCACAAGTACAGGCAATTAGTACATTCTAATTTGCAAGTAAGTTTTAATCAGTAACCTGGTGAAAAGAAGAGAACATGATGCCACATTATGAGGAAACTAGATAATTCAGAAATAGACAACAATTAAAAATATTACGGAAGAGAACCGAAAACGTCCTACAGTGGCATTTGAGTCAATGACATGCCACTCATTTTTATTCAGAAAACAAATGAAAAAGAATTTCATACATACGGTGACTTGAATACACCTCTTCTATGATGAGAATGTTTTCAATTTCTTAATTAAAATAAAAAATGTTGGGGAGAGACTCTGTGTCAAGGTTGGCAAGTCTCAAAATATTTGATAATTTTGCCTTTTTAATGACAATGCAAGGCTAGTTTAAATAATGATTAAGATGTGTATACAAAAAAAAAAAAAAAAAAAAATTCTTAAAGATGTTTCTTTTCCCCAAAACCATATGAAAGTTTAGATTCTTTATCATAGACACTCCATGTCACTCACAAATTAGTTCAGACCATGGCTGTCACAATGCCAAAATGTATTCATTGGTACTGGCTTGAGTCTGTATTCTTGATAATACCAGTATCACAATTTTTTTCTCATTATCGACTTGGCACAGAAGTACTGGCATTTTTGATATCCCTAGTTCAGACGATCTTACAAATCCCTGTTTTGCTAATGGCAATGTTTTTTTTATTTTTTATAAACACAAATCAATGCAACTGTAGACAGAGTCAGCGTGTGTTCTTGAGTCAAATCTGCCCGTGGGTTTCTTACGCACATCAAGGGTCCTAGAGTGTTAAGCCTTAAAAACTGTGATTGCGTGGCAAGATATCGTAAAGTGCATGTTTACACTCACCCGTATGTATTTATATCTCCACACATGTTTTCTGGTGGTTGTGCGTTCATGTTTTCAAGCACGTACTGCCCTGAATTCCTTTGGTCGCTGAACACCTATCGCTTCTTGTGAGCAGAATGTTGTTGACGAGCCGAGATGACTTTGTCCTGCAGGCAGATTTAATGAACTCGGCAGATGATCCTCACTCTGAGAGCGGCTCGTCGTCCTGTCGAGTGGCTTTACTCTGTTCGCGCCTTGTAAAGCTGCCGCGCTCATACCCTCCGGTTACTCATCATTCTCGGTTTGCCCAGTTACAAAGCCCTTGCTGTTTTTGCATCAAGCTCCATTATCAGTTTATTTATTGCTCCCTAAAGAGCCCTGGAAATTATGCTTGATCAAACAAAACCCCTAACAACATGTCTCACGACTTCTGTGGGCTACAGGGCCCACTGGGCCAAATTTAGCTCGGGCAGATTACGCTTAAATATCGTTAGTTTTTCGCATATTTCAATGTGGAATTGGTGTTAACAGAACAGCTCAAGGCATATCTTCACTGTTATTGTGGTCCAGTGGAGTTTCTTTGTGGATGGGGCTTTGGCAAAGGATTGTCATTGTTTTTCTGGCATCTACTGTATAACAAAAATGCAGTGAAAGTCACCATATCTCTTTAAAATTGTATCGTTTATAAAGCTTTTATCGATTATACATTGCCAAACACTCTCATGGTGAAGTATTGTGTAATCATCTCAACATCAATAATGTGCTGTTAAACATACCCACAAACCGGCAGATTTACATTTATTTGATGTTTAAATAGCGCAGTGGTGAGCGATGTTGAAATCCAGTCCAAAACCCATGCGGGTTCTGTTTCGAGATGCATTACGCATTGTAATTTAAAGCACTTAAGCAGTCGCATGTTGGCAGTGAAGCACTATTATCTTTAAGGCATCTAAATTGAAAAGCCTCTCACAAAAATGTGCTAGATTTGGATTGTAAACAAAACAAGCATCTCTGAATGATTAATGAACTTGGAGAAGCTGCTCTCTGGCTAAGCATGGTATCAAAAACATTGTAAGAAGATCAATATCGTCTTCCAGGAAGCGTGTGCCAGACCCCAAAATACATTTTCTGTATGACCGTTCTTGACAGACACTTATCAAATGTTGAATGCAGGGCTGCAGTAGCGTTATGATCTCTGCTTTCTACCCTCTGTCTGTTCGATGGATATTAATTTTAAAGCCTTTGTGTTATCAGCAGTGCTTCCATTAATAGATTTTAATTTAAAGGACGGAAAATGTACTGCTCCTTTCTTTTCATGACATCCCACATAAGGTAATTTCATCCCCAGATGCCACCTTTGAATGAACAGCTTACGGCTACGAAACTCTATAGAAGGCGGTATGAAGATGGAATTTGATATGGTACCTCTGCTGTGCCACTTCTGATTGTTAAAAAGGCCATCAATTGGTCAATGCTTTCACGTCTCATGATTTGCTTGCATAAGTTAAGCTGTAAATTTACACTTAAAGGAGCTGTTTGTGCAAAAATGAAAATTCTGTTATTCACTAACCTTCATGTCCTTCCGAACCTAAATGCATTTCATTATTCTACGGAAAAAAAAAATTTATATATATATATATGAAGTTTTTGACTTTTATTATGGACAAAAACAGTTGAAATTGCCTATACTTCAAATTATCTTCTTTTTCCGTGTGACATTCGTAGTCAAATCTCTATTTGAACGATTGTTTGTTAACAGACAGTGCATCTTGTTAGTCTCCCAGATCTTCTGTTCACCTCTCCGCAGGCCTTCATCATCATCGTCTACCCCCTTCCCATCATTCTCTATTACCTCTGAGCTCAACGTTGCCAGCTTTTGTTTAGCAATGTTGGCAACCTGGACACAGATGTTGACCCGCTCCAGATGTTGTGCAGAGCACAGCAGGTCGACCCTCATGTTTGCTATTTACACTTAATCAGACAGACAAAGTACTTCCTGTGGTGTATGAGTGAATGCAGTATGCAGTTTGTACTGTAACACATTTAAATGAGTACTACACAAGTAACTCCCACTATAAAATATTACATTTAAAGAAACTCATAATTAAAAGTGTACTACATAGTTCACATTTAAAGGTGTGACACTTATCTCCCACTATAAAAATGCTACTTTTAAAGAAACTAATAGTGTTTTTGATAAAAGTCAGGTTTTTGTACATGCGGCGGGCCGTGTTGAGATCACATGACCTGCCGAATACTACTCACTTCCATCTTGATACACACGTATTCTTGTACATTTTTGTCACAATAAATTATGTGAATCATGTGTGACCAATATGTCTGTAAATAGGATAGGTCAACTGGAAACGATTATTTGCGATGTCTCCTCCACATCAATAGGTGTCAATGCAATTGTTTTACATCATAAACACAGCATAAAAGCTGTGTCTGACATCGCATACTGTCTGGGTTTGTACTAGATTAGAATAAGAACTTACTTCACGTACATAAAAAAAATAAAAAATAAATGTTCTTTATAGTATAGATGTGTGTTGTATGAATAAAATCCGGATGTACTACATCTGCCATGTTGTAATCGTCATGTAACAACTCCTCATCTGTGTCCTCACATATTGTTTATCTCCTACCATACAGTTGGGAAGAAGGGATATTCAGACACAGGGAAAGTATTACAGTAATTTCGTACCTTTTATATAAATTCAATTAAATCTGAGAAATTCTGATTGTTTTGTATTTGTTATTGAGAAGAAAGGGATTGTTTGTCATTTTACAACTGACTTCCAATCTCTCTACCTCTCTTGATTCTCCGCGAACTGGTGCCGAGTAAACTAAATGTAAATAGAGACTCTCCCAAAAACCTAATCCATTGTTTGCCTGATCTTCCTTTTTTTTTTTTTGAACTTTCTTCTCTGACAGCTTTTGTGCTTTGAGACTGTGCCGCAGTAAATGGCGTGCTGCGTTAACTTTTGTCATTCTTTGAGTTATTTTGACAGGGGTATTTTTCATCAGTTAGACCGCTAATTAGATGACGACAGACGCATTGATGAGAGGCGGAGGGAAGAATTCATAATGCCCTCGTTTTCCCTCTTCTTAAAGCGGGTAATTATGGGTGGGTCTGCAGGCAGAGGGAGCTGGCAGACCCCACTACAGCTGGATGTGCTCTGAGCTAGCCAGACCAGAGCCGTACCTGACTGAGCATGCTAATGAGAAACACTCTCCCTCGCACTCAGTTTTCTTTAATTCTCACTGTTTTCTTCAACAGGAAACAAGATCTCACAAAGAGTTTTTTGCTCCCATTCAACCGTAGTCGTTCTGTCATACTTTGCTATGTATGCTAACCTTTGCATAGCATATTTCCTGTCTGTTTCTCTCTCTCCCTCTCTAACTCCTGTTCTTCTGAAGAAAAGAAACAAACTCGGCTCCTTGGTTCCATTCGTCTGTGTCTTTCACATGCTATGACTTTCAAACTTTCAAAACAAGGTCATTATATTTATTTTTTTAGTTTCTTCTCGCTCTCATTCACCGGTGCTAAGTCTTGCATGCTATACTAACATTACTAACATTGGCTTATTTTCTAATAAACGTTTATTTCTCTCTGGGTGAATTTCGATTGTGTTTTGTGCCCATGAAGGGCACTGTGGGACGAGGACGCTACTGAGGGTTATTCCAAACAAAAGTGAGCTACTGAATCCCTTCGAGAAGGGTCCTTCCACAAGGGCATTAACAAAGTATGCATACAACCGTAACCGCAAGGAAATACTTCCAAAAATAGAAAAGGCACCCGTTTTAAAAATGACTCGGCAACTGTTTATTTTGGGACGCTTTTATAAAGGGATTCTAGAAGTGAAAGCAACTGCTACAGAAAGCGAGAGATGAGTTGGAGGGGTGATGTGGTTTTATATATTAATCAATAACCAGGTTTGGTTTGAATGTGCTGATCTGTTGAATATGGCAACAGTGAGTAACATGAGATCCATTAGAAGATCTGCTTTAATAAAATGAGCCGGCAGGGCATACTGGAGAGAGTCCATCACAGGCCTGCGCTAACGCTGCCGCACGTCACTCGATGGACCTGCTGTTATTGTGCAATTTACGGCACAGCCAATAACAGTCTGTAATGGATTATGACATGGTGCAGTTTGAGTTATCCTCCCATTGTAGAACCCTGACCCAGAGGCACATTTCATCTGAGCTCCGTCCCAAGGTGCGGTGTATGTGTGTGTGTGTGTGTGTGTGTGGAGGAGGAGGCAAGTGACCGATTCAGAGGAAGCATTCAGGTCAAACTGTGAGCCGAGTTTGCTCGTGTGGGATGCTGGATCATCCATGTCGGCTTTAAATCTCATCACAGGGTGAAATATACTCTACTGAGGTACTCTAGCAGTCAAAATGATCTGTTTCTTGAGCACAACAATCAGCATAGTAGAATGATTTCTGAAGAATCATGTGACTGAAGCCTGGATTGATGATGATACAAATTCAGCTTTGCCATCACAGGTTTAAAATATACTGAAACAGAAAAGTTCTAGTTATTCGGATTATAATTAAGTATAAATGATAAAAAGCGTTATTTGTAATAATATTTCGCAATATTTCTGTTAATTTGATCAAATAAATGCAGTCTCAGTAACTTATTTTAAAAAAATCTTTACAACCCCATACTTTTGAACGGTATACGTGAACAAAAACACATCTAGCTACTCAAGTTTGAACATCTTTGCATTCTGAAACATATCAGATAATGTTCGCGCGCTTTTGTGTTCTGAAACATATCACTTTTTGTATTTGAAACACAAATAAATGTTCTCAGCATTGCCATTGCGCTACAGAACATAGAATGTAATCTTCTAAATTATTACCTGTATTACCCTATATTACCTAAATTATTTAAGGTTTAAATGCACACATTTGAAGGTAACTCTATCGCCCCCTTGAGGATGGAGGATTACTGTTAGAGGAACATAAGAGCGATAACTACATTGGCCCCACATCACATCTGCATTTGCATAATGCATACTTGCATACATTATGTCTCCCTTATGCTGAAAAAATAAAAAAAGCTAAATCTGTTACTCACTCTCTGATTTGTGTAACTGCTTGGCAACTCATTTGTTTGTTCTGGTTGTTTTACTATCCCCCTTTCCTCCCATCTCTTCCACCATTGTCTTTCGTTATGAATCCACGTCTGGGTTTTAAAGGCCAGCTCTGTGTGTTTGGAAGTGCAGAGTGGCTGATATATCCAGAATGTAAATATCAAACCCTCCTCCTTCACTACACGCACACACCTGACTGGTGAAACACACCGACATGTTGCTGTTTCTGTCAGTGCTAGGCAAACAGACCCAGGGCTGTGTTAGTATTCAGGAGAGAGCAGAAAGACGGATGGAGAGAGGGAGAGAAAAGGAGAGCGGTGAAGGGGAAATGTTGTAGTATTTACAGAGCTGAGGCTCATCTCCTGTGGCCTATGCACGACTTCAGCCTGGTGAGGACGTCATATTAGCCAAGCTATTTGAGTTTCATTTGAAGAAATCTCCAAAGTTAAACAAATGAGCACGTTTTTACAACAACAAAAAAAAAACATGCGACCATCTCCTGTGGTTTATGTGGTCTTTTACCATTTATAATCTTGTCTTGGCTTGATTGGACAAATTTAATCAGCAATTCCTGTATTCGTTCACGGCGAGAACAGTAGTTCAAGGGATTCTCTCTTGCAATTAGTGATGAGAGAAAACACATTTTTTTCAACTTTCAATCAATTGAATCAACTTTGAATCAAAATGATTTAGTAGCTGCGTTTACATGGACCCTAATAATCAATTTGTAATCTGACTAGTAGCACAGTCGGAATAAAAAAGTCAGTAACACTTTATTTTCATAGTCCACTTTAGACATTCTACTAACTATAAGTAACTTTGCAGCTACATGTCAACTAACTGTCATTATAGACTGTCAACTTAATATTTGCTAACACTTTATTTTGTTGGTCCCCTAACAGATATTCTACTGATTATAAGCAACTTGGCAACTATAAGTCAACATATTCTACTAACACGAACCCTAACACTTAACCATAACCTAACAGTCTACTAATACTCTAATGAGAGTTAGTTGACATGTAGTTGCACAGTTACTTGTAGTTAGTAGAATGTCTAAAGTGGACTATCAAAATAAAGTGGAACCAAAAAGTCACATGGCCAATTGTAAGGGGTAAGTTTAAACCATTTCTAATCTGTTTGATAGGACATGTAAACGATCAGAATTAAAACCGAAAGTTCTGCACATGTGCAATAACGTACAGATGGTGTAATGAGGTGTGACGCCTTGAATGAGCTGTTGTTGTTTAATAAATGACTGTCATGTCAATCTAAAATTCTCCTTCCACTTATCATCTGTGATATGCAGCAGGACAATGTCATCCGGCGCCTTGTTTTGGACTCGGGAAAGGGTGTTTTTACTGCTTGATAAATATAATTAGCACGGCACAAAGCTTCATGCGCTCATGGTCTCCTAATTAGGACCTAAAATAGATAAATATAAAGTCTGCTTTTTTAAAACAAAGAAAAGAAGCAATGGTAGGTGGATGGTTAGTATGTGCCAATATCAGGAAACTGCGCACATGTGAAAATATTAAATCCGATTTGAAGCTTGTGACATATAAACGCGCACACCGACCTGATCATTTATTTAGTGTTCATGTAAACACTATGTTCAGATTTATCAATCAATGGCTCGAAACGTCACACATTGGTGATGCACGCTGGTCAGAGGAGAGTAAATGCAAGCAAAGCTCAGCCAAAACATGCATAAAAGCACCTTTTACAAACCAATAACAAATGTTTTATTAAATGCAATTAACAAGTCATCTAATATCAATAAATATGAAGTGTCTGTTTAATATGTATTATTCTCCTGAATTGTAGGAGCTTGGTTACTCAGGCCAACAAGAGACTATTAACTATTCAATTAAATTGTTAAACATGGCATTAATAATGTCTTAAACTTAATAAAACTGATCCAAGATCAAGTAAAAAACATACAGACCACTGTTCACAGCGGTTCACAGAGATCATCGTCCCCTAGTGACGAACCATTGAAATTTTGAAACGTTTCGAAACAGTTACGATGTTACGAAGCCTCGCTTACTGAAATCACATGACTTTGTCAGCGTGATACGCACTCCGAATCACTGGTTCGAAGCAAATGATTCACAAAGGTTCCGAAGCTTCACTAAGCGTGTTTCGAAAGCACCCATCACTACTTGCAATTACTACAAAACCTGCCCACCAACAAACATGCCACATCACAGAATTTCACTTCTTTCAAGAACATGTTTGAACTTCCAAAGTAATGGAATCCAGCTCAAGCTAGCGGAACAAAGGTGTTAAGTGTATTTAGTGTGGGCGAGTTATTTCTTTAAATACTGTTAGCTGAGGAGCAGTTTAATGACTCGGAGACGGAAACAAAGATGAATGAGCGGGATGAAGAAAAGGACCGATAAAAAAGAGCTAAAAATAGAGGGAGGGAAAGAGAACGAGATTGTTCACAGAATTTATCAGAAGCTTGCACTCCGCCTCTTTAGCTGAGGATTAAGAAGTCGACTTTAATGAGAGTAAACGGCTCTCACGAGTGTTTGTGGGAGAGGTGTGTGTCCCTCAATGAATACTGAATGGACCGGCATGTTCGTCCCCGAGCTGCTGTGTGTCGGGTCTCGGGTGGGGGTGGACAAGCAATATTCTCCTCTACTATAAAACAAGCAAACGGATTAGCTCGAATTAATTAAAGTTTATTTAAAGCATCAGTACAAGTGGCAATATTTCATAAGCGTTTTTGCGATATTACCACACGGTGAGGCGCGTGTGTCAACAGGTAGAGATGCTGGATTCACTATTTCAGACTTTATGCATATTGCATACAGTATAACATTAATGAATCACATTATATAAAATGATAAGTGTTATATAATGTGAAGCAGCTGCTTCTGTGTTAATGCCACAAATATGTATATCAAATTGATCTTTTTTTTTTTTCTGTTCAGAAAACTATCTATTATTTGTAAACATGCGATTTATTTATTGATTATTGGAAGTGTAAGAGTAAAATAAGTATGTCATTCAATTACATGATATAAAATTGCTCAACATATTTGCCTGGCCTATTTTGACACATTGCATTTTAGTTATTTAAACGTTAACATGTGCAGTACTGGTCCAGTAATGTAAGTTTGGAATAATTCATATTTTTTAATGAAAGAAGTTTCTTATGATCACCAAGGCTACATTTGATCAAAAATACTGTAAAATGTGAGATACTTTTACGATTAATTTTTTCTTTTTTTTTTGAATATATTTTAAAAGGTAACTTATTTATTTGATGGCAAAGCTGTAATTTTGAGCAGCCATTGCTTCAGTCGTCATGTATCACTTGGTCCTTCAGAAATCACATATATATATATATAAAAACATTTTTTATAAAAAAATAAATAATAAAAAGTCACAGTTTTTATGTATTCGTTTGCATCTCTTTGAATATTGTCTGATGGAGCACAAAACCACCCTGCATCCCTCAGGTCATGTTGTTGTTGTTGTTGTTGTTTAGACGAACACACGAACGGTGTGTATTTGCACATATCCATTATTCACCAGCAGGCTCCGTGCATGTACAGTCATCTCTTCAGGGCATTATGGGTGCTCAGGGTTCCACACGAGATGGCCCTTGAAGAATGTTCCTGGGAGTTCTCGGCAGAATCCTGTGATGAATTGCTTCTGTGGCCACACGTGAGGACTTTTCGATCGTCCTTGTCCTCTCATGAGCACTGACAGAGGACTGCGTCGTGTGCGCAGCGCTCCCCTGCTGCCCTTCTTCATTTCATTGGCATTAATTCATTTCATTGAAATTTCTTCTGTAGAAATTTGAAGTATCTGAATCATGGAGGTCTTGTGCTTCTGTCTTGAGATGCATGCGGAGAAAGATAGAGATACAACCAGTTTGGTGAATGGCTTGAAGGCATTTGACACCACGGCCATGTGGAAAATGAGCTCTGGCTGGGAGAGGTAATGACTCACAGAAGAGAAGAGCTTGTTTCTGTTTTCCATGCCCTCCTGGACACACACACACACACATGCACGCGCGCACACACATAGATAGAGAACTTGATTCTCTCACAGGATATGTACCACACCATGACATATTCTAACTCGTGTGTGTGTGTTTGTGTGTGTGGAGAAACACCTTTTTTATATGCTGCAATAATTTGTTTCGCTACTTTTGTATAGATGATTATTGTTTTACCCGGATTTTAAATCTTAAACTATGAAAATTCTTTCTACAAATATAAATTATTTACATTTAAAATTATATGCAAATGTTAGGGTCAATATTAAGATTGTTTTAATGTTTTTAATGAAGTTTTGCTCACCAAAATGGAATTGATTTGATTAAAAATATCTTCTTCTTCTTTGAAAACTTTAAAAATAGCATTTATATGAAATAGAAACTGGTATATATGATATAACATGTATACTTTTTTTCAAATTTCATACAACTGTCCCTCACCCTCAGTCCCAAGCATCATATAATAATAAACCTGAAGCCTTTGTCCTAATACTTGTTTTTTTTTTTTTTCTTCAAATGTTTGTGTATGAGATTTGCCCCTGGTTTCACAGACAGGGCTTAAGACTAGTCCTAGACTAAAATGTAAGTCTGAGCTGTTTCCAATGAAATAAACTTGCACTGACTGATCTTAAAAATATATCAGTGCCTTTTTAGTTTTAAGATGCACATCGGTAATGTTTTTTTCTAAGCATGTTTATAAAAATTACTTAAATGTCCTAATTGATCTATGGTCTAATCCTGGCTTAGTCTAAGCCCTGTCTGTGAAACCGGGCCTTGATGTGTGAAGAAAACCTTCTACTACTAAGTCTACTTTTGTCATGCGTGATTTAAAGCTGGAATTTTGTCAGATTATGCAAAAAGTTTGAAAATATTAGCCTGTGTATTTAGAATGCATAAAATGCTAGAACAAAAAGTTCAGCTATTTTCTTCCAAAATGTTGTTTTTCATCACATTCTCAGAATGTCTCTCAGATCCAGCCAGCGTTTCACCTTGCATGAGAGCCAAATGATAACACAACTGACTGGAGGCAGGTTTTTGTTGCTCAGGACCATCTTTACTTTGGTGGAAAGGTGTGGATTGGGGCCAGATTTGGCACCAGCTCTAGCGCCTCACCATGCTGGTGCAAAAAAAGTAATGGTTTTGGAAAAGTGGTAAAGAAAATGAGAAACCACACACATTGTGTCTCACACAGGTCTCTTTCAGCGGCTTTCCGGATGTGAGATAGAGAAACGGCTGCATTCACATTCATGTCATTTTCATTTGCAATGAAACATTACCCTTCAGTTCAGCTCTACCTTTTTTTCATGAATCTTGTGACCGATTCTTCTGAGTAATGCAATTTGAAAATGTAGCAGACACTTTCTAGGTACATACGAAGTCGAGCAGCTGAGGTTAGATAAGTATTTAAGGACAAGAAGATATCTTGTCCTTACTGTACAAGCAAGGACGAGAGCCAGTGGCGACATTAAAGCATTTTGCAGAAATGCACGCAAATTAATCTACGACTGACATTCAACTGTGGCTATTTTCTCTGGGAGACGAGTGAAATGCTGCTTTATTAATTGCTCTTGAAATATTAAAAGGCTCTATCATGCATGAAATATTAATTAATTTTCGCTGAGATCATCGCGGCTAAATATTTCCTTGTATTGTTGTACATCGGGGGTGAGGGATGTGGCGTGGGAAGGAAAAGACAGCGGAGTAAACAGAGACGCCGGCCCTGAGTGATAAAGACCCAGCATTCATCTCTCCGCCATCCATCCATCTCTCTCTCTCTCTCTCGCTCGCGTTATTAATCTAAATGCTTGATTCATGCAAAACTTTGTGTGTGTTTAAAAAATCCAATATTTGAGGTTGGCAAGTAATTACTCGTCTGCAACTGGGGAAAGATTTACCAAACATTTCAGAGCAAGAACTTTTTACAAGAATGCATGTTTTAATATTGATCTGTTATTTTCTATTAATATTGATCTATTAATATTGATTAGTTAAAGAAGGTGGAAAAGTTATTTTTTAAGTTGCCCCCAAAATTGATTTACTTAACTGATTGTATATTATCCTTGTCATCTGAAAGATTTATCAGTTTGTGTTATTAAAAATATACATACATTTTTATTATTTCCTCACTATTATTTGTTTATTTTATTTACTCTGAAACACATATAAAATAAGAGGATTTCACGTTGACTTTGATACATTCATATTGAGCTGTAATATTCTGGTCCCTTTATATGATTCAGCGCGCTTGCTTAATTGTTTAACCCCTAAATATAAGCAGTAATAATGATAATGCTTATCTTAGAAAACACTACAAATAATAATGGCTTTTTTAGATAATTGAAAACCTCCGGTGTAGCGTTTCATGCTAACAGGGTTTTTAATGTCTTTGTCAGAACGCCATTCGGAATAGGCCACAAGGCTTCTACGATGACTGATAAAATGTCCTTTCCGCATCCCCGCTGGAATCTGATAAAACTCTTCAAATCTATTTTCGGTAGCAATTATTGTGTCTTGTGTGGCTGCCCTGTAGTCTCCTCTATGAATGTGTGTGTGTGTGTGTGTGTGTGTTTGTAGGTAGGGAATTTAATAGTTCCACTGAGGAGCTAAGCAGTGCCATCATCAAGGATAACACCACAGCTCGACGCCAGTGCACAATGCCCTTGATTTCTTTGCATGTGTCTGTGAGAGTGAATGAGTTTTGGAGAATAACAGGGTGTGAACCACACTCCATTATTTTAATTGCAACATATTTCAGCGACAAAGAAGCCTTCGGTGCTTGTTTGCCCTCTCACATCAGGGTCTGTCTTTAGCTCCACTCTACCTTTCACCTCGCTTCTCCTTTCAGACAGGTAGTCCATTAATGTCCTTGTATTTTATTATGATTTGAAGGCACCGTGGCATTACATTGTACGGTACCCTTTCTTTAAAGAATTAAAATGCCCAAACTGTGTGTGTGTGTGTGTGTGTGTGTGTGTCACAGAAGGGTTGGTGCAAATGCTCTAATATGGACCTGTGGTGTTCTTGTGGGAGATCCGAAAATCATTGAGTAAGAAGTGGTAGAAAGTGTTTTTTTTATTTTTAAGTCAACATATAATTCAATCTGACTATTTATAAGGTACGTTTATGCCCTGTCATAATTACAACTTGTAAACTCATAATTTTCTGTGAGGTACGACTTGACAGCTGGAACACTTAGCAGTAAAACATAGTTTCACAATATTTGTTTAATAATTACATTTCATAATTAATAATCTGTTAATAAAAATTACATTACATAATTAATAATTTGTTAATGTTTTCATAAAGCATAATTATCCAATATTTTAGCATGTTAAAAAAATAAATACAACGTCACGTTGTGTCAATCACATTTACACACTGCCTGCGAAACTTTCGTCCGTCATAAAAAAAATCTGATCGGGTTTGATTTTCTGCATTTTTTGCATCCGTAGCAAGCATTTTGAGAGGTGTTTTGACAATTCAGAGCCACCGAATGACGAATACGAAAAAATGCATACGAAAATTTCGAACTCATTGTGCAGAGATCTTAACGGAAGCCAGCTAGTGAGAGCTATGCAGTTAAACCTCACTCCCCTGATCTCAAGAGGCACACTAGGGACTAACGCTACAGACTGCCATCTTAAGTGTCCTTGTTAAAGGACTTGCCTCCCATGCCAGAGATGCTGCAAGTATGGATGAATCAGCTTCAACTACAATGGCATATCTTGGTTCTGTGAAACAGCAATGTTACTCATGTATTGAGAAGAAACAAAGCAACCATTGCATTAGTGTTCAGGCCTTCCCACTCTCTAAGGTCTCTCCAGCACTGGAAAGCTTTTATAAAATTAATGCGGGTCTTAAAGCTCTTGCCTGATCATAACCCTTCTTTTTCAAGTGATATTCCTCTGACATTTTCCTCTTTGGTAATATCTCAGGCATCTCTTTTTCTATAGTCATTCTACAAATGGCTTGCTCTCCGGCTTGCTCACTCTCTCTCCTCCCCCTTCATGAGTGTATACAGTGTGTATACTAGGGGTGGCACGGTTCACAAAACCCACGGTTCGGTTCGTATCATGGTTTTAGGGTCACGGTTTTCGGTTCTGTACGGTTCTTGTTGTTATTTTTTCTTTTAATCTTTAACACTCCAAAAATTTACTTCAGCATATGATATATAGCTTATTTATCTAATTATTAATTTATTTATTTCAAAACGCTTCTCATTTCCCATTCCGAAGTAATATAGTGAGCGGACACCGTGAGGAAACTTTCAGTGGCCCTGGAGGTCCATCCATCTGTAGTGAGAGCTACGTGGGCTGTGTCGGACAGTTCTTTGTCAATTTCTCCTCGTGTCTCGTCATCATAGGCGTAATTTGCGTTTCGTTCGTTTGTTAAATAAGAAGCAATCTAGCGCTGAAATGTGTTGTTTTTTTATCAAGTGAACAAAGTGCTCGTTGCCACTGCGATCAGTGGCGCTGATACAGTGTTCTCTTGTGGCTCGCGCACACGCCGCAGTCTTCACTCGGACGCGCGCTTTAATCCGTTGAGGAGACTCTCTATTCGATCTATGTATTTATTCACGTGAAAAAACAACATATAGTGGAGTAGATCTCATTAAATGTCTAAGTTAACCCAGTGTACTATTTCAATTGATTGCTGGACATCGTAATGTTATTCTACATACATCTGATTTATGCTTTAGCATTGTATTAGCACAGGCACGAGGCTACATTGCGCATGCGTCGAACCGTGCGACGCACACACGCTCCGAACCGAGACATGCGAACCGAACGGTTCGGATGTTTTTTCATGTACCGTGCCACCCCTAGTGTATACTAGAACTACAGGAGTGTTTTGGTGCTTGGTCTGATTGTTTTTTTCTCCTATTTACACAGCTTGGACTATGTACAAGCACAACACATACACAGAGCAGACATCTAGCAAATAGTCACACAATTGTTTTCAATTTTCAACAGCATTTCTCAGAAATCTGCTAGTACTGAGTTGAGTAACCATTTAATGTCCTGCTAAATAAAGTATATGTTCATTAATAATACATTTTGCATAACGACTGTTACTTGTACTCAGATTACTTCATTTTTCCATTTATGGTTGCCATGAAAACTCATAATTCCAAGTCCAAGGATGTGAACAGCTCAGAGTAGGTTGTCATCTAGTAATTATGGTAATTACTGTAATTACGACATGGCGTGAACGCAGCATTACTGTTAAGTCTTAAGTCAACATGAATTGACAATCACAAAACATTTTATTTCCATGATGTGTCGTTTGTTGGAGTGAAATAGGATATTCAATGAGAACAGATTTAGGACCGGGGTTTATTTTGTCCATCTGGATTTGCCTTTTGTGTTCCCGGTAAAGATCATGATGTTACTTGGCTTAAAATGTCGAACAATATCAATTTTAAATCTGTAGTCATAAATAACACCATTTGAACTCTAAGCATATTGAAGTTGATTCCAAAAAACTAATTGAGACATTTTACAGCATTTTATACAGCATTTCACAGCACCATATTTCATATATTCATGATAAATACAACACTTGATTTTTCACATTATTTAAAAAAAGAAAAAGTGCTTTATTGGGTATATCAGTAATGATTCTATCTAATGTATAGAGTTTTTTTCAATCATCATATTTATTTTAACAATTATAATAAAGTTTTTAGTGTCTCTCAAATTAATGTCCACTCTTTTATTTTGGACTATTTTCCCTTCAAATTAAAGTTAATTATACTTGACCATTTTGCCACTTGATTTTTCTCAACCAAATTTCCAGTATTTCCTCACAAAATAATGTTTCACTCAAAAATGATGACAAAACAGAGATTAAGATGGGTTGCCAACCCAAGAAATAAAAGAGTTTTTGTTCATCTTGAACCGTTGCTGCCACTATCAGCCAGTCCTGGCGTTAGTAAAGGTTGTGATTGCTCCCTTTGGGTGCCGCAGTGTGACAGTCTGTCCAACGTTACATTCACCTGTCATAGAAAAGATCCATGGATCATGACCTTCACACCTGAGGCTGCGACCTCTCAGTGTACGGTGGGAAGTTCATTAGACAGGGTGACCCGGAGGTCGAGAGTGCGTCAGAGCCATTTGTTCTGACTGGAGCTCCACGCTGAGCCGCTGATTGCGAACGATCAGTCCGACCTGCTCTCTGCTGCCCCACCACTGGCCAGAATTTATCACCCTGCCTAGAGGCCAATGACAGCCATGATGAGAGCCACGAGAACCATCAGTCACACGGGCCCGGACATCAACAACCGTGAATGTGTGTCTCAGAGCACAAAGAGGAGAACGTAGCCTCATGTTCACTGCACGATACGATTGCCTCATCTAACAACTGCCATCACTGCATTCGTAAAGTCTACGTTCAATTTTACAGCCAAAACACATAGTAAATGCATTAATAAAACATCTCATAGAGGAAAATATCTCATGGGAAGAGGCCAAGGTCATGCTTTCTGTTGATTTATTTATTATATTTGCCCTTTCAGAACTTTACCGGGCTTCCCGGCTTCATCTTCAGTATCATCTAATGATCGGACTGGTAATTTACTGCTTTCACGCACCTCCATCCATCTGTGCCCTGGGTGGCCGGGTGGCATGAGTGATGTGCCGTTGCGCTGGTAACGCTAGTATACGGGCAGCCAGGTTCAGCGCTCAGCCGCCACACCTTTTAATTCCTTCCTCTGATGTATTAGCTTGCCGGAAACCAATTCTGGTTCTCGAATTGAGCTCTAAATCATCGAATCACTGCGTCGGCCACCTGCAATTTATTACGCCGTCGGATGAAAAAGTAAATATATTATGGATGTAAATAAATTAGAGGTTTGTGATCACGTAACTAAATATTGTATCGACAGGTGTTGTTATTCCAGGCTTTGAAGGAGGTGATTGATGAAAAGGAGTCCGACGCCTGGATTTTCTCTGCCTTCAAGGCGTCTTTGAAGAGAATCTGTCTTTAGCTTTAAAAGACACCCCTGAACAGTAGTGCAGCATCGTGTGTGCTCTGACAGAGATTTTTCCCCCCGCAATTTTCTCAATGAACTGGTGAGGAATTCAATATGTAATAAATTTGTTTAATCTTTGTTTAGTGACATATTACATACTATAGAGTATACATATTATATCATTATATCATATATTATTTATTGTGAAACATTTACACATAATGGTAATATTTGCTGCATGTATTATACTTTTTTTCCCAAATCAAGTCATATATACACACACATATATATATATATATATATATATATATATATATATATATATATATATATACACTCACCTAATGGATTATTAGGAACACCATACTAATACTGTGTTTGACCCCCTTTCGCCTTCAGAACTGCCTTAATTCTACGTGGCATTGATTCAACAAGGTGCTGAAAGCATTCTTTAGAAATGTTGGCCCATATTGATAGGATAGCATCTTGCAGTTGATGGAGATTTGTGGGATGCACATCCAGGGCACGAAGCTCCCGTTCCACCACATCCCAAAGATGCTCTATTGGGTTGAGATCTGGTGACTGTGGGGGCCATTTTAGTACAGTGAACTCATTGTCATGTTCAAGAAACCAATTTGAAATGATTCAAGCTTTGTGACATGGTGCGTTATCCTGCTGGAAGTAGCCATCAGAGGATGGGTACATGGTGGTCATAAAGGGATGGACATGGTCAGAAACAATGCTCAGGTAGGCCGTGGCATTTAAACAATGCCCAATTGGCACTAAGGGGCCTAAAGTGTGCCAAGAAAACATCCCCCACACCATTACACCACCACCACCAGCCTGCACAGTGGTAACAAGGCATGATGGATCCATGTTCTCATTCTGTTTACGCCAAATTCTGACTCTACCATCTGAATGTCTCAACAGAAATCGAGACTCATCAGACCAGGCAACATTTTTCCAGTCTTCAACTGTCCAATTTTGGTGAGCTCGTGCAAATTGTAGCCTCTTTTTCCTATTTGTAGTGGAGATGAGTGGTACCCGGTGGGGTCTTCTGCTGTTGTAGCCCATCCGCCTCAAGGTTGTGCGTGTTGTGGCTTCACAAATGCTTTGCTGCATACCTCGGTTGTAACGAGTGGTTATTTCAGTCAAAGTTGCTCTTCTATCAGCTTGAATCAGTCGGCCCATTCTCCTCTGACCTCTAGCATCAACAAGGCATTTTCGCCCACAGGACTGCCGCATACTGGATGTTTTTCCCTTTTCACACCATTCTTTGTAAACCCTAGAAATGGTTGTGCATGAAAATCCCAGTAACTGAGCAGATTGTGAAATACTCAGACCGGCCCATCTGGCACCAACAACCATGCCACGCTCAAAATTGCTTAAATCACCTTTCTTTCCCATTCTGACATTCAGTTTGGAGTTCAGGAGATTGTCTTGACCAGGACCACACCCCTAAATGCATTGAAGCAACTGCCATGTGATTGGTTGATTAGATAATTGCATTAATGAGAAATTGAACAGGTGTTCCTAATAATCCTTTAGGTGAGTATATATAATAGTCCTAAAAATAGGCTCAATTTTCTTTAAGCAAATTATAATTTCTTTTTATCTCCTTTGATGTATGGATTATAATTTTGACCCAGACATTCCTGACATGTTTTTTTAAGATTAATCCCAAAACTACATTCTGCAAACAAAGATTGAAACTGTATTGAGATATCCAAATGAAATTGGAAATGGGGCATCATTTTCTTTTACAGCCAAAACACATAGTAAATGCATTAATAAAATGTCTTATAGAGACAAATATCTCATGGGAAGAGGCCAAGGTCATGCTTTCTGTTGGCTGATTTATTTATTATATTTGCCCTTTCAGAACTTTACCGGGCTTCCCGGCTTCATTTTCAGTATCACCTTATGATCAGACTGGTAATTTACTGCTTTCACGCACCTCCATCCATCTGTGCAAAATTTCTTATTTTTCCCTCCTTTGAAACACATGAAATAGGACCTGGTCTTGTTTTTTTGTGAGATTCACCCTTTTATTTTCAAATGAGCTTTATTTGCAACCTGAGTTAAGTAGGCAAACTGTGGAAAACAAACATTAGCAATCATTAGGAGAAGTCTGGCTTTGCAGTCTCATGGGAGAGTCGTCCAACTCTTGACAACTCTGATTTCATGTGTTTGTGTAAGCGTGTGCGTGAGGAGAAAAGTGCCTGGAATATAGAGGAGAGGCGCTACACTGCCCATTAAAATAGAGGTGTGGGCACATAGTGCGAAAGATGAAAAAAAAAAAACGCTGTATCATCCCTCCAAGCTGAGCGAAAGAGTGAGAGAAAGCAGGGATGAGAGAAAGAGAAAAGCAGAGTGAGAGAGAGTGCAGGCTGTCAGGGTCTGTCAGGATAGCAGAGCTCCTGTCAGATCGACACGAGCCCAGCTGGCCCTTCGGTGGCCCGTGGTGTCACTGTCAGCGAGAGCGGGCTGGTGGTCTTGTCACCGTGGCAACTGACAGCTGGGATCCCGGGCCGAGCTGGAGCAGATCTGAATCCACTCACCTCCGCACAACACAAGCACTTCATTATCAGCTCTCTCAATCTCCCCCCGACCCACTGTCGCAGGACATTTTTATACAACTACCGTAACTTTCTCATTCTCTCTTTCGCCTCGTTCTTTTAGTGCTTTTATTCTGGAACATTCCAAACAATAACCAAATTCCACTGCCATTTTTTCTTTGTTGCCACTTTTGAGTTGTACTTGATTGATGAGAAATGTTGCAAACTAGATCTGTAATATCAGATTTAAGTGTGTAGAAGCTAATTTTATTATATTATATTACTGTATATTATATTATTAATGCAGCTCAATTTTGACAGCAGTAAAATAAATTAATTGTAATTTGAAACATGCAGAAAAATGAAATAGCTATAAACAAACAACTTCTTGACCCAATAGTTTTCTTCCATGCATTGAAGTATTTCCTATGTATGGAGCCCCTTAAGGGACATGGTGATGGGGAAATTATAGATGGGAGGAAAAACTATATTTCAATTCAACTTTTGCGTTAACTTTTGCATTCACTGGCAAAACTTTTGCGCTCCCCTGAGAAACTTTGTGTCTGCTCCTAAAGTATCAAATTTTTGCATATTTTTTTGTCCATTACCATGTTTCCTAAGGTGCTCTGTACAGGAAGTTTCTTAGGATTTGGTTACATCCCAGCTAGGGACCATGATTTGATACTCCCTAGTTGCTTGCCAGTGTTACTGAGGGAGGGACGTGCTCATTCTAGACAGCATTTGATTGGACAAAAATGCGTGTAGTGCAAGCTGAGTCGTCAATATTTTAGCTCTGTTGTCGCAGAAAGGAAAGATTGTGGTATACGTAACATCTGGTAAAAGTGAATGTAGCCAATGTTTAGGAGTACACTAGCATGTAGGTTAGCTTCAAAGCTAACAGACATTAGCCCTTTCCACACAGTAATCCCAGTAAATCACTGTACAATTACCAGAATGACTTTCTGGTAAATTTCTCAAATATGCTTTTCACACAAGCAACGGTGTTCTGGCTTTTTACTGTTAAGAGACCATTCACACATCAACGCCAAAATACTGGTAAATTCTGTGATGTCAGTCATTGGTAATGATCTTTAAATGCTGCGTCATTGTCTTCATTCGGCCGCGCGGGGAGAAGAACTTTCTATCGTTTTCCATCTGTTCAATTTGACAACATTTTTGAGGGATCACGTAAGGGCATGATCACACAGAACACGTTTTTGCTCTTAACTCTTTTACAGGCGCTATTACACATCTTCTGAAAGAGTACAGAATCTCCAGATCAAAACACAGGGGAAGAAGAAGCATAATGTAAAATAACACAATCATCAACAATAAACAGCATATAAATCAAAACTGCCTAACGTTACCAAATGAAATGTCGACCCAGGACGAGCTATAGGACTGTGCAAGCATTAGGGGTGTTGATGGACTCGATCTACTCCATCTATATTTTGATCATCGTTCTGAATCCGATCTAGTCTTTAACAAAAATGCGATTTTCTCAGCTTTTTGCTCAAATTGTTGCTTTTTTTTATGAAACATACCCACATGCAAGTAGCCTGACTACGTCAGACTTCGTACTTCCGCTCAATTTCAGTTCGCTTCTGTACTCAGTCTGAGATAGTGACCGTTTTCCCCGTTTTCCTCCGGCCTCAAAACAGCCGGGCCAATCAACGAACAGAGGGCGGGCTGAGAGCCGTAACGTAGATGCTGATTGTACCGTGGATGCGTAGATTTACTTCACATAATCTGCAAAAGTCGTTCACAGCCATGTTCACTCCGGTATTTCGCTCGATGGTTTTGTTTTCGCATCATACATGTGTTTACAGTGGAAGTCAGATGCGGCTGAGCATGCGCATAACAACGCCATAACCAAACGTTATGTGATTGGCTTACGAGTAACCAATTATTTTAAACTTCAGACAAGCGCCCCCCCGCGAGAAAGAAAACATTTTTCAATTACGCCCTTCCAGACTCTGTCTACGAAGCAAAGCGAAGTAGAAGAGTTTGGTATTACCAGGCTAACATGCGAGTGTTTATAAAAAAATAATGCATTAAGCTAGAATAATTTTTTTCTTTTTTTTTTTCTTTTTTTTTTAAAGCAGAGGGTCTGTTCTTTCTTTTAATATATTGCATGTTCAGATATTCATTCAACAAAATATTCTGGGGGCCATGAAAATTTTGTGAAAATGTTCAAAAAGGCTGGCGCTGGCTGGCAACTTTTTAAATAAACGCTAGCGGGGAAAGTTAATAACATGAGACGCGCATAATAGCATCTAACTGCAGAGCCGCAGCTGTGAGACGCAGCACGGTGGTCAAAGATGTCCATCTAGTGCATATTTACATAGAAAAACTATTGAAAAGCAGTGGAACTTACTGTAAACAGCGCGGATTTATCATGTCATCTCCATAAGAACTTTATTATTGGCCCAAAGCAGACCTCTTACGTCAGTGCGTTCGGATTTCGTACGTGATTATACCTGTAATCGTCATCATTGTTTAATTTACTGCTAATTTTCTTTATACTGGTAAATTGCCAGAACCGATTTACCTGTATTTTTGAAAAAGTCCTGTTCACACATGATCAGTAAGTCTTGGTAATGAATGGTAATTTACCTGTAATTGACCAGTAAAGCCACAAAACATTCATTTTGATGTCACAGGATAGGTCAAGATTAGCACAGAGGAAAACTCTCTCCGATCTCTCTCGAGAGAGAGTGCAGTGGCAGGAACGGATGATGCTTTAACTGCTGATGAATAGCATAAACAGCATGTTTGTGTGGAGGTACATGTGCGTAGTGTAGGCCGGAGGGTGGAGGGTGGAGGGGGTGCTTGACGTCGGCCCCAAGGCGGCATGATGAACTGCAGCAATGTGGCTGCGACCCTCCTGTCCTTGCACGATCTCCCCGGTGTAATTAAAGCTCTTAAAGATGAGAAATCACTCACCTTTAATTAATCAATGTGCCTCAGATGGGCCTGACTCGAGGGATACGCCAGAGCTGGAAATAAATGGGTGTGGATGTGTTTGGGACACAGACCACACACATATAAACACACTTTTACTCCGGCAGCATTTAGTCATTTTTATTCTCGTGTGCACATAAGCATGCTAGGCTAATGCTAACACACTTCTCAGCTATTGCTAACTCACTTTGCAGCTTCTCACACACATTTATCACACGCGCAGCCGCACACAGGTAGTTTCATTTAGCAGATGTTTGGCTCTGTTAATGACCCATTTGTGCACAGCGGATTTGGGATTATCTGTCATGCGCACACTAGCACTGAACATGTGGATCAAATTAGCGTAATCTCACCCGGCAAATCCATGAAGGAATTAGGATTTGCTGCACCCTGATCACACTCAAATTCAGCCCGACCTGAGGGCTACGGTTCAGATGGAGGCTCTGGTCGGTTTCTAGAAACTATACTGACACGCTCAGGACCAAATGGACAGCCTTTCAGGGCTCAGTTGGTGGACCAGTCAGATATGACCCATTTAAACACATGGACTTTAGTGATTACAGTGGTTTATTGTGGAATCATTGTAATAGACTATCTATCTGTCAATCTATCTAATAACATGCTCTGATTTATCATGCAAAGTAAAATGCAAAGAACAAGAAAGCAAAAATTACATTTTGATTTTACTTTGTCTAACATTTCATTGGCTTTTGAGTGTATTGTAACAGAAGAGGTGTCTATTCTTTCAAAGTTTAGTACAGGCCATGTGACTGAATTGTTACTGTCTTTTAAAGATATTTCTCTGTTCTGTCAGGACCACTATCGTCAAATACGATTGACAATTAGCATACAGTTTGGATTGGCAGTATGGTTTTGTTCTGGGCAAGAACTCCCTGCGCATCCTTGCATCCTAGCATGGATAAGAGCAGGGAGAGCAGCAATAACCCCCCTTAGGGTAAACAGAACAGAACCAACATGAATGTATTGCAGATATCATTAATTCTAGATTTTAAAGTACAACATAATTCGAGAATTAATTCTGATTCAAGGGGAATCAGAATACCAATTCCTGACTGGGCGAGAGGAGGAGCTGGGGAGGGAGGAGGGTAATTCGCTCCTGAGAAACGCGATAGCTGCTGATAATACTGAAGGAGCTTATATATGAATTCAGTGATAGGCTTCGTATTCCTATAGGTAGATGTGGATCAGCTGAGAGTCAGCTGATGCGAGCTTGACTAACGTGACCTGCCAGAACTGACGCTACGCTTGATTTCTTTTGAGTATATTTTTTTTGTTTTTGTGGCAAAGAATAAGATAAGATAAATTCTATGGACAGCATCTCTAAACCCGATGTTTTACTGCAGTGGATAGGACATTACAATAATGTACTTCTATGTTCATGGGGAGATTGTAAAGTACTGTGATTATATGCTAGTATAGTATAGCCTAGGACCAAGTATAGTATAGCCTAGGACCAAGTATAGTATAGCCTAGGACCAAGCATTTTACTACAAAAGGCCAAAAACGGAGAGCTGTGGACTGAAAAGTAAAAGTTGCATTATATTTACACTATAGACTTTTTTTTTTTTTTATTTTTTTTTTTTTATCCAAATACATTTTCTACATTGCAATGCAAACATAAAACCAAGAATGTAAATTGACAAAACTAAATTAGTTTTTTTTTTTTTTTCATGTCAAACACAAAGGTTAGTGATAATGTGATCTCTCTCTCACACACATTGCATAGTCAAGCACAGCATCCATAGATCATTAAACGCTCAGTGTTGTGTACCCCCATTATTACACAACACTTCATCGAAATGGCCAGCGCAATTAAAACCAGGTCGTGAGAAACATTTAGGCAGTGAAAAGAACTCTAAAGCACACATTGTCAGTTTCCCAAAAAACACAACCAAGGCCTCCTGTGTAGATGACAGGCTGATTACTTTTCCCACAGAACACACATTCAGCAGACTTATTAGCTCCGAGCGTGTTTAATATGTGCCCTGCAGACGAGCTGTGAAGCTCTGGAGTTTACTAAACGGGGAAAGAGTGTTGGGAATTAAAAAATGGCAAAATGAGGAAGGGAGAGGGAAATTAGTAACATGGAAGCAGAATTATGGAAGCCAGCAATGCAGTTGAGGACGGAAGAAACAAGATGGCCCGATACTACAAAAGAAGATGGATAGACACCGCAGAACTGTATCTAGTGAGAAGGGGGGGGCGATCGAGATAAGGGGAGAGGTGATCAGAAACAGATGAATATTTTAAATTGACAGAGAGACGTGCTTTCGCTGCAAGACAGCTGGCGGGGCAGTGCTTTTCTGTGACGAGTTCGGTGCCAGTATTATCTCTCTTTCCCATCTCTCCTGCGAGTGTCCCGTGATGGATCGCTCCCCCGCCCGGAACCGGCTGCTTTATTGCAGATGTTTAGCAGTCTATAATTGAAAATCCGAGGGGAAATTATTGTTCAATCTCTCTTGCCGAATACCGAGGCTATTGATCGGCTCACGGAGCAGCTGGAAGTATAAATGATCTAATCAGAGCACTCCGCATTGGTTATTCTGCATTTATTTTAACTTGAGCACAAGACAGAGACGTTCTATCAGAATAACTGTACTTCTTTTCTGACCGCACTCTCCTTCCACAGACCTATGGGGATTGAGGATGCTAACACAAACTCTGAAAGAGACGGTCACTTTTGGCATGATGTGCGGTCCACTTTGCAGATTATGGAGTTTTTTCAAATTTCTTGGTTTGGAATACGTAAAAATATAACAGGGTTGACCATAGCAAAGCATGTTTTTTTGTGTGTTTTTTTTTTTTGCATTACCGGTAACACTTTACAATAAGGTTCATTAGTTACCATTAATGTTTTGACTAGCATGAACTAACAATGAGCAATACATTTGTTACAGTATTTATTCATCTTTGTTAATGTTAGTTAATACAAATACAGCTGTTCATTGTTTGTTCATGTTAGTTCACAGTGCATTAACTAATGTTAACAAATGCAACCTTTGATTTTAATAACGTATTAGTATATGTTGAAATTAATATTAACTAAGATTAATAAATGCTGAAGAAGTATTGTTCATTCTTAGTTCATGTTAACTAAGGTAGTTAACTAATGTTAACTAATGAAACTTATTGTAAAATAAAGTAAAATTGAATAAAAACATGATATAAAAAATACTCAAAAACTAACTCAATAGCTCAAATAGTGTTTTCTTGTAAAACATACTCCAATAATCTTTGTTTCAGGCCAATGATCTTTGAAAAATATGTTTTACAGACAAAAATACAAAACTTTTTCTTTTTTTTCTTTTTTTAAATTCAGTAATGAAATGTTTGGTGTTGCTCAAAGACACACAATGGTTCTGCTATGGCTTTGTTTGGAACGATTTTCGTTGACGAACAATAGGGCAAAGGCAGACAATATTATAACAGATAATAGTCTAAAATGTAACTCACAATATTAACTTCTGTTGAACTGTTGTATAAAATCGATCACATTTGCAGTCGTGCTGATGTTCGGAAAACCATCACTCTTGTTCGTGTATTTTTGCTAACTGTATCATGATATAAATACATGACAACACGGTTCATTTTGTTTTTTACATAGCATTTAGGAGCAGTGATTCTAAAATCAAAAGCTCTTTGTCTCATAAACTTATAAAAAAATGGTGCGAAAGGACTATGGGTGGTCTATATTTCCTACTGAGCTAGCCTGTCCTACACTTTGCGTTTGGGAAGATGGCAGCATTTCAAGACTAGTGTGAAACACAACTCTTAGCATCAGCTCTTTATGGTGCCTTGGAGAACAAGACCTGTTGGCTTTATTTAATTTGAATTTTTCATCCTCTCTGCCTCTATCCTTGAGCTGGGACTGTTTCGAGGCAGCGAGATGCTTTCAGAGAACGATCGAGTGTGCACGCGTGTGTGTATGTTGATGTGGTGTTAACAGGTTTATGCTGGGAACAGGATTAGTGTGGTTGTGTGAATGGAGAGTGAGTTACATTAAGTGTAAAGCAGCCCTGGGGTGGAGG
The DNA here is from genome assembly GCF_951802725.1 of Rutilus rutilus. Classification (NCBI taxonomy): domain Eukaryota; kingdom Metazoa; phylum Chordata; class Actinopteri; order Cypriniformes; family Leuciscidae; genus Rutilus; species Rutilus rutilus. Next base: position 6,021,937 of record NC_140227.1, read on the forward strand.
ATGACTCCTGCGAGCTGCTCTTTCTCTGTTCCACCGTAAATCCCACATTGTGCTCCTGATCCTGGCTCTCGACAACAGCTCTTCCCAGCGCTCAACTCAGCACGGACCCTTCTGATCCTCAACACACACTATCCTACCGTCAGGGAGGGACATCCAGAAATGTTGTTCCTGGGTCCACAAAGTGTGTTTGAGTATATGCAGAAAGACTCACCTGTAAAAATCAGGTCATACTGCAGTTCAGATTCAAACCTGCATTACTCACGTGACCACCAAAGCTCTAGCTCATTGCGCTCACCACTGCACCATGGCTCCAAAGAGATTAATGGTTTTCAAAATGGCTCTTTTCTCTCTCTCCTTTTCCACCCTGTCTTCTCCTCCTTTCACTTTTTTATTGTCCACCCTTTATCTGCTGTGAAGTGCATTACATGAGTGTCTATTGATTTCTGTCAGTATAGTAAAGGAGTGGAATGCAGCAAGGGTAAACCTAGTGCACTTCTCTTCTTTCTGCTCCATTGTGTGGCTTAATCTAACTCTGGTCTAATTACCTGTGTTAAAGAGCCCCTCGTACACAAGAAAGAAAAGACGCATCATTTGCTCCCCAAAGCTCCTGTAAAGGCAGGCTGTTTCATTACAACTACCCCACTTTACCCTCCTCCCTTCCAGTCTTTGTGTGTGGCTTCAGCTCCTACTAGTAAACGAGTATTAAATTGCAATACGTTCGACAGGAGGAAACGCCCCTGGAGCCCGTCAGCAGGGTTCATCTGCATCTCGTGAATATGCACACCATTTGCTAATGTATGCAAATGGGATGTAAAAAATGTCAGTAATTGGTGGTGGACGGATGGCGATGCGGATCAAAGGCGGCATGGGCGGCACCCATGGGGTCTGCAGGGCATTACAACACCACTTGCTCTGAGTGAAGACAGTTCCAGCTAAACTCCAACCAGCGGAGGTCCATTTTCCCATTTCTCTGTGAATGGTTTGCCATGTTATTTTTAATAGTTTTTTCCGCTGGTTTTGAGGAAAAATCTGTGGAATTATGTATGGTAATGGTATGGTATATTAACGTATAAATGTTTTACACAGATGTTTGAATCACACTCTGCATTATAAAATGAGCTAAAAATATGAATTAAAAGGGATAATTCACCCACAAAATGAAAATTCTGTCATCGTTTTCTCACCCTGAATTTGTTCCAAATCTATATGAATTGAACACAAAAGAAGATATTTTGAAGAATATGGGTAGCCAAACAGTTGGAAAAACCCTGATCAAGATGGTCTGATCTTTTGTTAGGAAGTATGTTCCTCTTCCCTAATCCGAACTCAAGTACATACTTTAGAAACACGTGAACTTCAATCATCTGACCCACTCTCTAGTCCACTATACAAAATGTAATTACTCCAAGAAATATTGTCTTTGTACTTTCTCCTTCTCCTCCAACTGCTTAATAACAGTAACCTAATTAATATCGCCCAAGGCCAGATGTAGTTTATAGACCACTGAATGAAGAGGGAAGTAGATTTTAAAGGCCATTTCTCTGCGGAGCTCCTACCAATATCTCCATGAGCGATTTTGGCTGCATTTCTCATCAGATTGTTAGTTTCATTGTGGATCTTTATAATCTGAGAGAAGATATTATACCTTACGGCACATATATATATTTAGCTCCTCTGGAGTAAGATTCATGCCTCATCGATCCGTCTGGGGAATAATAAGACTCAACAAATGAAAAATAAAGTCCTGACAAATAAAGAAACCATCTGTGACTTTATGAGGCAGAAGTGGACTGCAGGTATTGGAGGAGAGTTACGGCTCAGGGGGGGAGACGATGTGAATGGCAGCTACTCGGAGCTATGCAGGTCTTTCAATTAAACGGGAAGGCCGGGAAGGTCAGTAACTCTCGTCTCGGAAAGAGCACTGTCTTATTAAGACTACTTCAGATTGAGTGAGAGTGAGAACAGATTGAGAAAATGAAGAGGGGGGAGGGGGTGGGGCGTTGGCCTCGTTGTTCAGCTGAAGAGAGCGAGACTGTGAGTGAGTGGACACAGAGGCTGAAAATGAACCAAGAGAGTGGGAGAATAATTTGGACGTCCCCAGTGTTCATATGTTGACTGAAGGAAGGAGAAGGAATGGAAAGTGGAAAAGGCTGTAATTTTGACTCCGGTAGATGTGCCTTTGGGAAAATCAGCCCAGCCTACAGTAGCCCTGCAGGCCCATAAATCACCTGACGAGCTCCTGGCTCCCAGGAACACTGTTGTGGTGACCCCTTCCTCCACCGCTTCCCACACCATATCCCATTTCTCTTTCATTTCTTACATTTGGGTGCATCTCATACTGTGTGTTATTCCACTTCACCCCAGTATAATTGCCCTTTGACGTGATTCACATTTGGATTTCATGCAACACTTTGACCTTCACATGAAAAACAAGCAAATCACAGAAGAGTGATTTTACTATTTATTATATTGCGTAGAATATCTAGACCTGGTTTCACAAAAAGGGCTTAGATTAAGCCAGGATTAGGCCTTAGTTCAATTAGGATATTTAAGTAGCTTTTATAAGTGTGCCTTAGGAAAAAAAAATATATATATATATAATTGGTGTGCATTTTGAGACGATGCAAGTTGGTTTCAGCTAAAACAGCTCAAATATGCATTTTAGACTGGGACTAGATTCAAGCCTTGTCTGTGAAACTGGGGGATTGTGTGCATTCGTAATGTACTGTACCTCCTACTCCCACTGATATGGAATGCAAATTCTCTGGTAATCGTTTAGGGATCAAGGTCAGTGGCAAATGGGAGTAAAGTTAAGGTTGTTTGAACTTTTAGTGCTGTGTTACAGTGTTCAACCTGCGTAATGCTGTTTCTTAACACTTCTCTTCATAGAGCCCTGCAGTGGTGACATATTGTTGTTAGCCCGCCCAGAAGTTGGCATCACCCTGGTTCCCTTGACAAAAACCCAATAGGATTTTTCCATTGGCTTTTAGATTGTTGCAGAAAATAACTCTGTGTCCAATAAAACTTTATCCCCTGGTTTCACAGACAAGGCTTAAAACTAGTCCCAGACTAAAAGGCATGTTTGAGCTGTTTTAGTTGAAAGAAACTTGCACTGACTTATCTTAAAATATGTCACTGCTATTGTTTTGTCTCAAGATGAACACAAGTAATGTTTTTGTTTTTTCTAAAGCATGTTTAAAAAAGCTGCTTAAATTTCCCTGACAACCTCTGAAGTCCCTTTTAGCCAAGCTTTTAAAAAGCTTTTTTTTTTTTTTACTTCAGGACGATGGAATCAAAATTGCTAAAATGCTAAATTTCTGAATTTTGGCCTGCAAAAATATGTCATCCCTGCAGCACTCTATAGAGTTTGATGCTTTGAGAAACACTGAAATGTCATTGTGCAACAGCATTTGGAAACCATTTTGTTTCTGTAATAGGCTACATAGAAGTGCCTCATGAATAATTTTTTTTTTTTTTTTATAGTCATATTGTGAGAAATAACGCTGCAATTTTTGCGATATAAAGTTGCAATTATGAAAAATAAAGTTGCAGTTGCAAGATATAGTCAGTTTATATCTCACAATTGCAACTTTATTTCTCGTAATTATAACTTCATATCTCACAATGTTGCATTCAGGAGAAACAAAGTCATAATCACATGTACATGTAGTGAAAACATGTACATGCTGAGGTGGAAATGGACTTTGAAAGTGTTTTTTTGTTTCATAGTTGCAATGACATTTTTGAGTGAAACTAGATGTTTCATCTGATGACTTCAGATGGAAAATGGAGCAAGTTATTACGATTTAATACAAGCATTTATTCTCTTTGGAATAATATACACCAATGAATCATGCACATCAAGATCAGTTTTGAATTTATGTCGACTTTAAGAACAATACATGAAGCCGATAGCTCTCCATTGTCTGGCTTTGACAGTATGCTGTATGTATATGCGATGCACACACTCCAGGTTCCCCCTGGAATACCACTGATCATGTTTGAATATACAGTGTTCTGTCCTTTAATACCCTTGTGCCATTGATCAGTCCCATCGTAATTGTTGCTTGCTGAGGTTATCAGACCCCTCCTCCTCCCAAAGGACTACAGAAAGTCCCATGCCTGCTCTCCGGAGACTTGTTGTGGAAGCAGCCCAGAGTTGAATATTTTCGTGATCGTCTCTAGTGGATTTCATAAAGCAACTCCTTCAGTTCCCCCACACTTTGAGTGGAGGTCCAGGGAGAGTTATCGTGACTGCATAGAGGGGAATAATTGTTTCTGAGCTTGAACGGGGTGACATCTCAACTTCTTCCTTCCTCACTTTTTCTTCTCTCTTCTGTATTTCTCACATATTTCATTGTAGCTCCCTTGTGCATTTAATCTCTGCGTTTTTCTTTCCTACACTCTTTTCATTCCTGATACTAATGGTCTTGAACAATACATTTAGTCTTACAATATGTTGTTGCTGCAAAGTTGCAATGTTGTTTTCTTCTTCCTGTCTGGTTCCTGTTGCTGTTTGCATGTCTGATATCTGCTGTATAAAAACAGAACAAACTGTGAACGGCAGGCAAGCTTTTATTAGGTTTTGCTTCCTGAGTGAAAGATGGTTATATCTGCGTTATGCGGTGGCGCATGCCTTAAAGCTAATTTTTATGTATGTATGCATGTGTGTGAGATCTCTAAAAACTCCCAAACTGAAAAACTGCAGTGTGTCAGTTTTTCATCACATTTCTTTCTACTTCAGCGACCTCCATCCATAACTTCTTGAATTGAGTCTGTCCTACACTCTATGGCAGGATTTTAATTGTGAATCTTGGGGCCGGTAGCAGAGTCCCCAGTCTCATTTAAGCGGCGCCTGAGACACTAGATGGGACTTAACTGGCCCTGAACTAGCAGAGGTCAAGTCCTCCGAGGTCCACATCTACACTAGAGACATTGGGCTTGTTATTTTAGAACTGCAGCCCATTTGATCTGTGAAGAGCTTTAGAAATTAATTAAGCTAATGCCAGGAAATAAAAGTTGTAGTCCAAAGTCAGCAGGAGGGCCTCTTCTTTGTGTTCCTGTTATAGTGGACATTTATAGGTCTGTGTGGGAAAGAATATTGATTTCATAAAAGGTCACTCAAAGCAAATGGAGAAATAGGGTGATTACTCCACCCTACATTCACAGGGGACTGTTTTCTACATCTGGGCTACAAAAGTCAATAAGAGCGTCTTCATAAGAGGCTCTCAGCAAGAACTTTGAGATATTGGCGTTCTAAACAGTCCTTCAATTGAAATCAATAAATCTCTATTTATTTTTGTCATTTATGTGTGGCCAGATATTTTACAGTGACCTAGTCTCTCATAGTTACAACTATCGGCATGATTTCCGGACAGGAACCACCCACTGGTATTTAAAGCGGCAACTACAGTTTTTGTTTTCATGTGCCATTTTGGAGTGCATATGGGTCAATGACAGGATGCTTATTTGTCTGTATCTATATTTTTTTACTCGAAAATGCAACAACAACAACAACAAAAAAATCTTATTATGCAAATCTTTTATCGAAATTTTGTAGGTGACTTCAATAGAAATCTGTGTCATCTGGAATTTTGCAGTAACTTGCAAAATGAACTTCTGTGTGATCAGTGCTTTGTCCATCACTATACTAAAGAATGGACTTTTTTCCTCCTGTGAAATTTCACTATTTCACAGGGGGAACTGCTACTTAATGGTTACACCACATGTGATTTTAAGTCATTAAATTAAAATGTAACCATCATGAATACAAAGAGTGCATTTCTAAGAACATGACATTTTTAAAATAGATTTTTAAATGATATTTCCTTTTCTTTTATTGTGGACAGTTGTTTGTCATTGACCCAAGAACCAACATCTTGTGTCAGCATTGAAGAACATATCTTCCTCAGAACCAACTCTCTTTGATAAAGTGGTAAAAAGCTGTTTTGGGCAAGGTATGCTGTTTAACCTTTTAATCCAGATGAGAGTGTGTCCTGAATCCATTTCAGACCCAGTTGGGCCCAAAAAGCTGCCCTGGCCTCCACTGAGATCCATTCTCTGCATCTGCCGGGCAGGCAGTGGCATTGAGCACCAGGCCAGCTCAGTAAAATTGACTCCGGACTGTTCTAGCCCACCCACTTGATGGATAGTCCCTCCACAAATAAAACACCTGCGGTACCACTGGTCATATGGAACATTTGAATGAGTAAAATGGTTCACTCTGGGCCATTTTTAGGAAGTGGTGTTGGATTTGCAGCATTTTTGATCATCCAAATAGCACATTTGGACAGAAGGATGTTTCCACATTGAGCCCCCACCATGACTTTATATTCATGTGGTGCTCTCTCTGTGCAGTTACATGATTTATGTAATCAGCACTCTGACTATGTTTAATCCTTAAAGGAAGGTTCTCTTCATCTAAAATTAAACATGATTCAAGACCTAAAGGCAATGGAAAGTTTCTCTCTCACTTTCATTTCTCTTACTCATCCTTTCTTTCCTCCTTTTTAAAATCGGTTTAATCGATCTGCGCTTAAGCTCCAGAGAGATAATCAGTTTGTCAAATCGCTGAATGGGGCTCCATCAATCGCTGGGTTGTGTATTGTGTACCTGTGCTTTCACCGCAGCTGGGGCTTTGTCATCTGAAACGTGTTTTGGAAATCTATTAAAGTGTCTCTCTCTGACTTGTGGAAGGTGCAAAGGGACAGTGTCCCTCAGGTGTTGAGACGAAGAACGAGTGAGCAAGGGGTGAAGATTGTTTTTTTTTTTTTTTTTTTTTTTTTTAAGGGGAGCTTGTTTTATTAACGCAGGGTCTTCCTTTGCCTGGATTCCCAGAATGTCTTGTGTTCCCATGTCCTTGTGCTGATTAAATCTATGTTTTCACTAAGTGGATAGTTTGTCCTTTATTTTGCTTTTGTCTTATTGTAAAGTATATACAGTCCTGTGAAAAAGTATTTTCTGGTACAGCGCAGAATTCATGGTTCCAGCAAAACAGCCCCGGGTCATGACGTCACCACCATGTTTGACTGTTGGTATGATGTTCTTTTTAATGAAATGGTAGTTATTAGTTTTACACCAAATGTAACAGGACACATACCTTCTAAAAAGTTCAACTTTTGTCTCATCAGTCCACAGAATATTTGCCTAAAGGTCTTGGGGATAATCAAGATGTTTTGGGGCAATTGTGAGACAAGCCTTTGTGTTCTTTTTGGTCAGCAGTGGTTTTCACCTGGGAACTCTCCCATGGATGCCATCCCATGGGGACAATTACTTTTTCACATAGGGCCATGCAGGTTTGGACAGCTTTTTTTTCCCTTAATAAATGAAATTATTATTTAAAAACTGCATTTTGTATTTACTCAGGTTATCTTTGTGTAATATTAAAATTAGTTTGATGATCTGAATTATTTAAGTGTGACAAATATGCAAAAAAGAAAAAAAAGATCACGAAGGGAGCAAATATTTTTTCACAGCACTGTACAGTGTATGTATGTATGTATGTATGAATGTATGTATGTTAAAAATGCAGTTTTGCATACAGTGTGTTACAAACCCCTTTTCTAAGGCCCTCTAGCGGAAGGAAAGGAGGGTAACAAAAATATCCATCTCCAGGTCGCAAGACAGGCACAAAGCACAACAACACCAGATTAGTAAAAAGATATAACATGTTTTATTTACATAATCAGTGGGATATAATGAAATAAGACTTCAGGAGGGGAAACAGCCAAAACAATAAAGAAAAGACATTCTTCCTGAGGGTATTTGAAAATAACTTACCCATCTTCAAAAGTAAAAGAGAAATCAAAGACTTAAATTTTTTCCTTACTCCCTCTCTATTTAAACACAGGATAAAACATGGAATGTTAACAAAATGTAACAATGGATAAACGACCTGACGACCACGTAGTGTAGTGTAACACGGCGCTTCCGTGTTGTACGTCAGTACGTAGGCTCACTATTGGCCGACGCTGGTCGTGTGTGATGCGTGACGTACTGCGCTGTTACACTACGTGAACTCACCAGAATAGAAGAAACATCGTTTTTGTTGCCCACATAGAAGAAAATGAATAGTTGAATAAAGTCGTTATTTTTGTTTGTTTTTTGCGCACAAAAAGTATTCTCGTCGCTTGATAAACTTATGGTTGAGCCACTGTAGTCACTTGGACTATTTTAAACATTGGTTTTACTAACTTTTCTGTGACTGCAAGTTTCAATAACATAGAAGCCTATGGAGGAGTGAGCCAGCTCTCAGATTTCATCAAAAATATCTTAATTTGTGTTCTGAAGATTAACGAAAGTCTTACGGGGTTGGAACAACATGAGGGTGAGTAATTACTGACAGAATTTACATTTTTGGGTGAACTAACCCTTTAAGTAGCCTACATCTTAGATACGTTTTCTACAAGTTTCGCACCTACAGCACAAACGCAGATATGCTCTACATGCCTAAAGAATATAGAAAGAAAAGTGACTGTTCGTCTTGCGTCATTAACCCTGAACTAAAGTTTGATTCAGTACGATTAGTGAACCTACTCGACCGGTTACTTCCTGAGAACCAGCTCAAAAGAATCATTCATTCAAGAACTAGACATCATTATTAGTTACTAATTCTTAGAAAGTCCTTGTGGTCCAACCAACAAAGTCATGTGATCCAACAAACATCCAGAATTCAATTGTTGCATCTTTGTAGTGACCTCCTTTTTTTTCCCTCTAATTGTAATGACCCAGAGGTAGCAACTCCTGACAGTCATTGTCACTTTACTTGTCTTTCTTGCTATCTTGTTCTCTCGCCTCTTCTTAAACCCACTCCATCTTTATATATTATTACCTCCCTCTTTCCCTCTGAAAGGAAAAGGTGACAGGAAGTTTGTCAATGTCTGTGGAGCCAGAGAGACATAGTATGAGAGTGTGAATAAAGATTGTGAGAGTGAAGGAGGAGAAAAACAGGGGGGAAACAATCGTGGGTTATTCATGACACCATTATCCTGGGCTAAGTGACAGGAATTGCACAGACAGCAGGGTGTGTACGCTTTGATTAATGGAAAGAATGAGTGAATGTGACAGGACAGGTGACCAACCACGGGACGCACTCTCCGATGACACTTTTAACAGCTGCCCCACTCGGCATTCTGGGAAACTTCCTGTCGCTGGTGCCAGGGAAATTGAGCCATCCATGTGCATTTTACTCAGAGGGTTCCACTACAAAAGCACACCTGTGACATTGCATTCTTTTTCAATCTGGAAAGCTTGAGCCTCCATTCATTTGTATGGACATGTAATTACATGGAAAAGAGCAGCATGAACATTCTTCAGAATTTAAAAAAATTTTGTCCCACTAAAGAAGGAAAACCATCAATTGTGAAAAGCCCAAGGGTGTATCAACACTGTAAGAAAAATGTAAATAACCTGCTTAGCGATATAAGAACATTGTGGAGAGTGACAGGAAGAGATGGATCAGATAGTTCCCTCTGGTTGAGGATTTCACTGTAGGACAGGTCATCAGCCAATTAAACCTCTGCTTGCTTCTTCCAACATCCCCGCCTTTCTTCCACACATTGCTCCATTTTAATCAGAGCACACAACTCTTTCTCCCACTCTCTCTCTCTCTGTCCGTCTCTGCAGTTTCATTCCTTTCCTCATTTCCAAACATGGCACAATTCAAATGCAAATGCCTGAGCCCAATTATACATTTGTGTGTGGTTAAGTCTGAATCAGTCCCAAGGAGATTTCATTTGTACAGCACATTGTGGTAGGCTAGACGAGAGTTACCGCTCACAATTCCTCCTCTGCTCCTGATGATCAAATGAAATTAGCTTTAATATTGTGACAAAAAATATAATTATTAATGTGGAAAATCACCATGGGAACCATTTTTAGTATTGTACTTGCTACTGCCATACAGGAAAAAATAAAATAAAATCAAACAATGTGAGAAATATTTTCCAGACTAACTGCTATTAATCCACAGTAGTAGCAATAACTGTGGCATAAAGCATATCGTATTAATGTATAATGTAGCAAATTTTTGTAATGCATAAATTCGGAAATAGCACGATATTAAGATCATAATCTTTAGATAATAACAATATATTCACTCATTTTGAATCAGCCAGGCATGAATTTACTTGGAGGTTTTCCGCTTATATGGTCAGATAAGTTAAGGTCAGTTAAGCTGTTGTACTATTAGCAAAATGTTCTCTTACTCATGCCTCACTACGCATTGTGCATGCCAGCTCAGTCTTACTGTAAGCTACTAACCCACTGAAGCACATGTGCAACAGCCTTTTTTTTAGGGAAGAACAAGGCTTAGCATAGCCGTCATTAATGAGAGACCAATTGTGTGGTTTAATTATCATGCACAGTGCATTTATTTGTGTAATGCTAATGCCAGTCTAAATATGGAAGACTCTCAGCTCCATGTGAAGGCAGCACAAGGTTCTGTGTTGTTTAGGATTAAACTAAAGGTCAGAGTGGGATACAGAAAGATCAGAAAAGTTTGGCGTGCCTCAAGTCTTTGTCCTGGGGCCATTTTTGCTCTGTGGTTGCACTAATAAAACCTGGTTCCAGAGGGAGGAGCTATAGTGCTGGATAGGCTCTTCTGCAGCTGACTTTGATGTATAGCTCATTTTGACTCTTTGCTACCAATTTCTTGATGGATGGCTGTGATGGTGATGTTTTGTCCAGCCTCTCTAGTCCTCTTGACTCTGAGCTGGTGGAAATCCATCACTGTCCAGTAACAGTTGCTGACCCCTGATAGATAGTTCCCCCGATGATCAAACCAACTACAAATGCCACACACACAAACCTTCTCATTGCCCTAAACAACTACATTACTTCATTACACTTTAGGTAACACATAGCTGAAGTATCACAAAAGGTCAAGCGTTCCCTGTTCAGAAGCCCCAACAGTCTTGTTTAATATCTCTGATGCATAAAGGGTAATGCCTCAGGGTGAAACACCATCCTAAGAGAAAGTGTCCACTCCTCTCACTGGTTCTTACAACACATTCCCACAGGGGTCAGAACGGTTGACACTTTCGTCTCTATTGATGAGCCCATTGGACGTCTGGTGAAACAGAGATGTTTGAGGAGTTACAGTAAACCATGGGCTGATGCAATATTCATGGGCCTCAGGGTAGCCTGGCGGAACGTTATTGCCCTAAATAGTAAGAGGAAACGGAGGAGTAGACAGTTAAACTCGTCTGGATTTCCGCTTCACAATTTGAACGATTCTCTCTGGACATTCGCACACACCCTTGCACCCTACATCCTCTTTCACACTTGCTCACTTTCTCCATCTCCTTTTCCAGGTCTGCAATTCCTTTGAACAAAACAAGCATGCAACGAAGCCCTCAGTATTTTTGAAGTCAGAATAATCAGATTTATCATCCCTTTCAGCTGTGCTGTCTCAGGTCAGGATAATTATTTTGTCAGGGAATAAATATTTAAATAGATGAGGGATAGATTCAGTGAGTTTTTATATTGAGTGGTCGTCACTGTCTATTTTCTCTTTCTCTTTCTTTCCAATTCTCTGTGTTTAGCTTTGATGCAGAGCTTAAATATTATTGGATATTCTATCTATCTGTTCTCTCTTTCAGCACGATTCGCTTATGTCCCTGCAGAGTAACAAGTCGTATAGACCATAAGACCATAAATTCAATTATTTATTCAAGGATATATTTTCATCCTTGTTTAAGGTCCAAAGCAATTTTGACCAAATCTGCAAGCACATGCAAATAGCTGGGCCACATCTCAGTGAAATACACAGGCAAACGCTTAGACAAGAGGCTAGCTGAGAGAGGACAGGCAGAGTGACCTCCTTTGTCTTCTAAAGCAAAGCCAGCACAGTTAATTAAGATGTCTGTTCAGCACAAATTAACTTTTGTAATTTTGCCAAGGCATTATGGGAATGTTTCTGTTTTACAAGGATTTCCATAAGGATTTTATTGATCATGAATGCATTTACCAGAATGGTTTAAGACATGCATAAACCTACAATAATAAAAGCACATGCTTGCCAGTGCCACACTGTAAACTATTTTAGTGACACTGCCTTCCGAGCACTGCACTAATGTAAGTGTTATAAATCTTTACCAGAAATAAATTGTATGCAAATGATTCAAAGGCAAATTAGAGTGTACTGTATAAAGAAAAGAAAAATCGAATTGAAATCATGTGTCAAGTTCTTAGAAATGTACTCCTTGTATTCATTTTGCTTACTTATGGTTTTGAAAAAAATGTAAATATATTTTAAAAAGTAGGTAAAAAAAAAAGTGTTTTCTATACATATATCATGATTATTTTTTTTTTTTATTATTATTTTTGGTCGCACCACATGACTTTGGTTTAGTGGAGGAATGTTTCTAAGAAATTATTAAAGATTATGCCAAACTTCTTAATGTTTTCTTCAAAAAAATCTCCTTGCACCACATGACATATTTACAACCTAAAATAACCTTCCGTAAAACTCATTCTGTGTATGAATTGCATATTTATCAATAAATAGGATTTAAAGTCAGTTGGCATGAAACATACGTTTATTATCTTCCCTATTGTGACGTATATTCGAGTGAAACGGCTTCTTGGACAAGAAAATAAATGGGGCAGGACCTGATTTTGTCCATGGGGATTTAATCGGATGGTTGTGGTTTGCTCTTGCTGTGAGCAAGATTTTTCTCGTCTTGCGTCGAGAAACATGTAATCGGAGAAGAGAAGAAATGTAGCTGCAAGAGGGAGCGGAAGTTATTTTGATTTAAAGAATACAAACAAACATGAAATTGCAATGAAAAATTATAATTGTCCATTTTAATTAATCGTAATGTTAAATAAGTGTCATGTCACTCAAAGTCATCTCTTAAGATGGTTGCACCGTCATGACAGTCTTTGACTGAAATAACAAACTGACCATAGAAAAGAGTTTACGCTAATGTCCATAGACACGCTGAGAACAGCCTTGTTGCTTCGAATTCTGATGTTGAATCCATGATGATGCGTGAAATGGAGCTAGAAGCATTTGCGACCTTAGTCTTCTCCACAGGTGCTATGTCTGCTTCTGTGACATTTCATTTACCACTCATAGCTTTGCACCTGCCTCTTTGGGTATGTGTTCCTCTGTACTATCGATTTTTTTACTGAATAGGAGACAGAGAGACAGAGCAACACTTGCTCTATGGGATTCTTCCTGACGCCCCGTCTCACTGCTCTGTCAATACCTCAAAGGTGCCACAGACAGATCCTTTTCTCACTTTTTTGCTCTCTCTCTCTCACTCTTTCACACGCCATGTGAATATTGTCACATCGATAGCATTCAGTAACAACCAAGACTGGCGCCACCTTTTTTGTCGAAGAACGTCCCATGCCAGAAATAAAGGAAAAACGCTACCTGAGAAACTTTTTGCCAAACGTCATGGGGTTTGATTATTGCACACCCAGAATTGCTAAAAAAAAATTAAATAAAACATAATAGCACAATTTTCTTGGGTTTGATGTACTGGGTCTGATGACTTTCATAAATAATCACAGCATTATGTTTTCCCTATTGAATCATTATTTTGCATTTTTTATACCTGAATTGTATCCACTTTATGTATGTGTTTTTGTCCAGATGCACAGCATTAGAGTGCTGGATGCAGCTTTGATCTTTTCGTAAAATGAGAAATTAGTTGAATGTAAACTATATACATTTATATACATTTATATAATATATATATTGGTACAGTAATTAACTGTTAAGCAAGTTATTATATAATTTTACTGAGATCCATAAGTCAGCTGAGAGTCGGGGTGTTGGGGGTTCTTGGGTCAGTAAGGGTTTAAAACCTCACATAAGCAAGACACATCTACTATTAAGTGAACCAAATCATCATCCTCTACACGCCAGTACAAATCTTGATGATGAAGGCAGTCGATGCACAAGCCTCACTTTTTTAGCACTTTGATAATAGCTACAGAACATTATGTTAATGGCTGCAGGGAGCCGAAGAGTCTCTGTAGTTTAGCTGTCACTCTGCAGATCCTCAAGGAGGAAAAAATTAAATAAAAGAAAAACATCTAGAGAACATTCAGCAAGTAGGACAGGATGTTCTGAAAACCTGAAGGAATCGATTCAGGAACAGTGTCCATCTGACTCTCATAGTAAAATATTCTCTTTAGTTATTACATTGCGCACTGAATAATATCCAGGTGTTCAGCATTTAGCCTCTACTGGCAGATTCTGTACACTTTCTGAACTGAACATTACATTTAGAGCATAAGAGACTTCTTTCAATGATATTTAATCTTATAACACAATATACTGTAATGCTAACACAATGCTAGGCTAAAGAGAAAGAAAATCTATCAAAACACAGTGGGGGCAAAATGCTTCTTGTTAAATTGCACAGCCAATAACAAGTTCTTCGAGAACAAAGACCTGACTATTAGCCCTAATCCTGCCACTGTTTGGGGTTGAACGAAAAGAGTTTAGCATTAGTAGTCTTTTATGGAGACGTGACATCAGTCGTCACTCGACTTATCGCATCCCGCCATTTCTTTGAACATACTCTTAGCAATTAGCCTAAGAGCACCGAATGACTTATTGCAGGAAAGGATCGCTGCACTCTTTTGTGTGAAGATCCGTTTTCCCCTCAGTCTGGAATGGAAAGGCCACTGGAAGTTCTTCCCTTCGACAGTTACGTAACCTCATGTGACTGTATTACCCTGTGAACTGTGCGAATGCCAAGGAGCAGGAATTTGTTATCTCGAGCACTAATCATAACACTCTCTTCCTCATGCTTACAGAACAGCGCTCTGAAGAAACAGATTAGATCTCGATCGCTGTCGGTGGTGTTGTTGCCCCATGACCAGGTTTCAGTCAAGAGGGTGTGTGTGTGTGTGTGCATGTGTGGCTGTTTTTCATGGTCCTAATGTGCATTTTCTCTCATAACACTGTACATTTCTGGGCCCTTTCTCTCTCCAAACAAAGGGCGCTTAGATTATTTTTGCAGTAGTAACAGGAGCCCACTCCCAAGATCAGGAAACTGGACCAGAACACTGCCGATAACATTCACAGAGAACAACAATTTCTGATTCTTCAAGCTGATTAGAGATATATGGGTGTTGTTTTTGTGAGACTTTTACTATGTGCTTGTATCTGTGTACATGCATTAGAGGAAGCTAATTAATAAGGAACTCACCAAATTATCGCTGAATATTAGAGTAGTTTGAGTAGAGTAGTTGGTCATTGGAAACCGATAATGTGAAGTTTTTTTTTTATTCAAACGATGTGCTTTTTAAAAATACCAAGATTGAAAGGAAATAAGCAGTTATCAGTTTTTCATGCTGCGGGTTTAATTGTTCTGATATCAATTATTATTATAATTCATTGAGATTTATATATTTATTAAAGGTGATATATTATGCCCCTTTTCACAATATGTAATATAAATCTCATGGTGTCCCCAGAATGTGTCTGTGAAATTTCAGCTCAAAATATCGCCCAGATCATTTATTATAGCTTGTCAAATTTGCCCCTTTTTGGGTGCGAGCAAAAACGCTCCGTTTTTGTGTGTGTCACTTTAAATGCAAATGAGCTGCTGCTCCCCGCTCCCGTTCAGAAGAGGACCGATCCTTTACACGAGTTTACGATAACAAAACGCGCAAATAATCTCACTCATTCAAAATCTCAGAAATAACCAGTAGCGACGAAGTGCAGGAGAGACTCAGGAAGAGGTTGCAACTTTTAGACGTTTCTGAATGGTTAGTGGATACATTTATGTAGTTGTTGTGGAGTTACATTGATTCATCTCATCGACTTATGTTTAACTTTTACACAAGTTGACACAGTTCCCTGAGGTCTGACAGCTGTGACATGTTTTGGTCAAATAGTGTTCTGTGCTCGTCTGTGTAACTGGTTGTGAAAACCAAATGGCGGCACCGTGGGTGGAAACGTGCAGATTAAGGGTTGGTAATATTATAAAAAGATCCTTTTCCTACGTCAGAAGGGCAGCGAAATCAGATCGGCGTAGCTATTTTTTGACATGCTTGCACAGAAAGGCTTACTAAAACAAAGTTACTGGGTTGGTAGATGCACTAGGGACCCGATTATAGCACTTAAACATGGAAAAAGTCAGATTTTCATGATACATCCCCTTTAATTAACCTTTTTAGTTTTAGTTAACTATATGTTCTAGATTAGGATTTAATATTTAATTTGATTTGATTTGATTTAATATATTATCATTATTATTATGGTTTTATTTTATTGTATTATTATTGCTATTTAATTTTTTTATCTTTTACCTTTTTTTGTAAAGTTAATAAACATAATAGTTTGTTTGTTTGAGCAACCCAACTTGGTCGGAAATAACAACTTTGACTAGATTTACACACTTCAACTTTAACTAAACAAATAAGTGTAGATTTACAATATCTGTCATTTGATTATTTGATTATCGGCAGTTGCACAAAAATAATTCACTTGTGATGGGTGTCGACCACAATTTTTCAGTACAACCCCTGACTGAACTCTTTGAGAACGGCATGGAAAACAGAGTTGCTCTTGTACCAAGCCCAAAAAAGATTCCACAGAGATTAGCCGAGTGTGTAATGGAGCAGGTGGAATGGAAGCTATGGATCCAGTCCATAATGGCCATAATGAATGCATACATCACACACTCTTCTCCTAGCGTACGCTTAATACTCCGGTCAGACGTCAACCCCGAGACCTCTAATGTACCAAATGCAATTTTCAGGATGACGAAATGCCTTCTCAGTCTGTAATTGGTAAAATGTTTGCCGATGCAAAAACGCTGTTTAGATGACCCTGGTGAAAGGGTGAGGAACAGAAACCGAAGTGAAGGAACGTCGTTTCAGACGAAGAGCAAGTAATATTTTATGTTTTAAGATTATTGGAGACAAACATTTTTGCTTGCCCCTGTAGAACGTGATGCCACTTTGTCTGTTACCAGAGACTGAATGGTGGGTAAAGGGTGATGAATAGACTAGAAGAACATGATAAAAAGAAGCAGTTGAAGTAGAAAGCGAGGAAATGGTTTAAAAGTGGAGGGACTCTGTGTTTTAATACTAAAGGTTTGAGAAGAAATAAGAGTGATGGTGCCACAGCAGGGGGTCATGCTAATGCAGCTGGCTTGTCCTGAGGGCCAGCTGCTGCCAGAACTGTGTGTGTGTGTCCCTGCTACTTACTACTAGTGAAAATATCACAGGTGTGTGGCAGGTTGCAGCATGTGCACAAATAAGTTTATGGCAGTTTGTTTTTTCTTTAAAAATATCCTTTTACTGCTCAGTTCTGAGAGAGCAAGAGGAGCTACTCGTTGAAAAAATGAATACAATAATCTCGAGCATTAGCTGGACTAAACCGTAATAATACAAAAATAATATATATATTTTTTTAAATAAATACATTTGACCTGGTTTCAGCTAAAAGATATATATTGTATCAAATCTTTTTTTAAATATTATAAAGAAAAAATTAAATATTATAAAGAATATGTATCAAATCATTCAAAATTATTATTTCTTTTAAAAATCATTCACATCACTGGTATTACAATACCAGATACAATCTGTATTGATACTTTGATACAATCTGTATTGTGAAAAGCGCTATACAAATATACTTGACTTGACTTGACTATTATAAAATGTATTTATTAAAATAAAATAGTTTTGATAAATTTGCAATGTACACTACTGATATATATATATATATATATATATATATATATATACAGTATATATATATATATATATATATATATATATATATATATATATACATACATACACTTTTTTATATAATATCTTTTTTATTATTATTTTTTAAAAGTTGTTATATCTTTTTTAAATTGTTTACACATTTATTTATTTTTATTTTTATTTTTTTTATTCCTATATCTCCTACCATGCAGCAGTGTTTTGCTCGCTGGTGATAGAAACAATACTTACAAATTTATACCAGCTGACAAATTCTTAACAGTTTATCATTTCAACCGGTATATCGCCCACTGCTCTTCTAGGCACTTGTTTTTCTCCTCCCACACTCTACCCAGATGACAACACTTTCAGCATCTCCTGCCCCACTAACGCCATCCTCCACACTCGGCTATAACAGCTGAGCTCAGTGCTTAGAAGCGCAGGTCTTTGATCCGGCCCTGAAAGTGTCTAGTGCCGTGTACTGGGGAAGATAAGTTGAACCAGGTGAGCGGGAGAGATAGCAACTGCCGACATCGCCGCCTTTCCAACTCAGACGGCCACAATAACTCTGCTGCTTATTCTGTTGCGTAATCAGCCAGCCACTGATGCAAATAAAAAATAGCAAGGTGAAGAACAACCTGCAATTGCGTTTTTATTTAATACCGAGACAATTTGACTCTTGTATGTGAAAGAGAAATGTATAAAATAGTTTGAATTTAGGGCTACATTTTTTTTGTTCCTTATCATTGTACACGACTGGTCCAAAATGTAATATTTATCTTACATTTGCAGTAATAGTGCAATGCATGTGACGTCAGGTAAAACCTTTTTTCCACTGTAGAACTTACAAATCCCATAAAGAAATGTAAACGCAAGACCTGTAATTTCATAAGTTAATGCTACAAATAGACTTTTTACCTATGTGACAGATTGTGTTATTTTTTTTATGTCTAGTTAAAACACAACGTGTTGGAGTCTTTGAATCTATGCGTTCTGATAGAAATTTTGAGTTTTGATGTGTGATGCATTTATAAAGTTGTTTGGCATCGGGGTGCAGTTTTATTTTACTGCAGAGCCTTATGGGAAAGATTCTTTGAAGCTACTGGTCATCAGGGTGGATGTGTGTATCTCTGATGCTGTAAGATTCCAGAGCTTGAGAGAAGCCTGTTTTATGCTTGAACTTCTCTTGAAGGATTTCGCTGATGATGGCAAAGCAGGGAGGTTGAAACAGCACAATCTGACTTCTGGAGAGTAGAGTGAGTGAGAGTGTTTTGAGAGGCTGTTGCATAATGGGAATTGGCTGCATGCTTGTGATAAGGAGAGGGTCAGTTATGTAAGAAGGTCATGGTATGTGTGGAAGTTCTAATTAGAAGAAAAAAGATTCACTATGGCAAAGTGTCTCTATATGTTTAGGCCTTCCACACAGATTGCAGCATCTGATAACTCAAAGCATTTTCTAATGGGCTGCACATATACGTTGTGCTTGCTGATTGATCCTATACACTTTCATTGAAGGTGGAACCTGAGTCAAGTTTATGAACCAAAATATAATATTGACCTCAGGGTGGATTCCAATTGCATTCCAAAAAATACCTTAGCAACTACACTAAGAAACATTCAGAATACCCTAGCAACTGTATAGCAGCGCCCCGGCAACCTAACATCATAGAAAGGGAATTTTGTATGGGTAAGCAACAGTAGTTTTTCACTTCTTAGTAATGTCATGCCAAATCCTGCATATAAAACTTTACATTTCCTGCTGGCACCAGATTCTACATAGCTTTTTGCCTTGTTGAGACATATCTTTTGAGAATTCCTCTTTTAACTCAGTCTCCGGTTGTTAAGAACAGTGCATGATACAATGGGCTTATGGGTAATGTGCATTTCATGGAGGGCTACTCATGCTGAAAACCCATCCTGTTAACAGTGGATGCTCTTGGGGAAACCGCTTTATCGAGTGCCTGATGAACGCTGGCTGGGCATGGATAAAATACTGGTTTATGATTGGCCACTGCAGGCCTTTTGAAGAGATCATGGTGGCACGCTTGATTGGCTAATTGCTCTCTCGACCCTGTGTGTACATCCTTCATTCTTTTGACTGTATCTTATTTTCTTCCTTTTGCTCACCGTCTTCAGCATCAATGTCTTATTCTTTTTTAAAAACACTTCTAGATGTCAAAATGTACAGATACTGACTGTTAAAAGAAGGAAAAACAGAAAGAGAGAGAGAGATGACAGGACAGTGTAGCCGGTAAAGAAGAAGACGTGAAGACGAAAAATCAATTTTTCTTCCTTCTTGGTGTCCTTGCTGTACGTCCTACAGTCAGCTTTTTTTCTCTGACTTCTTGTGCAAGTAAAGCGCCTCCTTTAGTAAAGAAGAGATTCATTTGGAGTGTCCTTGTATGCATCTGTATTTAAATGAGAGGTTAGATGGAGAGATCAAGAGTGAATGAGACATGTCCAGATGGTATAGACCAGGGATGTCTGAGGTCCTGAAGCCATAGTCCTGCAGAGTTTAGCTTTAACCTTAATTAACACGAACCAGATAATCAAGGCCTTTAGGATTACTTGAAAACTACAGGTAAGTGTGTTGGAGCAGGGTTTAAACTAAAGACTGCAGGACCATGGCCCTCCAGGAGCTGAGTTTGACACCCCAACTCATGTCCAACCAACAACAGTTTGTTGCTTTGAGGAGCCATATAATATATATAACTTAAATGGACCACCTAGTGGCAATAATTTGCTCAGATCTCAGATCAATAATTTGAGTTTCCAAAAGCATTTATGCATTTACAACCAATGTGGATCACCCAGAAGCCATTGACTCCTTGTATTCCAAAACCTGTTCTATGTCTGGATTCCTAAGAGCCTAGATAATTCCCAAAGCTTCTCTTTGGTTTCAATTGGTTTCTCTTTTGTACATTTTCCCTTATTGTCTTGTCACCCCATTTCACTGCCTCTCCATCCCTGCTGTCCTCCCTTGATTTCTCCAGAACAAGTGTTTGGCCTTTCTGCTGAGGCGGGATCAAAGGGCTGACAGCTGCCCCTCATCCCTGCTGAGTGTCCTATGTTCTGTCTGCCTGCTCCCTCCTGAGACAATGCTACCAAACATGAAGACCAACAAAGATCCCCGGAGGTTTCAACAGCCTTCTCCAGGACTCCTACCATTGGATGGTGAAAAAGAGACAGCAAGTTAACAAGAAAGAATGACAAAGGATGATTGAACAGGGCACGTATAAGATTGAGAGGCGGGAGATGAAGAAAGAAAGAGGCCCCAGGCTTGTTGCTTATTGCTGCTGAGCTGGACTCTGGCTAATTAGTTATTAGATTGCAAAGATGTGCAGTAACAAGCTTTAATTAGGTTAGTGGCTGCTTAAATGAAATGTCTAGCAGAGCCCAGTTCTGCATACAATAATGATAGACTGAATCTAACTTAGCCATCAGGACACACAATGCTTGCTGCTCACAACTCGGAAAACTGGGGAGTATTTGCCTTTGCTTAGGAGTAGATAATAACGAGGTTGACCTTTCAATTAGCACAAACGCCTTAATGCCAGAATATATTGCCTGAAGTAAGGTTGCTGTTGTCCCCTTATGAATAAAATGACATATTCTAGATCTGTTTGCCCAGGACTGTATATAACTGCCACAGAAAGATACTATCTCCACTATCTTCAGCCATGTTCAATATCCAGTTCGAAGTCAATCTTTACTTTACTTTTCTTTACCCAAAGTGCTTGTTGAAAGTATTTTTTTCATGATCCTTTTTTCAGGGTGAAGGTAAAATTACTTTTTAGTTTTAGTATTGAATGATTGTTGAAGAATCAGTTTTGATTCAGGGTGTTTTCCTGCCTATGGCCCAAAAGACACTGGGATAGGCTCCAGAATCCCTGCGACCCACATAGGACAAGCGGTTTTGAAAATAAATGGATGATTCAAACCCATCTGTCACAGGACAGATCATTTTCTAAGAGACCCAATTTTTTTAGGACAGTTTTGATGAAACATGCAGTTTCGGTGTTTTGCCTTTGTATGGCAGTTTCACTTGTTAGGGCACTTTATCAAAGTTTAAAGTCATCAAATGAACTTAGATGACATTGGAGTCAATGTGGTCAGTGATTGCTTTTAACACATTAACATAGCACTACATTGCTATACACAAAGGATGTCCATAGAAATCTGCACACTGCGCATGACATTGGAACTCACAGGTAGACTGTGAGGCACAGACGCTAAGTGGCTATTGATTTCTACGCACAGTGAAGTGAAACTGGGCTGTTTCTTGCCTCGGCTCAGCATGCAGTGCTCACCAGCGGTTAATTGCCTTTTAAGACACAGATGTCTTTGGCTGGTTCATTTTTAATGATGGCGGCCAGGATGGGGTGTTTTTTATGTGGTGGAATTGTCTGAAAAATACACTAACACTCACACTTCCACAAGGTAATTTGCTCTACATGGCAACCATTATGCTATACTTACCACCTTTGATATTCAGAGGAAAAGAAAGAATAATTGTTCTCTGGAACATTCTAAAACATTGTAGAATTGTTCAGACTGTTCTAAATGGTCTTTTGCCAATGATTTACATGTGGGTGGACTGCACTTCCTGCCTCTCTCCAGGACATTTTGGTGGGAAATGAGCCGAGTCTTCCTGTCTTTCTCAGCACTTATTCAATCAGCTAGTAAAAATATCAACTCAATTAATGAATTAATTTCTTGCCTTATCGCATCTTGGCACACTTTTAACCTGGCGGTGAATTGCGAGCAGTTATGCATCAACCCCCAGACTTTGTTATGTAACTAGAGGGTCAAAGAGTCGCTCTGGTTTAAACGGGACTTGGCAGCGGCAGGGAATCCTGTATAAATGTTCTAACCCAAGCACATTTTCTCTAATTATTGAAGATGGGACTTGGGCTTGCCTACCTCTCCCTCGTGTACCTTTGGTGATTGGTTGTGTAAAGAGATTTGTGTTGGGGCAGCCACTTTCTCTCTCTCTCTCTCTCTCTCTCTGCCCCTTACAAATGTGCGATCACTGGATGGAGGAGCTTTCTGATGCATGGAAGCGTATTGAGGAGCATAGAGGAACAGTAATTAGGAATAGCATTCTGATGATTTAAAACCCCAGTGGTCCTGGTCCACCCTGACTGTGTGTCTTAGTGTGTGTTTTTGTCCCTGATGATCCTGAGAGAATATATTATGCTATCAGCAGGGGGATTGTAGAGGCGGGATTTTATGCATGAACAAAATGTAATCCCTCATAAACCTCCACCCACAGATACCGACGTGACATGAGCCCTTAGGTCCAAAACACCAGCTTACATGCAGTACTATGTGCATAATGTACATTATGAAGAACACATGTACAAGTTCTCAGAAATGTACTCCTTGTATTCATGTTGATGGGTTTGAAAAACTTTTACATTTTTAAAGAACATTTCACTTCAATGACTCATGCAGTCTAACCTTCATGTAAAATGTAATAACAATTTCAAAACAGCTTGAAAACGTGAGCGTATAATATCATTATCATACAACATCATATCAAAAAAGCTTAAAAAAAAAAAAAAAAAAAAATTCAAACATTTTTGGAAAGTCATAATATAATAATTTACAACCTGAACTACTATTGTACTTATCTTGCCATTCCTTTCATTATGATATCAGGGCAGTTGTATCGCTCTGACATTTTTTTACTTTCAATCTGCAGTCCACTTTACCCTTGTTTTCCAATAAAACACAAAACAAGAAAAGTAGGTTCCTAAGCCCTGGTACCCATTACATAGACAGGTTTACAAAAGTGGGGCATTTATTTGTATTACATAACTTTGTGGGCGACTAAAAAGGTAATCAGGTAAAGCTGGCACAGGGCGGGATGCTGCCCACGTCTGCCAAAATTAGAAAGCTTCAGAGTGGGCTGGCCACATATTTGATAAACTCTCTCTCACTCCTGCCCATGCAAATGAGGTCTTATTTACCATTTAGCAGCATAACATCTCTCAGTGCAGGAACGGTCTGCACTTAGGTCTAGACTGTGTAATTGAGCTCATCTACATCAGCAAGAGAACTTGCTTACGGTTGAAAAAAGACGAGGTGGGGTGGGTGTTGTTTAATGTAACTCTCAGACCTCAGCTGCCCTCTCTCTATACTTGTACTTTTGCTGTTTTCAAGATTTTCCCTAAAACTTGAAAGTGTTTTTCCTCCCTCATGGACTAAACAAACCCCTGGCCGTTTCGTCTGTATGTTGTGTTCTTCCTCTATACCTATACATGTGTGCATTCTCATACACCAGTGGGGACTGGTTATATACTGACAAATTATTAATTTATGAAAGGTTTTCTGTATCATACTTGTGTTGATGCTTATGTTTCATTGTGATAACCTAGCATATTAGCATGTCCTAAAGTTGCTTTATCCTTACACTACTTTTTGTCACCCTAAAGTCTTTCCATCAGGAAAATAGGACAGGAAGATGGACAAATTGTGAAAGTTAAAGAAAAAAAAATCCCTACCTTACTTACTTAACACTCGTCTAAGATTAATCCTTTGTGTCGACAAGGGTCGACTTTTCCACCCACTTCATCACAAGCTTTTCTGATTTGCTCTACATAATGCTAAATGAGCCTAGCCACTTAGCTGGACACAAGAGAATTAGTCATGGCGGAGATGAATTCAGGTTTTGACAGTAAAACGCTGCCCCTTGTGAGAGATAGGCACCTCTCGGAGCTCTAATGGGTGAAAGCTGTCTGCGCCACAGGCTTTTCCGAGACACAGAATGACCGAGGACATGACACTATGAATAATAGAGTTTGCTATGCATACACAAGGTGAAAAATGCTGTGTGCTACACATACAACGCTACAGGCAAAACTAAATGGAAAAACCTCTTGCTGAATTCCATGAGAATTCGTGCTATGTACCTTTTATTTCTCTCTTCACATTAAATAATAAACAATTCTGACAAGGTGCATTTCCTTCTGCCGGTTTAGCACTGAGACTAACCTATACATCTGAAATTCTACTTTCAGACCAAATGTTCTTTTTTTTTAAGGGACTTTTTGCCTCTTTTATTAATGGAACAGATTAGAGGAAATTATAGTAAGAAGGATCAGAAGAAAGGGATAGAGTCGTCAATTGACTCGAGCTGGATTTAAGTGGATAGTTCACCCAAAAATGAAAAATGTTGTTCCAAACCTGTATGAATTTCTTTTTTCTGTTGAACACAAAAGAAGATATTTTAAAGAATGTTGGTAACCAGACAGTTGACGGCACCCATTGACTTCCATAGTAGGGAAAAAAATACTATGGAAGTCAATGGGTGCCGTCAACTGTCTGTTTGCCAACATTCTTTAAAATATCTTCTTTTGTGTTCAATAGAAGAAAGAAACTCATTCAGATTTGGAACAACGTGAGGGTGAGTAAATGATGACAAAATTGTCATTTTTGGGTAAACTAACCCTTTAAAATCACTGCAACGTGTCAGTGCACATGCAATATCCGCCACTCCAACCAATTGGACCAAATTGACAGTTTCTTTGTTTGGTGACTAGGGCTCCAGACTGCAACTAAAATGGTTGCAAATGTGCTAAAAAAAAAAAAGTGCAGTTGGCAACAGTTGAGAAAACTTTGTCCATATGTGGTTTTGTCAATTTGTTTAGAGCTAGTTTTTTTTTCTTTCTTGTCTTTATGCACAGCAACAAAGACTGCAAAAGCCCTAGAATTTGACTGTATGGGAAAGAGAAACTTTGTTTGGGTGGCATGTTAGAACTATTATCAACACAACATTTTATGTTTTTAGCCATCACTATTATAAATCACCAATTTCTTGTATCAGCGAAAGTTTCGACTGCTTCCGTGCTGTGATTTCATTAAGCTTGTTTATTCAGTTTCTCCCTTGATGCAATTGCACAAGACAACAGCGACCAAGCCAAGCTATTAACGGGCCATAAATGGCGCACCAACAAATAACGTTCATTATCAGACCCAATCATTAAGACGTTTTTCCCCCTTTCATTTGTTCAGGCTCCGTGAGTAAACACTGGCAAGGCGATGTTGAGTCATGATTCTCAGCTCAGTGGCTAACGGCACAGATTAGTAACAGAGAGTTGCGGATGATGAAATCAGGCGATGATTAGACATGATATCTTCCCCCAACACACAGGGCTACAGGGAGCGATGCAGTGGACGGGAATGGCCCTCATCTCGTCCTGTTTAACGATTGGCTACCCGAAGAGATGAGAGTGACCACATCTCCAAACTCTGGTCTGTAGGAATTTGTTGGTCATTGTAGGGAAATGGTGATAGTTAGGGTCTTTGTTCTTGTGAGGCAGTGCCATGGCATCTAGTGGGAAAGATATTTTTTTGTCCAATGACTAGTAAATGAAGTAAATAAATAAATTATTATAGAATTTCCATTTTTGTGTGGACGATCCCTTTAAATCTGTTGATTTGGACACTTTCTGCTTCCTGTAGTGACGTTCGCGCTGTGTTTGTGTACTAGGGATAGGGTTGAGTATGTTTTTTGTTTTTTTTTATACCAGTGCCAAATCGATACTTTTAAAGTGGTACCGGTGCCTAAACGGTGCCTGAACTGATACTTTGAAAAAAACAAAAAAGAGAGCCTCAAAATGATGGTGAATGACGTTAAAGAATGTTTTTTAATTGAAAAATAAAATAAAATAAAAAATTCTTAATTTAATATATTAAAATTTTAGAGTAAATACACTGAACGATTATAAACGCAACACTTTTGTTTTTGCCCCCATTTTTCATGAGCTGAACTCAAAGATCTAAGACTTTTTCTATGTATACAAAAGGCATATTTCTCTCAAATATGTAGAAATAGGAGAGAAATAGGCCTTTGTGTACACAGAAAAAGTCTTAGATCTTTGAGTTCAGCTCATGAAAAATGGGGGGAAAAACAAAACACGCAAACGCAGATTTAGAATTTAGAAGTTGATGATCATGTGATCTGAACAATAAACATACCAGTGTGAACGATCATATGCGTCAAAGGGTTAGCAATCACATGCGGTGATGATGTTTCTTACATCCGTTTCAGAGAACCAGAGGGCAGATATTTCAACCGACAGCTGAGGCATTTAAGTGGCACCGAAATGAGGCACCGAAATCTGCGTTTTGATTCGGTCCGGTTTTTGTCATATTTTTTTTGTCATATTTGTCAGGAAATTTATCATTTTTTATTGTAAACCTGTGGTAAAACATCGATGCTTGGGTTTTAAATATTCAAGTAAATAACAAACATGCCAGCAAAAATGTCGCTTTATGTTTGTTTCGCTGTTTCCAGTGATTTGTTTCTGATTATGTTTTCTGATAAAACTTCAATTTTTTGGTGAAATTCTGTGTTTGTGTGAGGTTGTTCCAGAGAGGCGTGTTTTAGTGAAGCGCTGCAGAGCTTCTTTCCCGACAGTGGAAACGCAGTGTGTTTTGGGCTTTTAGCCCGGCACGGCCCGTTTAAAGCCCTGGCTCGCACTGGCCCGACAGTGGAAACGCGGCTAATGGCTCAGTGTAGAGAGACAGGCCCTTCACTTAAATGTGATGACACTGCTAAAAAAGAAGTGTCAGAGTGTGACAGCACTGCCATTCAGCCTGTCACCAAGATGTCATGCGTCCCTGATGTCCCCCTTGTTATTATTTTCGTCTGCGCCACATAAAGCTTCAGAGAGCGAGTCGGTCGGTGCAATAAGCTTAACTGAGGGAAGCAATAACTCTATGGGCCTCTCATCAAATCAGCTCTGACTGAGGTGGAGCAATCAGCAATTGAAATCATGGCCGAGAGGGACGGACAAAAAGAGCTGAACTGACAAAATGTGAAATGTCATAACGCACAATAATAAAGGAATCAATGAGATGTTAGGCCACCAACTCATGGTTGGAATATAAAAGAGGGCGTTCAGAAAGGTGCTGGCACTTATATGGGTTTTTAGAGATTACGCATCTTAGGGAAAGTTGCATCGAAATGTATGGTTAAAGGGATAGTTTGCCCAAAAATGTAAAGTCTGTCATTAATTACTCACCCTTATCTCATTCTAAACCCCAAAGATATTTTGAAGATATTGAAGCTTTCTGTCCCTCCATTGACAGCTACACAACTACTGTACCACTTTGATGCTTTAAAAAGTTTTTTAAAGAGATAGTAAATCTAATCAATATGAATTGAGTGGTTTAATCCAAATTTTCTGAAGAGACACGGTCGCTTTATATAATGAACAGATAGAATTTAGGCTTTTATTCAAATAAATATCGACTCATATATAAACATACATCGAAACACAAGCTCAAGCATGTTCGCTTGACGTACGAGAACCAGTGAGGTTCATTCTTGTGTTCCGCAGCACGTTTGAGCTTCCACAAGAACCATTCAGGTTCATTCTTGCGCGTGAAGCAGGTTCAGTTGAGCTTCTGTTTATTTTCACTAATCAATGCTTATATGTTAATAAAAGCCGAAATTCAATCTGTTTCGTATATAAAATTATTGTGTCTCTTCAGAAAATTTGGACTAAATCGCTTGATTCAAATGGATTAGTTTTACAATCTCTTTATGAATTTTTTGAAGCGTCAAATTGGTAGTTACGTAGACTGTCAATGGAGGAACAGAAAGTTCTCATTCAAAAATATCTTCATTTGTGTTCCAAAGATGAACAAAAGTCTTACGGGTTTGGAACAACATGAGGGTGAGTAATCAATGACAGAATTTTCATTTTTGGAAGTCTACATTTCAAACTTTGTCCTGTGAAACTGTGTACTGTTTACTGCTACCGAGTTTGGGTTGGTGGTTACATTTAGCTTATTTTGCCTGATCGGTAAGAATGTGTGAGCGTTGCATGCGAATCTCGAGAGACATTTTTGCATAATGATGGTTGCCATCTATACTTGGTAATAGTGAATGATGTGCTGCTGTTCCAAGACGTTTTTTATTGATTCCATGTGACAAATATCTTTGACTCTACATCCAGTAATGGCCATGAGAGGCTGAAATCCATCTCTTTACTTTTTTCTTTCTCTCTCTACATCAACCCCCCCATGCTGTTTTTTTTTTTCTTTCTTTTGTTTTTAGCTAAACAAATAAGCTGAGTGTGACCTATTTTTCGTCCGTGCAGAATCTCTCCACTCTACGTGCCGACTGTACTTGTGTCTTACTGCCAGATTTGCCAAAATCTGCTATTTTTCCCTGCACCTCTGCCTGCCTTGTTTACACACAGATTATCTAGCCAGTTATCCTCTCTGAATGCCTGTTTGTTTATATGGCTTGTTGAATTTGTAAAGTTTGTATCTAACTCTGTAGGTTGCAGACGCCATCTTACAGTATATTTGCGGTTTATATATATATATATATAGAACAGCATTTATTTGAAAATAGAAATCTTTTGTAAAAATGTATACATGTCTTTACTGTCACTTTAAATAATTTTATCATGTCCTTGCTGAATATAGGCTAAGTTTTTCTTACCCCAAACAAAAACTTTTTCAACATTGATAATAATAATAAGTTTCTTGAAAACAAAATCAGCAAGAATGAACAATATTCTGTATAATTACACCTTTACCTATAATAAAAAAAACATTTTCTTTTTCTTTTTGCAATATCTGTGCCCTTCAGCTAGAGAAAAGTTATTGACACAGTAGTGCATATATAGACATCAGAATCTCTCCAGGCTGGATTTAACCACGACCTCACCTATGTGTGGCAGGATTTAACCTTTGTCTGATTCTATTGGCATAAAGCTGGCAGGTATAGATCACCTCTGCTGTCCCCAGTTTTAAATATGCTTTCCCACACTGGTATAGCGATGCTTGTCCTTCAGCCTATTTTATGTGGAACGAATTGAGCTGAAAGCTATGGAGGCCTGTGCAAAACCTCACTGCGATTGGACAGGTAGAGCTTATCTAAACGCATGAGCACTCCAGGACATAATTAAATACCTCTTCTCATCTGTCTCCCTCTTTTGCGTACACACACTCACACACAAATTATTACAAGAAGAGCAGTTATCGAGCTCTCAGAGAGATGGTTGGATTCTGCCATTGTCCATCCTTCATTGGTGTGTAGCATATAAACTCATTTCATTTCACTTCTCAATGACAGAAAAATATGTAAATACATATAATGTATTTTCTTAAAATAAATGCTATTTAAGATTATCTTGGGGAAAAATATGCATAAACCAGCCTAAGTAAGGTTGTTGATCATGAAGTTGGTTTCTGCTGGTTTGGCTAGTCTGTTTTGAGGCCACACTGTAAAAAAATTCTAACCTCTCCAAGTCAAAATTTTCTAGTGACTGGTCACATCTAAATTTTTAAATTGGCCCAAGTGCAATTCTTGTTGCAATAGTCTGTTAACATTGGACTTTCAACAGACTAATTGAAAAATTTAGATGTGACCAGTCACTAGAAAATTGTGACTTGGGGATGTATTTTTTTTTACAGTGCAGCAAAGAAACATATTTTTTATTATCGTTATCAAAATGAAGCAACTATCAGTTAATGCATATGGTAATTGAGTCATGATGCTCACTAGTGACACAGGTTTAAGTCCAGCCTTTTTTCACTTTAATTCTCTTTCTCCTGTTTTTAGCTGTTTTGTTGTGTTGGTTTTAGAGGGATTTATGGTAATTGTCAGACTGGAAGACCTGCTAAACCATCTTAAACCAGCTAAGACCTGTAAAGCATTGTAGGCTGATTTAATTTTCAACTACAAAATGATCAAATATCAAAATAAAATAATTAGTTGGAGTCATGGTGTAGCTGTTAACGCATTGGCATGTTGAGCTATGGTGCTCACCAGGGTGACACAGGTTTGAGTTCAGCTTGCATTATGTACCAGCTTTATTTTGCTAAGACCTGCAAACCACTTTAGGCTGATTTAAGCTATTTCTAATCATTTCCAAAAGCTCAGTAGTATTTGTTGAATAAATAGGAAAAGCCCATGAAAGAAATGTTACAACATAAAAAGCTCCTTTCTCCAACAAGCTTTGTACTTAAGTGGAAATTTCCACCTTGCAGTGTGAAATTTGTATCTAAATTATTTCATTTAAAAAAAAAAAAAGAAAGAAACAGACCTGGTCTAAAATTACATCCTCCGCAGCACTTTAAATCGCAATTTTATGTGATTTTGCTGTCAGTCTGTTAAAGGTAGGTTGTAGAAGCTTGTACAGAATGTTTGACTGCAAATCAAAATGTTAATGGCTAAATACTAACAGCATATTCAACTATTATAAAATCTGCATTGCTTCAAAAAGTCACGGTTGAAGTGCAGCAGATCGGTCTAAAGTGGGGAGAAATCACACTTTATGAAATAAAAAGCTCAATTGTTCTTGATAAGAAACATTCAAACTGTTCTTGAATGTTGTGCAAAACATTATATTGGATTCTAACGTTTGTTATTTTCTCTTTCTTTCCATGCTGTCTGGATGCTCTGGGACTTGGTGTAATACAGGTAATATAACTTCATATAATCCTTTTTGAAGTGTTGTATTCATGTTCTTAGTTGCTGTAAGTGAAGTCTTAAAAGTTTTAAAGTGGGTCTGATTTCATTACTGAATATCAAATGTCATTTTATTTAGACTTTAGACTTGTCTCCATCTTCGATATGATGTCTGAGAGTGGTGGTCTATAGTCATACTGAGTACCTTAATGCATTTCTTTAACTTATCTGGTTTGTATTAAGTGTAGACATGAATATTAGTGAAATGAAATTCGTACAAGGTTTAATAAAGTTTCAAACATGCTATACTTTAAGGAAGTCCCTGCTGCAATCTCTCTTATCTTGCACTTAAGATTGAATGCTTGCCAGATTGTGTTAGCATCGGAATGCCCTGTGTGTCTGTCTGAGGTGTCAAGGTTTGGAGAGAGAGAAGAAGGTTTGCATGATGTCTTCTGGCTTCTTTTTGGAGCAGTGGAAGGAGGCAGGAGCAATCTATTTTAAATGTCACATTTGTATACAAACATCAGATAAATGTCTTAGAAACAGCAGATTCACAAACATTCCAAATCATAAATGTTGCGAAAACATCAACAATGATAGAATGTCATTCTGTCAGTCTACAGGGAACACCAGGGCTGCACGGAAATTTGGAATAATAATAATTGTAAAATTGATTATTATTAGGTTAAAATATAAAAAATAAGAATTATTACTATTACTAATATTTGTCTGTAAAAATAAGAAAATGAATACTTAAGAACAATAATATGATAATTGAAGTAAAAATGTAAAATTACAATACTAATATTTATGCCTGTCTTAATTTCTTCAAATCAAGCTTTATTTTAGCATAAAACTGCAGGGAGATCTTAAAGCTTCTCTTTTGTTAACAACAGCCGGTTTATAAGCGCTTCTCAATACAAGTTTGAGCAGATGATTGGAGCATGTTGTGTTCCCAAATGCATGTTATAAGACAGTGGTTCTCGACTGGTTTGGCCATGGGACCCACATTTTCCCATGATCATTAAGCGCGACCCACATTTTTTGGAATTAAAATGAGATTTATTTCTCAAAAAATGGTTGACGCACACGCAAGTACCTTTCCACTTTACTTAAAAACAATTGTAAGAATATCACTAACACTAATGAATAAACCGTATAAGGTAAGGCAATGAAATAGCAGTCACAAACTAAGTTTTCATAACACAGTAAAGTTATTAAGTTGGTATGAGCCACCATAGTACGGAGCCCCTGAGGGGACCTTTGCAAAAAAAAAAAATAATAATACGGACTTTCTCGTGCATACGTGTTACAATTTCCGGTTTGGTTATAGTGTCATTACTACAACCGAGTTTCGGTTAATTTATGATGAGATGCGCTCCAGTTCACGTGCAATGCAAGTGACCGCGGCGTGCCTCCATGATTATATTGTCTGCTATATATTTGCTTTTCATTTATTAAATACAGGCAATTGGTTGATGAAAAATGTATTAAAATTAAGATACAATTTATACAAAACGAAATTCACTTTAAAGAAAGGCTTTCTACAAAACAAAACTTAATGAAGTGGTCAAAATCCATTTGCGATCCATTCCATTCTGAATAAACAAACAATGCAGTTTACATGCTTCGTCTTTGTTGCATTATTCGTTAAGATAATAGGCCTAATTAATAAATGCACGCACAATTATCCGTGAAATTGATAAATGTTGCAGATATGTTTTACTATGCACAAACAAATGCCTTTCAACTTATGTGTGCAAAATTCAGAATTAAATGAATGTGCAGCAATGTGTACAAATAGAGAGTCTGTAGGCCTACTATATGTGTTGTAGCCATTAAATAAGCGCATTTAGTTGCATATTTGTTAAAATATTATAATGTATAATTTTTCCATCTATGTTGATTTATGAAAAGTGAACAGCACGAGTAAGATAGGATGCGCAATATATGAGACATGGAGTGGGTCAGACATGATTTTGACCACTTCATTAAGTTTTGTTTTGTAGAAAACCTTTCTTTAAAGTGAATTTCGTTTTGTATACATTGTATCTTAATTTTAATAAATTTTTCATCAAGCAATTGCCTGTATTTAATAAATGAGAAGCAAATATAGCAGACAATATAATCATGGAGGCGCGCCACGGTCACTTGCATTGCACGTGAACTGGAGCGCATCTCATCATAAATGAACTGAAACTCGGTGTATGCCTCACATACAGGTACATGAGAAATACATCTGAAGATAGCTTGAAATGTCTTTAAACGAAACAATTTAAAACGAAAAGAAATAGGCTACTCTCTGATTTTGTAATCCATGATGTGGGACCTGATATTCATTTAAGTGAAATCCATGCTTTTTTTTTCTTACAGTAAAGCACAGTCCACAAACAATCTCAAATGCAAACTCCCTATAATAAGACAAATCTCTGGAGGCATGCTCCAAGCACACTCTCATCTCATCCCTTTTCCCACATTTGTAGTAATGACACTATAACCAAACCGGAAATTGTAACGCATCAAAAATACAGAAATTATTTTTATTTGGTGACAAGTTATGAAAATAACTTTAGAGTAATGACACTAACATATAGCCAGACAACATCTCATCTGACAGTAGACTTAATCAGGCAAAGCATTTTTCTCAGGCATGTTTTACTTAAACTGCTTCTGAGAGAAGAGTCAACAGCTTTTGTGCATGTCTTTCAAAATTAAAGTCCCTTTTCGGAAAAACATTTAGAATTATGTTTGTTGCTGTTGTTTCTTTGACTACATATTCTGCAACTCGCTCAAAATGGTCTTGTGACCCAATTTACTGCGAACCGAGCTGCTCCGAGACACTAGAAAACACCAGCTCGTGAGCTGCTCATGTGTAAAAGAACACAGTGCTGTGCTTCACTAAGAAACACACAGCGCATATATTCATTTAATGAAATTGCAGACTTTGCGATTTGATAATCGGACAAACCCTAAGCCATATCGCTATTCTGTTTTTATTCAGATTATTTGTGCAGATAGAAAATATCAAACCTCAACTTCAAACAAGACGTTTGACAAAAATTAGGCTGTAAAAGATACATTTGTTTCAAATGAAGATTTGCTAAATATTTGCAAACTTTCAGGTGGAAATGTTCAGCTGAGAGATAGCTGACGTGAGCTTGGCTGACGTGACCTCCCATAACTAACACTACGCTTGATTTCTCTTCGCTTAACATCTTCTTGCGCTTGACCGGACAAATACACACGAAATTTTGTCAAAATGTCCTCGTAAACACAGTCAGTTATGTCTTAAGTGAACGTAAATGATTGAGAAAGAAAACGCATGTGTAACAGTATATTGGATCCGTGCATTGGCTCTTAAAGTGACAGTAGCCTAATAACCCTGCTGCTGTCTGTGTCATTAATGATTATCAAAGAACAAAAGAGCTCTTGACTGAATTACTTTTGTAACTTTAATGAGGATGAATCTATATTTTATGTATAAAAAGAAAACTATGTAGTGTTGTTTTACATGTGATTTCAATTTCTGAAATTTAAGTTTTTATCTGCTTATTTGTTCTTATTGTATTACTGACTGAATTAATCAAAATCACTAAAATTAAAACAATACCAACCCTAGTGAAGAGTGAATCTAGTTCTAAGAAATGGTTCTAGCACCATTTGCTTGCAGATGTTGCTTGGTTTGATTTAGTTCAATTAATACAATTTTAAGTGTGGCTTAAGTATTCAGATCTTCCAACTATATGTTAATCTCCACTTTTCAAGCTGTTTTTCAGAAGTTTGTACACAAATAAGATGCTTAAAATAGATTGCAATGTTATCCAGATCAGACACAAGCGTGTTGATACGTGCGTGCTAACTGGGAGGGTTAGAGAGAAATGAGGATGAAAGGAAGACAGTTGCTAATCATTTCCATCTCCTTATGAAATAGTGCCTTTATAATGCTAGAACTTCTCAGTGCTCAGAATTCTAGATCAGATCACGTCCTGAAGCTCCCTCATACCTCGACCCTCGCTGACCCGCCGCCTCTGGCCTGATGAGAGTCCTTGAGTGGGCTGAGGAGGAAGGTCACCACCCTCCTCCTCTTCTTTTCTTCTTCATGGCAAAGTAAACTTTTGAGCCTTTAGAAAAGGGCTTCAGGTTGCAGTTAGCTGGAGGTGGCTGTTCCTGAGTAATGGAGAAGAACACTGTCGAGTTACTCTAGCTTATGTTGAGTAATGTGCTTTTATTAGGTTATATGTACAGGATTGTGTTTCAGTTTTGGATTTTAATGATATTAGTTCTATTTTGAAACCTTTTGAGCTACCTTGTTATCTACGTCTCCCTACCTTCCAAGGCACCTAACTGTCATGGAACCTCATAAGTGATGATTTTGGAACACTCTTTATAGCCCTTCTCATGTAAAGCGCATTGGATATTTGAGCTACAATTGATTACAATAGTTTGATGCTAGCATGTTGCTAAGCTAACAATGCAATACTCTAATAAGAATCAAAATTGAAAGCATGCACACTAGAGGTCGACCGATTCGTCGGCTTTGTCGATTAATCGGCACTGATAGCTGATTGGTGGAACATCATCAAGTTTAGATCATCAAGTGTTCTAAAATAGAAGCAAATAAAGTGAGACTATACATGTAAATTGATATATTCATATTTGTATATTTTTATTTATTTTTGTGGTTCAGTACTTTTTTTGTTATAAAGTTCAGCACTGTTTTACTTATAGTGTTATGTTTGTTTTTTATCCATTTTAAAAACTATCGGTTGATTAATCGATTATCGGCAAGTATGGTCCAACCTAGTTATCGGTATCGGTAAAATCCACTATCGGTCGACCTCTGATACACACATATTGGGGGAAATTGAGGGAATTTGGATTCTAAACTTTACCACTCAAAAGTTTAGATTCAGTAAGATATTTTCTTTAATACTTTTATTAAGAAATCACACAAAAAAATTTGGCAGTAAAGACATTTATAATGGTATGAATGTAGTAAACTTTTTGCAGTTTTCACTTCACACACACATATATACATATATATATATAAAGCAGCAGAACTATTTTCAACATTGACAATAATAAGTAATGCTACTTGAGTACCAAATCAGCATATTAAAATGATTTCTGAAGGATCATGTGACACATGAAGACTGGTGTAATAATATGAATAAATTGTAACAAATATTTCAAAATATTACTGTAGTTTTTACTGTAGTATTGTATAGACTACTACATATTTTAATCAACATTTGTCTCAATCCTTCCACCAGATGTAATTTAATGTCCAATTATCAGATCATACTGTATGTACAGGGTCATGTTTCAGTTTTGAAATTTTAATGATGTTAGCTGTGTTCAAAAACCTATTTTTTGCTTTGCACTCAAGGATTGCCCTTTCTATGAAGAATATATGCAAAACTACCTAATGTGGCCTTAATGAGGTATTTTAGAAAGCAATTATGTTGTTTAACCTTCGGAACATCCTTGGAGTGCGCTTGCTTTGTCTTCAAATTCTTAATTTTTTCCAGTTTGGCAGAACTCTAGGATTTGGATGACAGCTATTGTCTCTCAGGTTTTTCTCACTACAAATATCTGTGACTTTTCAAGATGTTATTGACTACACAATAAGGATAAAAATCAATTTATATACAATTTCTACAACATTCACAGAAAGCAATTTCTATCCATTGAAATATTTTCAAGCTGAAAATGAAAATCACAATTTTAAAATGACCTGATATTTTTAGGTTTCCAGTGTCCGCAGGAACTCTGATCTCTTGTTTCAGTACAAACATTGACACAAAACTTAATGGAATCTCTACTGGAATACGGCTGCTCATGTTGAACAATTTTCATCTTCTGTTCCTTGGTGTTTTAAAGCCGTGTTAATCAGGAAGAAGGTCGCTAATGCTGCTGTCACCTTTCTGTGATCCAGGCTTAATACTTACTGTAGCACATTAACACCTTTGAGATAGACCATGAACACTGCCCAAGTACATTCTAATGTCAGCTAATTGCCTTTGTTCCGAGGAGTGATATTTCTCTGCCTCGTGGCATGTACGTTCTCCGTCCCCTATGGATGTTTCACTGAAGTCTACACTGCAAAAGATTATTCTAAAATGAATCATTTTGCCTTGTTTGAAATAAAAAAATAATGCAGTATCCTTTATATTTATTTGAAAAGCAAATTGTATAAGATAAGTTATTCCGTAAAATGATTTTTACTTTTTTTAATGAACTTATACTGTAAACGCACTACCGTTTGGGGTCTGTATTATTAACGTTTTTATTAAAGTCCCTTGTGCTAAAAATAGTAATATTATGACATGTTATTGCAATTTGAAATCACTGTTTTATATTTTAATGTATTTTAAAATGTAATTTACTCCTGTGATGGCAAAGCTGAATTTTCAGCATTATTACTCCAGTCTTCAGTGTCACATGATCTTGTATTCACTATAAAAAGACTTCTACCCATTTCTGCAGATCTTACATTTTGCAATATCTCACTATCATCTTGCAGAATCCCAATAGCTTTAAAGAAAAAAAAGAAAAAGCATATCTTATTAACATTTATTTTTCCATCTCTCCTTTTTTCCCCCTCCCTCTGTCTGCTCATCAGCTCATTTGAAAGCTGCTCTATAACCCAGCCGTGGACGGTTTGAAATCCACGCTTTTGCTTAATGAGGCGAATGAAAAATGGTGGTTCTAGCAGAAGTACCGCTGCTGAGATTCAGGCTGCTCTAATTAAATTGTGAAGGCAGCGCGTGTTCCGTTATGAGCGCGCCGCCACATGCAGGAAGACCTCTCTGCCATAAATCAATGAGGAAAGTCTTCCTTCTCTCCTGACTCTTAAGTGGGGTCAGCTCGGCTCTTTTCTCAGGGAGTGAAGAGACAGCATTTCAAGGTCACTCATGCTCTGTGCGTTTGTCACTTAATGATGGTTAACTGTCATTAGACTTGAACTGAGAGTGTGTTCTCTTGAATTTTCCTTTCATTGTTTACACGTTTGTGCATTAAAGGAACATATAATAATATTTTTTTTAGTAATTAAAAAGATTAAAATATATTTAATGTATTTATTTTTTTTATTTTTTTTAGTTTATTGTTATATATATATATATATATATATATATATTGGGGATTCCCCTGGTTCAAAAGCAGTTTGATCGGGCATAATGTTTGTGTGTATTAGCGTGCGAGTGTGGCCACGGACATGCATTGTCTCAGGCTACCTCAATGAACAGTTCAGACTCTCCTCATTAGAGTTACATTGTGCTAAATTATTCAGTGCATTTAGCACTTAGTGGTTCTCTTCTCCAGCCATTAGATTAGTCTGGTTAGTCATGTCACACTAAAACAGGTCACCCCAGGGAGATGAGACGCGGAGAGAGAGGCATTAGCGGTACTTAAAGACCGAATAAAACCAGATTTGGTTGCAACAGGACCTTAGGAGTAGATATTCCAGTAACCTCCAAGTGTAATGACTGAGGCCTGTTCTTTGGTCTAAGTGAATGATCTCAAGATACAGTTTTGTTTTTATTTTATTTAAACAATTTTACCTTCAGAAATTTGCCATGTTAAAGAGATCTTGCATAATTTTCTCACCCTCATGTTTAAAGATTTAAGATAAATCCTCAAAACACAAATTTAGTAAATTTTTTATGAAACCTGTCTCGATTCATTTTACAATCCCTTAATATCTTTGTTGGATCCGTTGGAAGTTTTGGTTGCCTGGACTTTCGAAGGAGGGATAGAAATCTCTCAGGTTTTATAAAAAAATATTTTGAAAATGAACAAGTTTTATGGGTTTAAGTGAATGATTTTCATTTTTGGGTGAACTATCCCTTTAACTACCAAAATACCTTTATTTCAGTAATTCTTATTAGTGTTTCATAGGGGTCTGTAACCCTAAGAATTAAGATGCGGCCACCTTTACTGTTGGTCAGCAATTTTCCGCAGGAAAAATCCTTTTTTTTTTCACCAGGAATCAATGCAATCTGGAATTTTGCATGAAGAACAGGATATTTCAAGTTGGACACATTGACTTCTGTGTGTGCAGTTCTTCATACATCGATACTCTATTGACACTATTGCTTGCGAAATTTTGCCAAAATTTTGCTAATGTGATCGCACCTTTAGAGTAGGCTTCAGCACATAAGCCGTTGGCATGAACAAAACATGGCTTGTTGAGGAGAGGTATGCTGTCCTTCTGTACTTTTTCACCTGGTGGAGGATAAGATGGCAAAATAAATCCCATAGATTTACTTTGAAAGAGGTGGCCGAGCCGTCTGGGAACGGAAATACTTCAGTTTTATTTGCATTCTGTTTTTACAAAACTTGAGGCTTAAAAGTATCTTTTAAACAGAAATTGTGCCTTTTAATAAAATAAACAAATTAATTTTGGAACAGTTTAGAAGTTTCTCAGAATAATTTATTGCTTTGGTGACAAGAAAATATTCTGCCACAATATTGTTACCATGGCCATTTCTTTCTAAGGAAAACCATTTGGCAAAATCTGTCATTGGACCTCTTAGGAGATTTATAGCTAAAAGCCTCAGTGCTAAATCTACCTTGAACTTGTGATATTAACTTTCAGCTGCAAGCATTGAAACAGATTTGACACTTGTGATGCCAAACTGATGCTACCTGTTATCATGACCCTTTGTATTCTTCAAGTGTAAACCCATTAGCCGCGG
This sequence comes from Rutilus rutilus, assembly GCF_951802725.1. Classification (NCBI taxonomy): domain Eukaryota; kingdom Metazoa; phylum Chordata; class Actinopteri; order Cypriniformes; family Leuciscidae; genus Rutilus; species Rutilus rutilus. The sequence goes on from NC_140227.1 coordinate 6,061,774, forward strand.
CTCAACAAGTCACCTTAGTCAGTTTGACAAGGATAAAAGTAACTGATTCTCCCGACGCTTTGCAATAGACACATGAATCAGGCTAGAAAAGGTTAGTGGCATGTTAGTGAGAGAAAATGGCTGTTGAAAATACATTCAAGGCTTTCTTTAAATCCGGCCCTGTCGGCCACTGTCCTGCAGACTTTAACTCCAACCCTAATCAAACACAGTTTAGCTGCAATTCCGGATTTGAAGAGCCCTGCTTTAGCTTGAGTTAGCGTGGTCAAAAATGTGTTCAAAATGGGTTTATCCTTCTCTTTCCTTCTCTGACGCTCTTCAGAAAGCAGAACATGGTTAATTAAGCCGATCATCAGCATTGCTAATTAGCTGTGCCCTGTCAAGTCTTCGACACACATCTATTGGCAAGCATTTGAATTTTGTGTGTTCATCCATGAAATCAATGGAGGGAGCCTGCAGTGTGTTGCAATGGAGAGAAAGAGCAGACCAATGTGTACTGAGGGTGTATTTACTTGAGGACATTAAGAGAGCTGTTTGCGGGTTTCACAGGGCATTGCTCGACTCTAACGAGGCTTTCGTCTCCCTTGAGATGAAGAGTGAAGAGTCCGATGAAGAATCCATTCACACTTTTCAAGAGATTATTTTTGGTTTCATTTTCCGAACCGCTTGAAACTACTAGAAACATTAAAGGAATAGTTCAGCCATTAGTCACCCTCATGTTGTTCCAAACTTTTCTTTCTCCTGTGGAACACAAATCAGATTTTTGTCCATATAATAGAAATGTATGGGGGGCCCCATTGAATTTCACTATATGGACCAAAACAGTTGAAACAGCTCTTTAAAATATTTCATTTTGTGCTCCACAGAAGAAATAAAGTCATACAAATTTGAAAGGGTGAGTAAATTATGAAAATGTTTTCGGTTTTGGTTGAACTGTCCCTTAGCTAGTGATGTGGTATACATATAAATACATTAAAAGAATACCACACAGAAATATTGCGTAAAACAGTAACAATTTTATTCATTGAGTATGAATGAAGTATAAATTAATTTTTCTCATTGTTTTGTTTTTTCGCACTGAGAATGTCACAATAAAATAACTCGAATTTAATATAATCTATTTGAGCTATTTGCAAATTATAATTTTATTTTAAAATATGTACAAATTAACTCTTAAACATGCCTTTTATGATGAAAATGGCTCTGTTATTGTTTCCTTTCTTGACACATTAAATTATGAATTTCATAAATCACATAATTCAAAACGAGTCTGCCATTGAATATTTCTATTGTAAAACAGTTGTCAAATATTAAAGGTTTATATCTTAACTTGCACTCACTGTTAAACCTGGAGTGTTCACTTTGAAGTTCATGTTTGGCTTCTGTGAAGAGTAAAGCCTGTCACCTTTGATGTGATTGGCCATCTCAGTCATTTTGACATTGAGGAGTTAGATGACTGGAGCAGAACTTGCTCAAAAAAAAATGTTTTCATCCTAACAACATATTTGTTACATATTTGTCCCCCTCAGTGTCAATAGTGTTTACGGCCCTGATTTACGGTGATAAATAATGATACTTAAAGGTGTTTAAATCAGTGTCATAGCATTACCCTGATACCCAGGGACTACATTGGGATTTTGAATGTGTGTGAACTCAATAGTCTGGAGGTGATTCTGATGTAAGGTTGCCGTGCAGCAAGGTGCAGTAGATCATTTTATCTTCTGGTGGTACATGTTCAAAAAGCATGTTTTACAATGGTATCATATCTTTAAAAAATAAAGCATGGTACTTTGTATTTGCTCTTTTTTGATATTGTATTGATACCAACAAAGCTCCTGTTGCCTTCTTTGTCTTCATGCACTCGCCTTCCTTTGTTCTTTCTAACCCACCCCCACACACATTAAATATAGGCGACGTGCAGGTAATGTATTTAGCCTCAGAGCTGAGCAGAAAGAGACGTGTGTCATGTCCTCATCCTCCTAAATTGCTTTCATGCTTAATTGTGTGAAGTTGCGGGTGTGCAAGTGCTCTTCCTCTCTGGCTCACTGGAGTCTGTGCCGCTGTCATCCTCAGTAAAGCGACAAGCAGAAAATTAATTAATCCATCTCTGGTAATAGCACCTCTGCATTTAGCATCAACACTGTGGCTCTGTAGGGTTGAAGGCTTCTGCCTTAAATTGAATCAAATAATCTTTCCTCGCTTCTCCCGCTGTGCTACTTTGAAGAAGCTTTTCAGTCCTGGTTCATTGGAACATAAGAGTCAATTTAGCAGCAGGTGACAGGGCGAGAATCAGGGTCACCCGAAGACAGGAGAGGCACAGTGCCCGCTCACCTATAGGGCATGTCACACTCTACAGCTCTGTTTTGAAACCTAGTGAGCTTCCTTGCCAGTTACTGCCTAGACAGCTGCCCTCTAAGGGAACATCTTCATCAAAATGGCAGTGACAATGTGCAGAATGTTGCAACAAAATAGCATAGTTTCTAACAGAGATTGAAGAACTCTTCAGATTAAAAGATCCACAAGTACTGAGTAACATGGCTCAACTTCAATTTTAATTAGATTGAACCATGTAAATAAATTTAGAGCATATATAATGGTTTCTTGCTATTCTGTCCACCTTCATGGATGAAAATGCTGTTTAGGAAGGCAGCTCATGTCTTTTTTCATGTTTTTGGCTCATTTGTGGCCTTTCGTTTTCTCCTACCATTTTTTTCTGTCAAAGATTTTTGTTAAGAAAATATGTACATCCACACAAATATCCCTTGGACATACACGCAAACTCACAACACACCAATACTATTTATCGACGTTTTAAAGCTTCTACTGATTTTTTATGCATTGGACAGATGTACCACCACTGTATTTGCATTGAATATATCATATCCTTAAATAATCTTAAATGTGTCCCTTGGAGTGAGAGTTTTTTTCAGAAGCACGGAAGAAACAGAGGCTGTTCCCACATTTCCTAGATTCCCTTCAGGTTTAGAACCTGAAAGCATTATCTCCGAGCTCTATAATTTACAGGCACGTGCTGCCGTGATGTCAGCGGCTGGGCTGAGAGAGTCTGTCAGGCTGCAGCCAGGAGGTTTGATTGGAATCGGCAGGAAGATTATGAATGTGGCATTTGGGGTCCTGGAAGAGGCCTGCTGCTTGTCCACTTTACGGCCGCCACCGTGCGATTGTTGTCAGATCTTTCAGCCTCTATGACTGACAACATTAAAGGCTCATGGTGCTTTTCACCTGACAGTCAAGCTTCATTCACTCCTGTTGTCTCGCTCTCTTTCACTTTTACCTGATTGCTCACGTGTCTTCACCTCTTTTTCCCCTCCGTTTGTCCCTCCATTAATGCGTTCTTCATTTGTCACATTGGTTTGTCACTCTCCTCCCACAGTCCTCATTCCCCAAAGAGATGCTTCACAGTGTGCCAAATACATTAGTAATTTCCTTCTACTGCTGGGGAACTATGCACACACACACACACACATAAACACACACAAAATGATCTTCACACACCCAGCTCTTAATAAGCTTGTGCAGAGTGTCTTCAAACAGCGAACCCAAATGAACACAGGATGAACATGTCAACCCTTGCTGATATTTGGCCTGGGATTCAATCAAGCCTTTAACATGCCAACAGCATCTATAAACAGATCAAAAGAAGCCACACAAATTGATTAGTGTCTGTGGGCCTTGGAGAAGAGAGAGGAGAAATGAGATCATAAACGCTTGTGTAATGATCCATATTTAGTGGGTGGGGGTATTGTAGGAGTGCCTCAAGGCTCGCTTCTCAGCCCCCCTGCTGTTTTTTTCTGCTCCCGCTGAGGATCGTCCCAAGTGAGCTGACGCTCTATAACGTGCACACACGTGCAAGGACGCAGAGGCCTGATTTGTGACAGTTTACACGTGTTAAGATAGTAACGAGAAGACATTTAGCACAGTAGCTCAGATGGCAATTCAGCTGGCCAGTATTATTCTTTGCTGTCTTAACTATGGATGCCAAAAGTATCAGCTTGCTACCAATGTTTTCAAAATATCGAATGTTATGATGTTATTTGTAGCACCAAGTACTGAATATATTTGACACCTGTTTACTGTCAGACTTTGAAGCGGCTGCTTTGCAGAGAACACCCGTACTTGCAGCTGCTCGCATGAGCAGTCAAATGCACATCCAGTTGAGCTACAGAACGATTTTCCAGCATTATTAGTAATTGAGCAACTTATGTAATTATTGTCTTGTAGCAGACTAGCAGTGAGGACACAATGCAGATTTTTATTTCATTAGTTGCTCTTGAATGACTTCCATGCTGGGAATCTCCAAGGTCTGGATGAAATGGGATATTTTAGGCCGGCATGTTTATCTATTTCCATGTCCTTGTTGCAAGCACTTTGGGAAAAGAAATAAAAAGAAGGCATGCTGACAACCCAGCGGGAGTTCAGTTTGGATTTTATATACGGGTCTAGCCTGATTGTCGTTATTCCCCACACAGATATTGACAAACTGTGTTTGTCCTGTTTAAGAAGACAACTCTTTTTGCTTGTCTTGTTTGAGAGCGGGGCCGAAAGGCCATGGGCCAGAGCATTGGCTAAAGTTCACGGCTTTATAGATCACTGTGTTTGCCATGTGAAAAATAATCTCTTCCCGAGTGGAGTCATGCCTTTGGGGAGAAGTAGGCACATGAACACATGGGAAGAGGGAGCCAGAGGGAGGGAAATTTGTGTAACACCTCAGTCATAGCACTCCAGTACTTAGCAAATCAAACAAAGGACCTGAGCCTGAAGAGAAATCAATGGAGGCGAGAGAGGTGCATTCATCAGGGCGACACGGCATCGGGGAGACAGGCGGCGCAGGGCTGAGAGGGAGGCTGAGACTGGAACAATACTAATTGTAGGAGTGGAGAAAGAGCTTGGCTGATAGATGGTGTGGAACCTCATCGTGATTGGGCTCTAACGGATGATGTGTCTACAGTCATTGACTGATGTCAGAGGGCTCCTGTATTACTCAAACGCTCTCCTACTGTAGGAGTAACTCTTCATTCTTTGCTCGGTTGGCTTCTTTTTGTTTTGAACCTCTTTTTCTCCACAATTTCTTAGCTCAGACTTTACACGTCTATATTTTACGGTGAAGATGTTCCTGTTTTCCGAGGACAGTCCCCTCTGTTGGTTTCCTGTGTTCAGAAATCACTATGTGTTCAAAAGAGACTTTTTCCAAAGGGAATTTATTCCAAGTGTGGCAAGAATTGCCTCAGTTGTTTGTGCTAGTTTTACATTACTGTCATACTGAATTGTACTATTGGTATCTTTGTATGCATGTACAGTATTTTGTAGATATTGTTCATACTTTTTTAGTAAAAAAAAAAAAAAAATTACAATCTTTGAACAATAAAATCAACTTTACCTGTTAGTCTGAAGTTAATTGAGGTTAAAAGAGCAAAATATACTATACACTAAGAAAAACTTTAAACCTAAAACACTACACAATATACAATGCATAATTCAAAAGTAAAGAGAAGAGTAATATATGTATTACATATATAAAATAAACATTACTCAATCGATATGGAAATATATATGATTTTAATTGATACATAATTTCAATAACAGAAAGTTCATCGATATGATATTGACTGCTGTACAAGATTTGTCCCCAGTTTTCATTTCCGAAATTTCCCTCCATTGCAGACCAACGCTACTTGAAAGAAAGCACATAGGCTACATTTTGTTTTCCTGTGTTTCCTGTGTCTCATTATGGTCACGGTGTGTCTGCAGGGACTGTAAATGAAGTGTTAATCTTTCCACTCATCAGTCTCTGAGTGAACCCCAGAGACTTACTCGCTTCTATGAAACTGATGACTGGCACTTTCCCTTGTTTTGAAAAATAAGTTTCGGCTAAATTGCAATTTAATGGATCTCACATCCCAAGTGCAAGGTGTAATCCATTGCTTGACGATTGTAACATGGATGGCCAGCGGCTTTGATTTATGAAGCTTTTGGGATCAAGGTCAAAGTTGAAATGATTGAAGGAAAAAAGGCAATGACGCTTTTCGTAGCATGGCTGTTCTCTATGAGAGTTGTTGCCGGGGAAGCGATCATCATTCTCGTGTTTTGTTTGATATTCAAAAGCCCAGATGGCATCGCATAATGGTGAAGACTTCGGCTTGTGTGGTAAATCCCACAGGATTTGTCTGTGATTTGTGTAAGACCACCGGTGAGTCTCAATGAGCGCTTGTTTTTGAGAGACCTCTGTGAGAAGGCATAAAGTCCAGTGAGCATCATATTCTTCACCCAAATTACTCAACAAACAGCCTGCAGGCTGCTTCTGGGCCATCAGCTTTTATTTTGTGGCTCCCGACTTGCTTAGTTGTATGTTAATTATAATTAGCCCCCAAACGTTGTACGAAAAGGCAGTGCATGGTTTTGTTTTATTTTGTTTTGTTTTTCAAGCAAAGATAAAACCTCTTTTTGTAATTCTGTCTTTATCTTAATTGCAATTTTATTTCTCACAGTTGCTACTTTATTTTTTATAAATACAACCACTTTGTGAAACGTTTATTACCTTTTATTTCTGCCGGTTCTAATACCGATAATCAAACTTGTTCATTGATTTATGTTTCTGCATTTAAATCTTTCATCAGTTTTGGAGTCTGGTGTGAATGTTGTGTATTTCCAGAAGGCTTCACCTTGAGTGGTGAGAATCATTAGTGATTCTCAGTGCTTGCTGACACTGAATTTGATTGGCGACATCTTGAAGGGATTAAGTGGGATTTGGAGAATTGGTGTTGGAATTTTTCTACATAAAAAAAATAAGTCTTAAGCAGTATCTTCTCAGTGTTTTCCAATAAAAGTCCCTAAACATCATTAAAACAAGCTAAATTTACTTAGCAACACTGTGTACGATAGTAAGACAGAAAATTAATCTTGAATTACTTTTTTCTCACCGCATTGGAAATATTTTGTAGGCTTAAAACTAGTGGTCGACCGATATATCGCCAAGGTATATATCATCAAATTTTTGTTGATATATACATCAAATCAAATGTGTTGGAAGCGGGACTTTTATTTTGACGGAAGAGAACGGCAGTGCCTGATCACACAGCGCTCGCTCACATCATTAGTTCACGATCTCTGTCAGTCATATCTAATACTTTGTTAGACTGAACTGGTAAACAAAGAAAATAAACAGTATGCGAAAAAGTAAAGCGTTGCTTTTATATTATTTGTAACAGAAAAGGCAAACAATCAGGCTAAAATACTTTCTCATTTACCGTCAACATTCAGCAAATGCGCATAAAAGATTAAATAAATCTCTGAATATTTAATAAACATTTAATTTCACAAACCTTGCAGATTTAATCGAATCCAGCTGTGATATCTTGTGAAGTGTGCATTTGTAGCCTGGATAAACATGTTACTGCGAGTGACGGTCGGTCCGTACGAAGTGAGTGAATGCGAACAGAAGATCAGCTTCACAGGAGACGCGATCGAAAAACTTTAAATCCTTCATTTTAAAATATGCTGTGCTATATCCAGTTGGCCACTGTGTCATATTCATATCGTTTTCACTGTTTCCTGTTTGTAAAATTAGCGTTACCTTGTCTTTATTTGAAAAAATATGATTACCAGTGCGCATGAAATTACCAGATTACTGAGTGCCCTGTTTCAGTGTTTACTTCCTTTTTATTCACATATTCATATATTTTTTAAACAATTACTTTATTTGTGAAAAAAAAATATATATATATATATATAGGCTTTATATCGGCCATCTGCCACCCTGCTCTCTAAGATATCGGCATCGGCCATAAAAAAACAAACAATATCGGTCGACCACTACTTAAAACAAGTGTCTGTTTGTGGTGTCGATTACATGAAGAATTAATATTGTATCTTGTTTTTGTATCCTTAAGAACTATCCAGTCACGTGTACTTTACAAGGTGAGCTGAGGTTTAAGCTCAGATACTGTAATGCCCTGAAGCTCTGATAAGGTTTGTGAATGGCATTATGAGAAATGATTTTGCTTTGTTTTGGAGCCCGGCTATAATTAACACCATGACTCAGGGTCTGCCTGTGCAGGTCAGCCTCACTCTTCTCTCGTGGTGGAACAAGAAGGAATGTTTCTGAAGGTTAGTACTAAATAAGGGATTTGGTAATGATGTCCTTTAAGAGCCAAACTGAGGAGGTATACTCTGAGCCTGGAGGTGGGGCAGGTGGCAGCAGTGGCATTTGGGATAATGAGAACTAAGGGGAGACTGGACGTCGAAGAAAGAATTAAATGGCAAGATGGAAAGAGTGACTTATCTGAACTCACAGCAGATGCTTTGCAATGTCATTGAGTCATTCAAGTAGAAGTGTAGGCTATGTTTTACACAAATTAGAGATAGGTTCAATTGTATTTATTTATATTATAAATTATAATATTGAACACAAAAATGTATTAAAAAATGTATAAAGAAATATATATAATAAAAAATATATAGTTGCTTATAATTTTATATTTATAATATAATAATTACAATATAATAATAATAATAATACTTATAATTAATAATAACTATAAGTTTCGTTTAATAAGTATTCTGGTCTGCCAGTATATATATTTAGTATATATATTTATGTATTAAAACAAGTTGATGAAGGGGTTAACCAAATGACTGTTGAATGTAAAAGCATCCTTATCTTTTAATTAAAACCACTAAAAACCAGTGAAGAGGAGAGCCGAGACATGCCTCTCTGCGTCTAGGTGAAAGATAGTGATTAGGTTGCTTTATTTAGCTGTTTCTGTAGCATAAACTGTAACTAATGGCTTTTGGTTTCAGAACGGCCAAAGCATGTTTAATTACAAATCTATAAGCTAAATGCTAATGTTTGATAGGTGAGAAACAAATTATCAATCATTCATAAGCTGAGTAATTAATCAACTCTAAAAATGTCAGTGCACGACTTTTCAATCTAAGCTCGTTTCAAACATGTAGAACATTCTAGCACCTCTGTGAAGCCATAAGGAAGAATGGCAAAACGTCTTCACGTTAATAAGCATGTTCTTTTGATTTTAATTGCCCCAGACATTCTAGAACTTGCTCTTAATGTTTTCTTAAAGAGCTTTCAATGAAGTATCCCCGCTGTTATGAGAGATTCCAGTTCTCCCTTGAGCAAAGATGCAGAAAGCTAAAGGGTTGTTAATGGACCGGCGAGTTGTGCTCATTTTCTGATTATTGCCCTCCGTCTCCTCCCCATTCTTTTCTGCTTTTATAGTCATAATTTATCTCCGTCCTCCTGAAATGGAACATTATCTATTTTTGAATGGTAAATTAACAAAGATCAGACATAGCCAGTGGTCACATTTGGCCAAACCAGACGTCTCTAACAGCATGCGTGACATTAGAGCTAGAAAGTACTTTTTTTCTCCTTTAATTGAAGTATATTTATGGAGCTTTAATGTATTTGGAGACTATCTTAATCATAGAGATAATGACACATTTCTTGTCATTTTTAACAGAAGAGGAAAGGGCCGTGAAATCTCATAATCGCCCAGACAGTTTTCAAAGAACTCTGGTCCATTACTGGTCCTTGTATACAGTGGCTTGTGAAAGTAAGTAGTAGTGGGGGACTCATCAGAGTAGAAGTAAAGCTCAACGCAGCAAAATATAGAGTTAGCCTTAATGAAAACCTAGTCCAGAGCATTCAGAACCTCAGACTGGGCAGACTGGTTCACCTTCCAACAGGACAATGACCCAAAGCACACAGCTAAGACAATGGAAGAGTGGCTTATGGTCAACTCTCTGAATGTCCTTGAGTGGCCCAGCCAGAGCTCGAACTTGAACCCAATCGAACATCTCTGGAGTAACCTGAAAATGTCTGTCCACCTACAGTACCCATCCTACCTGATGAGAAGAATGGCAGAAAATCGCCAAATGTAGACGTGCAAAAGCTTGTCACATCATATGGAAAAAGACTTGAGGCTGTAAAGGTGCTTTAACTAAGTACTGTGTTCTGCCTGCCCAATGCGCCTTGCCTATATTGACAGACAGATAACTCTGCCAATCACCACACTGAAGCAGATACCCAGCGCACTTTGTTTAATGGATGACTGGAAGTAGGGTAAAACTGAAAAGAGAATTTGAGTCAATAAATGTATCAATTTAAGTATAGAGGAGGAGGAATTTAACATAATATTGCTAGCGTACAATACGCACATTTGAAATACACTGACATCTCAAACTGTATACTGGGTCACTTCGAATTATATCAAAATGAGTGATTAACAGTAAGTAATCGCAACATTGTGTGTGCAACGTGTGCCTGATAGTTAAAGGGGTGGTTGATTGTGATTTGACTTTTCTAACTTTAGTTAGTGTGTAATGTTGCTGTTTGAGCATAAACAACATTTGCAAAGTTACGACGCTCAAAGTTCAAAGCAAAGGGAGATATTTGCTTTTGAAGAAATCGCTTTTTAAGGACTACAACAAACGGCTGGTTGGGACTACACGACATTCCTCCCGGGTTAGTGACATCACCAACCCTAGAATTTACATAAACACATGATATAATATTACACATAAGCTACATAAATTCATCAATTAACCATTCAGAAATGTCTTGTTGCTTCTACATGTTGTCACTTCTTCTAGAGTCTCTCCATCTTTCTGACTCCGGTTTGAACATAAAAGGCTAAACGTTTTTGAAATGTTCAGTGCATGTCTGTGTGAGGTAAAAGGACACAAGCTCTTGAAGCTCCGCCCCCTGTGCCGGGAGCAGCAGCTCATTTGCATTTAAAGGGACAGACACAAAAACGGTGCGTTTTTGCTCACCCTCAAAAATGGACAATTTTAACATGTTATATAAAAATATCTGTGGGGTATTATGAGCTAAAACTTCACATACACACTCTGGGGACATCAGAGATTTATTTTACATCTTGTGAAAAGGGCATTATACCACCCCTTTAACGCAAAAATGCACAGTACTCATCAGTATAAGGATCCGAATAAAATCTTGCTGTAAACACAAAATACAGTAAAAAATATCACATCTTAACATAAATTTACATACGACCGATAACTCCTAAAAGACAAGAAATGTTGCAGATGACTTAAGATGAAACTACAATAAAGGACAGCTATCTTCCATGCAGTAGAGTTAAGCTCTGCCCTACAAAGGCAAAAGACCTTAAGTCGCTAGAGTGTGGAACTGAGAAAAATGACTTTAAAGATTTTTAGTTGTCCCGCCAAATTAATTATAGTTAGGACACTGGAAATCTGGCAAATAGATGTTTTAGTAATGAAAATTATATACATAAAAAAATATTTTAATAATTTAATAAACAAAATACTTTTGACCACTATTTTAAAGTTACTGCACTCTGCCTTTGTATTGTCAGCAAAAAGTGAGAAGTCATGCCAAGGCAAAAGGCAGTAACTTCCACATTATCAATATTTGGTTGCTGATCACCATTAACAAAATCATTATAGTAACACCTGTATAAAATCTAGTGATCATGGCATTTATTTTGTATGATTTACAATTATTTATAGCCATCTACTTATTGCTATCCTGTGCTTTGGTTGCATTCTGATGGCATTATTAATACATTTGACATGACAAAATACCTCCATAGATATATTAGTCCAGCGTTGACTCGACCGCGTTTAGGGCGGGGCTGAAGGCGAAGTTTTGGCACTCTGCCAGCTAGTTTGCCAAGCTTTAATTCTTGGTTGTATTCATCTGATACGGCAATGTGTAACGTTTTTCTGTTAACTCTGCATAATCCTTCGCGATCGATATCGCACGTTTGTCGATGGAGCGCGGGTTCAGACCATACTAAATGTTCTGACCGCAATTGTGCAGGACAAAGCTCTGAGGACATCTGAGGCAACTGATGACAGCTGTACAAAGTACACAGGCTACACCATAATTTTAATTTTAATGGACAGTAAAACAAAGGCAGAACACCGTACAGTCTGGTATAGGTAACATTATTTGATAGAACACCGGCACAGTAACTTCATATTGACGCGCGGCTAAACAAAGGCAGAGCACCGTATCTCAATATGAGCGTTCCAAAACAAAGCCAAAGAGCGGTAACTGATGTTACGGTGTTCTGCCTTTGTTTCTCATGGGCTTTTGGAAGTTACTGTTAAGACAAATCATTATTTTCTCGAAAAAACAACGGAATTGATTCAAGATAATTATCCACATGATAAAGAAGGTCTTGAATGTGCCAAAAATATAAATAACTCATTTTCGACCAAAAACGAAGTTACGGTCTTTTGCCTTTGCACGGCAGAGCTGGTCTAACACTGATGACATCATCGAGTCGCCACTGCTCTTAAACTCAATCGTGAGTTTTAAAGTCCGATTCTGAGGAATAAAAAGAATAACTTTGTAACTCGCAATTGAGTTTATATCACACATTTCTGACTTTATAACTGGACAAAGAAACAGAACAGGTGTAATTGGACTAATTACTAAATGAGGGACTTAAGTAAAGATTAGGGACAAAGGCAAACAGAGCAAACAAAGTGCAAACTAGACTAAACTGAACATACATGTTACAGCGATATAACAAAATGTGAAAAAAATAAGGGGGTTGAATACTTTTGCAAGGCACTATATATATATAGTATAATTTATTTATAATATATTTATTTATTTATTTATTTATTTATTATTATACACTCACATACTAAGACAAATCAGTAATCTAAAAAAGTTCCAAATGCTTTTAAAAGTATATTTTAAAAAGAAAATGCTGTTCTCAACCAGTAATGGTGGCATAGGTCGAGAAAATATCTCTAGAATTGAGTCGTGTTTGTTGCTCAATAAATGATTTTTTGCCGAAGGGGCTTGCTTGGATATTTATTGGAGTTTTCTCTCTCCAGCTTGCTTTGTTTTTGATTTTAGCCGATGTTTTCTTTTCCTCTCTAACTTGGTTAAATCCTTTTGAAGTATTGTTGGAATTAAATTTTCCCTCTTTGCTCAAGGGGGTTTCATTATCTTTTATTTATCACAAAATAAGGAAAAATCTCAGGACAATGTCACTATATCAAACAATAGAGAATGAAAACCGAATGCAGTCGAAAGAAAGGTTAGGGTGAGGTAGGATGAAACAAGAAACTTCAGGGATTTTACTCTAATAAAAAAGACTATTTTCCTCTAATGAGCAGTTTGGCTGCTCGCTGTAATGTAGTTAGCACTTGCATTTGTCCCAGCCATTACGGTCATTCCTCGTGCTGGATTTAGGTTTCTTAAAACATGATCTGCTCAGAGGAAGTCATAAAACACGGTGAAATTTTAATAATGTAGTAGAGTTTTTCTTAAGAAGAAAGAACATTACAAGGTTTGTTCAATAAACGGCATTTTAAGGTCAGTGCCTCACGTAAAGTCTATTATGATTATGAAAGAGGCTTTAAGAGAAATATGCTTGTAGGTTTATGAATCAATGACACATGTAAATACTTTTATATAGACCAAAATCTTCTACTGTGACTATAACACCCCCAAATACCCCCTCTCAATCAAAGAGTTCATTTAGAATATGGTAGATATTTTATACAGTTTTTAGACACATAAATGTAGCATCCATTTTTGTATTTAAGGACTATTTAAGTTGTCTAAGTCTTACATTGTTGTCAAAACTGGTTGAACGGGAGTTCAACAGGAGTAACAGAGACAAACTGCATTGTACTGTAATTCGCATTTACTGAAGCTGTGTATCTAGCTGGTTATACTAATGCTTGCTTTGAATGAATGAGGCATTTATATAGCGCTTTCATTACAGTTTCTTTGAGTGTGTTGTAAGACACTTCACCAGGATTGAGATATTACCACATCTTCAAACCACATGTCCCCTGACTGTTAGCACTGACATGGTTAAGCGTTAGCATCTATCTGCATTTATTACCTTATAGTTTTTGAATACATCATATAGCTTCATGCATATTTATAAAACTGTTCAGACTGAGAATGCTGATTTAATGTTAGCCCACATTCTAAATTAATAAGTTGCTTTGTTGCTTGTCCACAATAAAGCCTACAGTTAGGCTATTGAATTGAATTTGTTAGAAGAAGCAGCACATTCTGATGGCAATTCGCAACTATTTTGTGTTTTAGCGAATTGGTGGCTAAATTGTGTAATTTCACACAAACTAATTTGTAAGTTTTTTCTGCTTACGCCCCTCTGATGGTTTGATTTGGACTTTCATTCTTTTTTCTAAAAACCGTACAAATTCATACAAAATTGCCACTTTGTAGTTATTTATCTGCATTAGAAGAACACCCTTTAACTGTGGTGAAATCAATGTAACGCACAGTTTTATTGCTTTATTAAAACTGCCGTGGCAGCTTCTGCTTTGCATCCTTTACATTTTTTTAGCAGAGTCAGCAGAGAGCCGTCAATCCTTCTCTTCCGTTGCGTAAGAGGTTGTGGGAAATATTATCCCAAAATTCTTTCCCGAAAATCCAATAATAGCATACCATCTGGGTACTTTTGGCAAGCTACTTCCAACGTACTATGATCTGGGACATGCTAATTCCAATCTCGCATGTAATTTAGGATGGATAGCATGCAAATTGGGCCGCAGACATTGAGTGGAATGTAATCTGGGCACCCCTGTGTACCCAGAATACAATTGTAACAGCGTGTGGATGACACAAAGACGACATAAAGTTTGTGTGAGGTGTGAAATCTGTCTTTTCATGAGATTGAGGCACCGCTCTGTGTGAAAATGTATGTGACTCTTTGAGAATGTGTCTATTTTTCTTTGTTTATGTGTGTGTGCCTGTTGAGTCTATTGCTGGCTGCCGTGAAATGTTCTCTGACAGCGTGTGGATCTCCAGTCGCTCTTGACAGCTCATGGGCTTCAAATCCCACTGGGTTTACAGCCAGCATTCTCTTTTTGCCTGGACACATACACACTCACACACAAACATAAACACACGCCACTTCTAATTAACACTGCGCAAGATTCCGCCAGACAAGCTACTTTTACCCTGTCCACCTCTGCACTTCAAACAGCCAAGCGCTAACACCATGCAGCGCCCATCATAACCAAGGTGACTGGTTTCAGAGGGAGAAAGATTGGCTGTATTTACGCAGTCAAATTGAGCTCTCTGGAGTACAATCTCGCTAGTAACAGCTCTCAATGCATAAAAGATGCACAAACCAGTCATTCAGAGAGGTATCAGCATAGACACTTCACTCATTAGCTGTTAGCCTGTTAGCATGGGGCTACTGCAATATTAAACTTAACCTCTTTTTTTGTTGTTTTTTTGGGAGAGTTTGCATTGGGATTCATCTCACACGGATCAAAGACTTCCAAAGTGTCAGCAGCACTCGGCTGTGTTTACGCCACTTGATTCGTAATTATTTTCCTGGTTTGTTTTCCCAAAAGTGCTTTTATTTGTCAAATTTCTAATGCACGTTATGCTAATACCGGCCCCTGTGGAGACGATGACAGGCCTACGATTCAGTTTCTCCATGCGGGTCTCTCTCTTTCTCAGCTTTGATCGCTTTGGCGCTGATGCCACAGAGCCTATTTGAGTAATTAAGCGCAATCATTGATCTAATTAAAGAAAGTAGAAGTTGTGTCAGAGGAAGCACCTCTTTAATAGGGTCCAGTGCATTATGGAGGACGATAAACAGACCGATGCAAACCATGATTCGTTACTCAAATGGCCTTTCCCTTGGGTTCTATGAAGAGACTGCATCTCTATTTATTAACATATAACATTTATTATGATTATTATTATCATTAGTTATAAGATGGTTATCCTTACTTTGAAACAGAACATTTCAAAACAGCATTACTTGGAAATATATTTGAAATTAAACGAAATTTAACGTTCTTTACTGTCACTTTTTATCAATTGAATGCATATTTGCAAATATCAATTTCTTTTAAAAATAGTAATAATGAAAATTATTCTAAAGTATTCTAGCTGTTTTATTATTTCATTATTATTATTATTATTACTAAAGCACTCTAAAATAGCCTAGTTTCCTGCATTTAATTTGCTGTTTTAATCTAGATGTCCATTTGTAGCGTCATTGCTACTGGTGCATTTGAAGCATGCTTAGAAACTCTCCATAAGGGTTGAGTGTGTATGTGTGAGTACTGTAATGGAGAGGGAATAAGAAAGCTTTCTCACTCAGCGTTCACTGGCAGTCAAGCCGGGTAAATCCAGAAACACCACAGCCCCATGTGTCTCTGTGTTTATGACCCATCACTAATGCACCTGCAGCCGAGAGACAGGCTTAGTGTGACATATCATAGACACGTCAGAAACCCTAAGAGAAGCCACAGGAGATGTTTCGTTGTTTGTCTCTCTCTCTTGCCCATCCAAACTGCCACAATCTTCCAAATGGCATTTTTGTTTATCGAGCCGCAGTGCTGATATTGGGCAAACATAATGTAAATGCTCTTCAGATGTTTTTGCACAAACACACTTTTGTTCACATCGTAAATTACACTGTTGCGCTCACTTTTTCAGCATCAGTCTGAATGGTCTGAGGTCAGTGTTACACAGCTGTGTGTAGAATTGTTGCTAATTAAGTGAAAAGCACATTGTCCCTGGGGGCCAAACGCAAAATTTAGGTATATTTACACTTAAGATTCTTAAATCTTGTAATATCGCGTCAGCTCTCTGGAGATTTGGAGACAGTTCCTGGTGAAATATGCATGAGAACAGCAGCATTAGCGGAAAAGGACTTTTGCTTTCAGTGTCTCCCTTTGACACATTTTGATGAGGGCATGGTTGTACTTGTCAGATGAATTTTTGAGTGGCACGTCTTGTTTCGGAAGGGTTCTGAAAGGACGAGGGGGTGGGGAAGAAACTCACTGGTCCGCCTTCTCTTTGTTTTATAAATCTTTTTTATTTTTCATGCTTTGTGTTTTGTTCAAAGAATATACATAATTTGGTTATGGCTCAATGACATGAGGGTAATATTTTAATCTATTGATTTATTCAAAAAATACAGTAAAATGCAATACTTACACTTGATTAAACCTTATAGTATAAGTAAAATGATTTTTAGTGATGTAAATAAATTTAAAAGATATTTATCATAATGTTCAAGCTGCTTCCATCTCCATTTTATTTGGAGAAATATGTATTGTTGTGTTCCACAGAAAAAAAAAGAGACAGATATAAGGCTGACAGATTTTTCATTTCAGGTGAACTATCTCTTTAAAGATTGAGAGAATCAATGGTTAAAGTGGTTGTGTGTTCTCGTAGCAAAGCTAACGTATTCTGCCTCAAAACGTAATCTCATTTTAGGAGATCCATCAGCTTCTCTCACTCTCTTTCTCTCTCTCAACAAAAAAAAAAAAAAAAAGAGAGAGAAGGAAACGTTGAACAGAGGCAGTATTGATCGAGCTGAGAGAGGGGTCAGAGGTGAATGAAATGTTGATTTGACACCTGGTCTGTGCTCCCTCCCCTTCTGTCTAGAGGGAGGAATGAAGGGTAAATCAAAACAGTGGGAGGCTGAGATCTCTCACAACTATTTAATGTTCGAATAGGTTGAACCTTCCCCTCTGTCCTCGCAAGAATAGCTTTCCATGCACTGTACCAGCCACTGTGTGTTTTTACTAAAGGAGAGGAAGAGAGGGAGGAAGGGCTGATTTGATTGCTGGTTAAGTTGATAGACAGTTGGACAAACTCCTATCGACGTTGGGAAATAAGTAAACAAATGCAAATGGTTGTTCATAGCATTAAAAAATGTGATCCTACTGTACATAATATATAGTCTTGTGCTAATGTAGTAGCAACTGTTTACTTTTTACTAAGGGGGCGATAGCGATGTCTGTGCCATTTAACCAGATTTGTTGTTGTTCAAGTATCAAATTATAAACGTAATAAGGTATTGACAGTTTAACTTGCTTGCTCAGAAAATGATGCCCTGCCTTGGCAGTAGTTGACTGTAAAGCAACAGCTGACTGTAGAAGAAGATAATTTATACTAATGCTTGCTATGGACCCTAGAGTAGACGCTATATTTAATTTGACACACATGAAAATGAGGCTGTGAGCAATAGAAGTGCATTCTGTTCAGTTTTCCAGAATTCAGTCAGTCAGTTCAGTCGAACATACACATAATTGTTTCTACTCCAATTCGTTTTTTTCTTTTTTAAATATAAAGATTTAAAAGGTGGCTGACATAAAAACTTGTTTTAAATGTTTTTAAAACATAAAAAACATGCAAAGTCAGGTCACGTGTCTGCGTCGAGTATGTTTTGGGCCTAAAACAGATAGGATAATACAATATCATAAATATGCTAATGTTAACTGGACAGAGCTTAATGCATAAACAAATGAAAAATGGATCTAACGGAACAAACAAAACCATAAAACCAGCAAAACAAATAAGAAAGAAATAGTACCGATCTCTATTTTTCTGCTCAGAGGCAGGGTTATGTACTCGGACCTTTGTTTTTCTCATCTGAGATGCGTATCCTGAGGTGTGGTTGGGATTAAGTTTGCGTGTGCAGTTTTTCTAACCCTGTTAGGGCTGCATTAAGGAGTGAGTAATCTCTTCACACGCAAGTCCTCGCTCTCTTTCATTACCCAGCAGTGCTGCCCGGATCTATAGCACTCTGCCGCTCCATATGAAACCCAGACCTGTCCAATCAATATGCCCCAAGGCTGCAGTGAGGGCAGAGGCTGAGGAGGATGAATCCTAATTTGATGAAATACGCATTTCGGATCGGTCCGGATGCTTGCAGGGCTGGGGTAATTGTCGACAAATATATCTTAAAGGCCGGTAGCTGAGGATTGCTTTCAATTAGGGCTGGACGTTCTGTTTAGCTGTTTGTGGACCACTGCTCACCTCTCACCGAGTCTGAGAGAGAAGAAACACTCGCATACTCACACTCTGGCACTATAGTGTCTCATCAGGTTATTGCTCTGAAAGGTGCATTTATGATTTGGCATGCTTTAACTGTAAGCAAAGCCAAAGCGGTGCTTTAACCTGTTTAATGGACTCTTAAAACATCCTTGTCTTGTTTGCTTGTCTCATTTTGTGTGCTGAAGTAAAATTGTCTGCTCATACTTTTTATTATGTATAAGATGACAAGGGTCTCTTCTGTGTGGCTTTGCAAACTGCAATACGCTATAATTCTGGTTTTTGGACAAAATAACGTGTTTTGAAAGCAGCAGGGAAGAAAGATATATTGCAGCGAAGATTTAAGAATTTGTTCAAAACATGAATTTGTTCCTTCATTTTAGCTGTATCGTGGCCTCATTTTGCTAACTCGTTCCCTTGTTTTAGTTCAACTGTGACTATGGAGGAACAAATGAGTAAAACATGGCATCGTACATTTTGATATATCGCTTTTACCCAGCATGCTGTTACTGCTAAATATGATCACAGCTAGCTAAAAAGGTATTTACTTGTGTCACGCGGGAGATAAAAGAACCATTCATTCCATTAGCAAGTGTTAGCTTGGTAGCTAGCTAACTTTTGGTCACTTTCTGTCAAAAAGGAAATCTGAGGTTCAGAAGAAAAAGCCTTATCAAACAATGATTTATTCGTAAAAAAAATCTCCTGGTACTTCCAAAAGTTGTTTTCATATTTGTCTCTACCGAGTGCTTGTAAACTTTTCAGTGGAAATAAAAAAATGTAATAAAATAAAAACATCTGCTTCGGTCTGTGTGGTTCAAAGGTCTTGGAATCAAGTGTGATTTCTCTGTCATTTCATCAAGCTTTTCCGTTTTTTTTTTTTTTTTAGACAGACAGACAGATGGTCGTTTCAGGACAGCTCTAGTGTGTTTTGACTGGCATTTATGAAATATAAAGTGAGTCTGGGAGCGCTTCGGCTTCTGTTTGCAGTGTGATGATCCATTGATTTGCTGTCTCTCTCTTCTGCAGGGACGTACGGACCAGATACAGGGTGGACGGCAGCTTTTCCTGAGTGTCAGGAGAGAAACCAATCGCCAATCAATATAGCCGACCAAGACACTAAGGTCTCGATGGAGTACCAGGAACTCACGTTGGACGGCTTCGATGCAGAGTCGTCCAACAAGACGTCAATGAAGAATACAGGCAAAACTGGTAAATGCAGACAGATACAGACAGTCTGTGATAGTTCACCAAAAAAATATCATTGATCTATCATTTCATCAGATATAAGGCAGAATGTCCTGGGTTGCGTTTCTCAGACGCATCGTGAGCTAAGTTGATCGTAGAGACCATTGGTTGCAATTGTTCTACGATCTTTTTGAGAAACTCAGCTTTGGCCATTAAAAAGTGAAGGGGGTTTAAAATGGGTCATAACATGACCTGACAAGTCTTCTAAAGCCATGTGATTATCACTCTCTAAAAGTATTTCTAGTAAGTGTTTCTAGTTTTGGAATTATGTTATATTTTTTTATATTTTTATTAGAGACTTGAGAACAAAAACAATTATTGGGTAGGGAAATGGAATGGATCAAGAATACGCTGGATTTAATGCTACAGAAACACGTGCCAATTGCCGCCCACGCCATTGACTTCTATAAATTATAGGTCACATTGAATGGAAGTGTTCAACTCTTGTACTTTCAAGCTCTATCATACTTCATCTTCCTCCTGAACTTTTCACACCCGAATTCTGTTTTCATGCTACAGTCTTGCACCATTAAGCAGTACTGCAGAGGAGTGTATTGAGGAAGTTTACACAGACACGAATTGCCCAGCATTTCCCTCCTTAACATAATCCGTGCAGAGGAAGACAAATGTCCCGCTGTTGTCCCATGAATAATGGAGAGCTGCTCTGCTATTTATAACTGACACATGAGTGTTTTATCAGAGAAATAATCACTTGGAACAGGGCGGCACAATAAACCTACAGACCCGGCACCTCTGAATTATGCATGACTCAATCAATGTTTTAAATCATTTTCTCTATGGACGACTACAACGTCAAGTGACCCTTGACCTTCTCACCTTGAGCGAAACACTCATTAGGGATGTCCGGAAAAGGAATAAGTGTGAAAAAAAGAACTTGGATGTCTTTGCAATGGAATACTAGCGTACTTGTGGATTGTACGGTATATAGTGTACACCAGTGGTTCTCAACAAAGTGGCCACAGGATGACTTAAAATTATTTTATTATATACAAAAACACACACGAAAGACCCTAATATGAATGCTAAAAACACAAATCAAATCAAGATGTTTTTTTTTTATTATTGAAAAGCATACCCAATCTTGAATTCTTTTACTTGAATCCTTAATTACAGCAGACATACCAGAGACCATATCTTGAAATATTGTGTTGGACGATCGTTTAAGATAAATTAATTATTTATTATAAAAATATAACAAACACATATTATAAATATGTAATAAAATAAATGATGATAAGTTAAAATGCTTATTTAATCCAATTTTCTATAAAGATGTCTTATTTTTAGGCAGTCAAATCTATTTGTTGTGTTGAAAATGGAAGATGATGTCAAGTACATTGCATTGTTTGGTACAGTATTTCACTCGGTGTGCTTTGTTCTGTTCCATGCGTACTGAAATATCATCTACTGTGCATATACATGCCATATACTGCAGAAAATATAAAAGCAGTATGTTATTCCAAACCTAGAGGCGTTTTTGCAAGCGATCGAGCGAGTGTGTGTGTTGCTGGACTGGCCAATACACAAGCTTCTCACAGACCCCCACCAAATTAAACTTCAGAAATTCATGAGATCTTGGAACCTTGAAGAAACATTTGCATTGATCAAGGATTTGCTGGCAGGAGAGGCCTAGTTTTCACAAGCTGCCGTTCCAAGGTCCTGCTGGCTTAGCTGTCTAATTCCTGCCTGTTTGTTAAAGCTCATGAAGCTCAAAGCCGGAATAGCTAATGAAACTGATTCTCCCTCTCATGGCGGATTACGTCAAAAAATCAACAAAAGACCAAACAACTTAAAGAGGAGTCGAGAGAAGGACAGAGAGCGGCGTTGTTTTTTCCCAGGCTTGAGAGCGTGTGTTTGTGCTAGAGCGTGTCATGCGTCTTACTTTTGCCCCTGGCTTCTCCGAGTCGTCACTCGTCGTTGCTGTGGTGACAGATTCAGACTGCCACCAGTTGATTGCTTCAATATCTCAGTGGTTGGACACTAGCCTGTTTCGCTAAGATTACAAGTGAGGTTTCAGAGGAGCCGTTCTTTAAAATAGGACACAAATCTCTTGTGGCAAGCGGCAAGTAAAAATCACTCTGAAATTCAATCAGAAAAAGAAATCTGTCCAACAAAGGCTGTGCTATTTAAGGTTGCACCCATTAATGAAAGTCCGGTCCTGGTGCGAAAGACCAATTTGTGAATCTAAATGCTCTTTGACGGAAGAGCTTCCGCTATCGGTTCCCCACTTTTTTTTAAGGCTCTTGTTTTACGAAATAACAAAAGGAATCAAAAAAAGCAATTTGAAATGATGTGAGGGGAAAATGTCTGCTCTCGGCCAAATTACTCCTTCATTTGAGACCTAGCCTGAGGGCAACAGCAGAAAGGAATTGTGTATAATATTCAGCACATGTCCCTAAGGAAGGTAAAGGAATAATCATAAATACTGAAAGCCAGTCAATGCTTGGAATGCATTTGTTTAATGTACATGCCAAGAAAGTGGTCTTTATTTCTCTTTTTCTCCCTGTTTTTCTCCACCTCACAGTGGCGATCTTCCTGAAGGACGATTATTTTGTGAGAGGAGCCGGTCTACCGGGTCGCTTCAAAGCGGAGAAGGTGGAGTTCCACTGGGGCCAGAGCAATGGTTCTGACGGCTCGGAGCACAGCATCAATGGCAGGAGATTCCCTGTGGAGGTGAGCCTCAGCTAATCTCTCTCCAACGTCTGTTCCATATCTAAACAAACCAGCTCCACCAACTCACAACTCTAGCCTACTTGCTTTATTTTGCCGGACACGCCAACTTTTTTTTAAATTACACTCTTACTTGGGACTTTGTCTCAAGAACATTCAAGCAACGTTTGAAGAATGCTATAAATTTCAAATGGCCCAAGAGTCGTGATGCTTTAGGGTATTTTGCCTTTGATGTTTTGGTGTATAAGAGTGTCTATGATTAAAAAAAGAAGAAAAGTCTAGATTAAAAAGGAATTTAAGTTAATGGTGCTAAAATGTCATGTGGTGTGACCAACACGTAAAAAGTGCAATTATATCGTCCTGTACATTGTCATTCCAATAAATAAATAAAGGTAACTTTTTGGGGGGAGTCACACCACATGACATCACAATATGAACTAAGCTTGACTTACCATAATAAAGGTCAAATGATCTGATATTTTAAGAGAATTTCTGTATTGATCTTGACATGACGTACTATTAAGGGTCTGCTGAGGTCCTTTTCTCTTTTTCTGTTTCTTCATATTGGCCGAAACTTATTGGCAGACAAAAGGTTTCCATTAATAAGTCATTGACCCACAGCTCTTGTAAGTATAAAATGAACTTTATCTGGACTTTGGTAGTCTTCACTTCGAGGAAAAGCAGGAGGAATCATGGTCGGGTGGAAAGGAGGAATGGTTGGCCGTCTGTTATAGAAGCGTGTAAAGGGCGTTCCTGTATTGATTGAACAGGGCATTATGGAGACGAGCTCTCTCTCTTGGGTCTGATCACTGGCTGCTTGTGTCTCTCTTTGCAATTCTGATTTATCACTGTGGCTGCCTGGCACTTCTCATGCACACTTGAGACCGATTTTATCACCCAGCCTCAAATATGCAAGTTATCAGAGTTTTGCATGTCTTTCAACCTTAAGTGCAATTAATATTGTTTGATTTGGTGGTCGTAATTTTATTGCTCTCCCGCCCAACCTAATTTAGAGAGTAAAATGTGTTCGTTGGCCTGCATTAGCGTCCCTCGTATTGGCAGTTTGATGTGGCTTGGTGTGATGATGTCATCACAGTACAAATCACATTGGCACTTAAGGTCTCCTACTGCATTCTACCAGCTATGTAGATATTGTTTGCTTATAATAAAAAAATAAAAAAATAAAGACATTTAAAAAAAATATAGAAAGAATTTAAATAGATTGTATTAACCCAGAAATGGCATACCCAAACTAAAACAGATACAGTTCATGAACTCTTTGCACTAAAAGCATAAGTATGGTCTCATTTAAAAGCAGACACTTGGCAGTTTATTATAAAGGCAGAATTAATTATTGTCATATTGAAAGTTTCAGCTTCAAAGTTGTGTAAAATTATTAGAAATGTATTTTTTTTTAAATATTTATTTTTTGAATTTTTGAATCTAGAAATGCAGCGCAGCTAAAGCCACATGGCTGACCATGTTATATTTCAAATCTGAAGATAATAAGTCTAAAACTCTGAATTTAATGAAATGTTTTTAACGATCATGTCATGTGACTTATTTTGAGAAGACTCTAAAATGCTAAGTGATGTTTATTAACAGTAAAGAGATTTACTGCAGCTGTGAGAGGCCAATGCGCTACAGTGATTTTACTGCATAAGGGTTCGGGAAAATACGTTTATTCGGAACCAGATACATTTAAAAAATAAATAGCGTATAGAGTTAATGATTCTTTTTACTGAATCAAAACCTAGTCTATCTAATTCCAGAACAAATTACTCTTATGAGTCAGTTATTTTTAGTAAATGAAAAGCAGTCTGACCGCTGTAATACTGGCAATTCCTGAACAAATGACTCTTGTGAGCCAATTCTTTTTAATGAATCAAAACAGCACAAACAGCGTAGTCTAACAGATTCTTGATGGAATGGCCCTTATGAGCCAATTCTTATTAGTGAATCAAATCTATACAGCACAACCAGTATAGTCCAACTAATACCCAATGAGCCAAATCATTTTAGTGACTCAAAACCATACAGCGTTACCATTCTAATCCTACCAATTCCCAAACAACTGACTAGTATGAACCATTCCCTTTTTTGGTGAATCAAAACGCCACTCCCTTTTCAGTGAATACAGCACTGCGCTGACGGTGCACGTACAACACCGCATGCACAAGAAAGACAGAAGAAACAGAAGAGTCACAACACTTTCAAAGCTGTGCGGACACGACTGCACGCAAGATGTGCCTCAACCAATTTCTGACGGAATGACCCTTTATGAGGCAGTTCTTTTTAGCGAATGAAACACATACAACTTGACTCAAATCAGTGTAGTGACTGGTTGTTTATATGACAATATATACACATTTTCAACTATTCATTTTATACATTTGCATTTGCAAACACATAGTCTTTGCAAGTGTTTCCTTCAAGAAATAAAAGTGATCAGATAATCGTGTAGCTTCAGAGCCAAATAGAGCTGACACTGTATTTAGAGCGACTTTTGGGCAGTCTCACTAGAGCGATCTGTGTTTAGGTTCCTGTGATGTCTGTCTGTAGTGTGTTTGACTTGTTTGGTCTGTCACATTTAGTGTCTTGTAGTCGATGTGAGTTGAGCCTGAAGCTCAGAGAATGTAGATGAGGCTGCTCTTTTCACTCTGTTACACAACCCTAGCTGAATAAAGAAAAGACAAAGAGACAGACGTGAGAAAGAGGAGTTTGGAACTTCACAGAAGCAGCAGAAACATAGATGACAAGAAGAGAAACACTAGAGGTAAGGTTAACAACAAAACCGAATAACAAGACAGAGTTGAAGTGAAGTGTGGCCTATTATGAATTAGTCTTCATCAGCCAAAACGCTATCTTACAAGCAACACGCTCATTAACGAAACAAATTCGAGTCAGAAAGCTAATTAAGGCAATCAGCAGTGGAGCTCTGTGGTTTTCCTGGCGTGACGTCACGTGTTTTGGCCTGTGCTCTCTTCATGAAAGCTCTCAGACCCAGATCTCATAGCAAACAGCATCACCTATGGCAAGCCGTTTTAACATTTAATCCTTAAAACCTACTAGTCTTTATTTTCATGCTACTAGTACTTATCTTTTAGATAGTATCTATTCCATTAAGTACTAGTACTTATTCATTAGCTACTAGTGCTTATTCTTTAGGTACTAGTGCCTATTCTTTAGATACTAGTACCTTTCTAAAAGATACTAGTAGTTATTCATTAGATTCTAGTGCCTATTAAATTGGTACTAGTACGTATTTATTATATAGGCTACTAGTACTTTAATTCATTAGTTACTAGTACTTATTAGATACTAGTACTTATTTCAATAGTGACTAGTAACTATTATTTTGTTACAAATAAAAAAAAATGCCATTGACTTCTATGGGCATCTGTCATTCAGATGTCAACTATTCAGTTCTG
This sequence comes from Rutilus rutilus, assembly GCF_951802725.1. Lineage (NCBI taxonomy): Eukaryota > Metazoa > Chordata > Actinopteri > Cypriniformes > Leuciscidae > Rutilus > Rutilus rutilus. The sequence continues at coordinate 6,087,973 of NC_140227.1, forward strand.
ACTAGTGTGTATTCTAATTGTGACTAGTACATATATATTAGATACTAGTAGTTATTCATTAGGTACTAGTACTTATTTTTTAGATACTAGTACCTATTAAATAGATACTAGTACTTATTCATTAGCTACTAGTACTTATTCAATAAATACTAGTACTTATTCAATAGATACTAGTACCTATTAATTAGATACTAGTACGTATTAATTAGCTACTAATCTAATGAATAAGTACTAGTACTTAATGGAATAGATACTAGTATCTAAAAGACAAGTACTAATAGCATGAAAATAGAGACTAGTAGGTTTTAAGGATTTAATGTTAAAACGGCTTGCCATATTCACCTGTGGATTAAAGCCATTTACAAAAACATGCATCAAACGCAAGTGCACATTTGGTTTCCTTATAAAGTGGTCATGACATGATTTAGAGGGTGTAGACTGAGAGAAGAGGGCTCATTAAACTGAATTAATTACACTAATTAGAACCACTGAAGAATTATTGAAAGACTAGGATGGAGGGCTTTTTTATGGTTGTAGTTATTTTGGTTGCTATTGTTTTTTGATTCTCTTTGAGGCAGATTTTTTCAAACCACAAATGTTAACTCATAATATGCTGGATAGGATTTTGCATGTCATTAGAACGATTAAAGTCACTTCAAACTAATATGGAAATAGTTTCTAACTAAATGAAACCAGAATGACTGTTGCATGTTTCCAAATGAAGCAGTTGTGTTTCCTTCCTTTCGAACAGATCAAGCCAAAGATTAATTTGTTCCCATGAGTTAAATTGTGGCTGTAATTTAAATTAAATCAAGGAAACAAAGTAGTACAACATAGGCTACGTTTACACGTGGATGGCTATTTTCATAAACGGACATTTCACCCCTGTTCGTTTTCAAAAATAACATCGTGCACACGAACCCGTGTATATGCTGTCAAGAGCATGCCAAACTTGTAGGTGGCAGTGTAACGAGAAGCTCAAGCCCACGTTAGCCAATCAGAATCCCGAAAATAGTCACATTGGCCCTCATTTATCATCCTTGCGTAGAAACGGGCGTATATGTTGGCGTAAGCGCAACATGGGGTGGTGTGGCGCAATGGATAAGACACATGCCTTTGGTGTGAGAGACCCGGGTTCGAATCCACTGTGAGACATCAATGTGTCCCTGAGCAAGACACTTAACCCCTAGTTGCTCCAGAGGCGTGCGACCTCTGACATATATAGCAATTGTAAGTCGCTTTGGATAAAAGCGTCAGCTAAATGAATAAATGTAAATGTAAATGTAAATGTAAGATTATGCTTACACTCTTCTCACCGCCTGATTTATGAAGCTGTGCGTACCTTTGAAATCCAGGTGTACGCAATACCTGCGCTTGATAAATGGCGCGGCTGAAAACGAGCGTCATTAGAATAACACGCCCCTATATATTCAAGTCTCCGCTCCCCCCATGCCCTCATTTTACGCCATGGACACACGGAAGACGGCAAAGAAGAGAAACTTCTTTGAGAAAGAGAAAGCGAAACCAGGGAAGTGGAAAGAAACAAAATTGATTTCTAGATTTTTATTAATGACGCTTATTGTTATTTAGAAGAAGAATGTCGTTATTATTATTATTTGTATTATTATTATTATTATTATTATTATTTAAAAGAAGAAGAATGTCATTTTTATTATTTTGTCAGTCTGAATAATTTTTTTGGTCATTGAAAGCCTTTCATTACTAAACCCAGTCCGTGCGCACCTGCCGGGCCTAACCCTGGCCTAACCATCGTTTCAAAGAATAGTACAACGGCGAGCGCGTCGAGTATAAACGCCTCGTCCGTTTGGGGAGGTGCGCGCGCAGTCTGCGGAGCCAGGCGAAAGTATAAACAAGGCTTGAAACGTCAGGTAAAGCGCACAGGCTCGCAACTTAAGGAATACATATGCCTACAAATCAAATGCTTTGGTAAAGTCACACAAATTAAACATTGAAGTCCATGTTGCACAAAAATAAACACTGAAGTTTATAATTACTATGTTGTTGTTTTTTTACAGTGGGTCATAATATATAATATCTTTTAGTTTGTCAGTGCGTTTTGTGGTGTTAGGAATTGTTTTTCTGCGCATTCCCGCACTCAAAACGTGCGTACACCACCTCCTGAGCTGGCGTAGGATTTGAGCGTGCCGTACGCCAACGTCCATATTGATAAATCTCAAAGTCACCGTGGTTTGGGGTGTACGCTGGAAATTTGGTGTACGCACTTTTGATAAATGAGGGCCATTCTGTGACGTTGCTGCCTAAAACTCAGTTTTTCTCAGTTTACATGCAAACGTGCAAACAAAGGTTTCCAAAATCTCCACTCTGGCCGGAGTTTTTAGAAAGAATCGTTTTCAGAGGCGAATTCTCCGTTTGCGTGTAAACGAAGGGCACAAACGAAGGGAAATGCCTCCGTTTTTCAAAATAGCCATGTATGTGTAAACGGGGCCATAGACACTTTTTAATTAAAACAGTGTAACTAATAAAACATGGCCACAGATTCATAAGACATGGGAACAAATTCTTAATTCACAATATCTATTTTTTTCTTCTGCATGTCATGTGTGATTGAATGATTTAGATTAATGACTTAAATGACTCACACACTTTCATTCATGAATGAGTCATATGACTTGCTGGGGGAAAATCAAGATAACATGGCCACATTTAATTCCCTCATTTTAGTTCAGTTGTGGCCATGATTTAACAATTCAAACGAGGGAACAAATTAGCACACCATGGCCACGATTGAACTAGTGATACGTGTCTGTTTGTATTTGTTCAGTTTCCCGCCACTCCTTTGTTCCCATGGTCACCGTCTTCATTAGTTCATTTGGTTCAGCTGTGTGTCTTTAATTATCTTGTTAATCAGTTTAATTAGTTCCTCCCTGTTACCTGTGTATTTAAGTCTCGAGTCTTGTGCTGTCTAGTTGTCTGTCATCGTTGATGTTGGCCTGTTTGTCCTGTGTTAGAGATTTCTTAGTGTTTCTGTAAGTTTGAATTTATGATAAATAAAGACTGCTGCATATAGATCCTGTTTCCTTGTTGCTACAACCAGACCCATAACAACTAGAACAAGAGAATTAATTAATAAAATGTGAACCTGATTCCTGAACAAATCTGTTTTTGAAAAAAAAAAAAGTTGAAAATGATTCAGTGCCCTGCAGAAAGAGTTGCTAAACTTCAGAAGTCATGATCAGATTCGAGGACTAGCAGTTGTATAAAATTATAAAACTCATATTACACAACACACATTTTATTTCCTTTAAATTCATGTTTTATAAGTTTTTTTTTTAGTTTTTTTTTTTTTTTATCACAAATAGTTATTTTAATCTATTCAAAGCTAATAAATATGTCCTAATATTTATTTGGTACTTTCTAATATGGTATATGTACCCCTATAGGACAGGAGTTTTCGAGACGTTCGATTTCACAGAAGATGCTAAAAGCTGCTTTTGTTTGTTATTGATTGTTTGGATCAGTCAGTGTGAGCCAGACAAATGTGGAACTTGTTTATATGTTGATTTGTTTTTGTTCGTCTCGTATCTGCACAAAGTAATATTACAGCTCCGCTTAGATCATCACACTGAGATTTCCAAGGATCCGCACACTGCCAAGCGCTCCCTCTTTGCATACAGATTACTCCTCCACGAAGCATTCTGCGTTGGTCGCCTCGGCCCTGTTAACCAAAGACGTTTTTCATGTTTTTGTTTTTTCAAGTGTGGCAATTACTTTTGTTTTAGCTGGAGAGTCGACTGGAGACCTGAGGTAATTAAATGCTGCCCCCTGTGTAGGGCTGTTCAGAGCCTGACCGACAGCACTGCTTCTTTTGACAGAGCACCCAGTGGCCCTTGACTTCAATCTGAGAGCTGCCAGATCACTGTCATTATCACTGGGGAGAGCGCTCTCCATCCTTCACTCGTCCGTCAAGCGGACCCTCCAGATGTATGGTAATCCAGGGGCTTCATGGCGTCGACAAAAGGCCTTCCTCCAGAGTGTTTTGTTGAGCTGAAAAAACAATCTTGAGGGATTTAGCAAAGGAACACATTGGTCTTTACTCGGGTCCACATTCATCTAGCCTATCTGATTAGAAGTACACAACTTTTTGGAAAATAATCATTTAAAGACTTTTGTTTAGCTTGGAGAAAAAAAAAACAGTGTAGCCGGTCAAGTAAAATGCAGAGTCTGCCAACCAGTTTTATCAATGTACCAGCAGTTAGAGTTAATCATAAAATGTCTTATAAAATGCCCATCTAACAGCCTTTCAGAAAATACATTAATTAGGTGAATGTTGTCACCTAATCAATATTCATGAGCTAAGCTGATATAGTTTATACTATTCCCCTCTCAGATCACTTCTGTGCCTCTGATGACATGTATTTAATGCAAGCGAACGAAAGTAGTTGTTCTTGAGACCATTTCTTGAGTTGACTTCACTTGGTTTTGATATGTTATTGTCAACTAGACATTCACCAGTTTACTAATGGATCAATAGCTTTGTTTCCATCCACCTATTTTTATGCGCATTTTGGGATATCGCTGGATGGAAACGCCAAGATGAGCATAAATTCTAAAAATAAAAACGTACGCATTCAATTGAGTGAGATAAATGTTTTATCCGATAAGAAAACATGCATATAAACTACGATGGAAACATTCTGCGCGATGGGACGGCATAGCTGGACTAACCAGCGAACCGATCTCGTTTCACAGGATCTGAAATGCTGTTTTGGTTGTTCTGAAATACCTGAGGAAAGTCTGTCGTCAAAGTGGTTTGGTATAATTAGCTTCCAGAACTGTCTTACATGACTGCGTTCCCAAACAGCAGGATAGCAAGGTAGCATGAGCGCGTTTATTGCATTTCATCTGCACGCTCTGAAGCGCAAGTAATTTATGAATGTTATTAGGCTATATACAGTGGCTTCTTCAATTTTTTGTAAAGCACCTCTGGGATATCAAAGATTCACAAGTTGACTAGTCATTCAGACAACCAACCGAAAAAAGTTTTTTTACATACCTAATTGGATGACTTCTAATCCAACACACCTGGTTCTCATCTGTTCATTAAAGGGATAGTTCACCCAAAAATGAAAATTCTGTCATCATTTAGTCACCCTCAAGTTGTTCCAAACCTGTGTGAGTTTCTTTGTTCTGCTGAACACAAATGAAGATATTTGGAAGAATGTTTGTAATCAACAGATCTCGGTCCCCATTGACTACCATAGTAGGAAAAAAATATACTATGGTAGTCAATGGGGACCGAGATCTGTTTGGTCACAAACATTCTTCCAAATATCTTCCTTTGTGTTCAGCAGAACAAAGAAACTCATACAGGTTTGGAACAACTTGAGGGTGAGTAAATGATGACAGAATTTTCATTTTTGGGTGAACTATCCCTTTAATACGCTAAAATGGTTGTGTCAGATAAAGGAGACATCTCAAATGTGTTCTTCTGGGGGACCTACAGGAACAAGGTTAGCCAGCGCTGAAGTAGACTTTGATAAAGACAGAAATTCACCCTTCATGTCTTTCTATTCCTCCTGAAGCAGTTTGCTCACTCACACATGCTAAACAGCCTGAGGAGGCCAGAGAGGGAAAGAGAGGAAGTGAGTGAGGGAGAGTTGACAGGGTGTGTAAGAGATGAGCTGTGACAGATGTCTGTCAAATTACTCCTCTACAGACACCGAAGGCAATGGAGCAAAAGAATGCAGGGTTGAGTTTGTCTTTGGGGAGTTATAGTCTAGCGCCTCCTATTGGAGGTGCACATAGTCATGTTAATAAACCCCAGCACCAGCACATCAACCAGAAAACATATTTTTAAGGGGTCCAGTACTGAAGGGTTTTTGTTCAGATTTTCTTATTACTATGATTTTTCTTCCCTGAAAGTGTCTGGATGTCAGAAAATATTAAAGTCAGAGGTGCCAAACTTGGTGGAATGATCCCAAATCTCACCCACCACTTAGGTAATCAAAATGACATCCGTCTGCTTTAAGACTTTTAGACCAAGCAGAAACATCTGCCAGCCGGTTGCATCAGCAGTCAACTGAACGATGGCTCAAGTCGGAAACGCTAATTCAACTAGGGCTAGCGCCCACTTCCCTAAATCGGTTGTGACTACTGGGTGAACGTTACATCACCTGATTGTTATTCACGATACAAGCTGACAAGGTTCATAATATGCCCCCACCAATCCCTGACGACATGAGACAAGTCAACAACTTGGGACGGGAAGTGAGATCAAGGAACACTTGATTGTGTGATGTTTGTAAGTTGAAAATACACTCATCTGCCTGGAGGTAGTGCTATTCTATTAACTTTTTTTTTTTTTTTTTTTTTTTTTTTTTTTAAGAATGAAATGGAAAAGAGTCAAAATCTCTTTGTAATGGTCACGTTGTTTCCATTTCTAGCATAAAAATGTATTTTAAAGAATGATTTTGCAAAATGTATGTTGAGGCTGTCAAAAGTTAACTTGTGTTAGTAGGTATAGTATATAAAAACAGTAATACTGTGAAATATTATTACAATTTTAAATAACTTTTCTATTTGAATATTTTCAGCATCATTACTCCAGTCTTCAGTGTCACAGGATCCTTCAGAAATCAATCTAATATGCTTTTCTGAAAATATTTCTTATTTTTATAAATTTTGAAAACAGTTTTTGCTGCTTAACATTTTATGGAAACCATGATACACTACCATTCAAATATTTGGGGTAGGTATGTTTTTATATATATATATGACAGTAAATACATTTATAATGTTACAAATTTCAAATGAATGCTGGTCAATTAAGTCTATTCATCAAAGAATCCTGGAAAAAAAAAATGATGTCAAGGTTTCCACCAAAATATTAATAAATATTAAATTGACAATAAGAAGAACCGTTAATAATATTTGATAATAACTAAGAATCAAATCAGTATATTAGAATGATTTCTAAAGGAAAAATTCATGGTTGTCATCACAAGAATCAATTATAATCAATCATTGAAGAGCATCCTTGCTTTGGATCTTCTTTGGTGTTCAAATTGATTGAAAACCCCTTATCTAGATACAATTCTTTTTTATCCAAACAGTGTAATTAGTCAGATAGTTGGCAAATATGAGACCGTGAATGACTTAGATGTGGCCCATATTAAGTAATGCAGGCCAAACAGCTAAAATAACCCTAATAGTTGCCAGTTGTAGCTATATTCCAACTTCACATTTATAACTCCACCTGCAAAACCAGGATCCAGATGTTGTACTTCTTAAGGATTCACGCTCACATGTTTCCCAAGAGTCCTTCCTGTTCTGGTGGCTCAGGTCTTGGTTTTTTTCTTCATGACAGATGAAGGCAGCAACAGCTTTGCACAATGTCTACCTACACTCCCATGAATACACATGAGGGAAGCCATTGGCGTTTCGCTGCAAAATGCTGCACTCATTTTCTCAGAGTCATCTTGATGAATGATTTATGATTTACAAGGCCTGCCATTTAGTAATTGTTCTCTAATAAGACCGCTGAATGGCATGATTAAGTGCAGCCCTGCTGCGTTCAGGCCGGCTGTTTTAACTGTAAATCTGTGTTTAGTATGCCAGTCACATTCAGAAAAGCGTAGGATCTTCAATCAGGCGGGCATCAGCCTCCATGCAGCATTTATCCTGATAACACTTATATTGCTGTCTGAGATCACACACACTTACTCACGCTTTAGCGTGGCTAAAGGCCCTTTATTTCCTCATGAATAAGTCAGGCGCCACAAAAATCGACTCCTCACGCATTTCGTCTATTAATCTTTAACCCGTGTCTTTTTCAGTGTGTCGAAATCCGAGATGACAGTCACACAGAGGTCGCCGTCACTGTTCTGAACAAATGCTATTATAACATTTAAATTACCCAAATAAATAATGGCAGAATAATATTCAAACTGGCTCAAGGAGATTGGAGAGTGATAAGACGTCGTGTCAAACGGTCACAGTGATCTAAATGTGTTTTGATAGAATTGAAACGCCCATCATTCACAAAGCTGTACACACTCCCTACCCACTGCATGTTTGTTTAATATTTGTGATTATTTGACCAATAAGAGTCTAATGCTCTCAGCTCTGCTTAAAGATAATACTGTAAATTATTGAATCACTCGTGTCTCACTCAAAAGCAGATGTTGCTGCACTTTTCCATCCAATGAAAATCAATGATGCCAAGCTCCAGAAAAAAAGCAGTGGTCCATACAACTTGTAAGCTATATTTCAAGTCTTCTAAAGTCATACTGTACGATAGATTTGTTGTACGGACCAAAATTGAATTGAACTGAAACTCCTCCTGACCACTGCAGATATCTGTAATAACCAGAGCTTGACATTAACTTTTTTGCTCAGCAGCCACTGTGGCTAGTGGTTTTTCAAAGTTACTAGCCACTCAGCATTTTCACTGGCCACAATTTTGACATTGATACCATGGGGAAAAGTGGCCATATAGATATGTTTTATATTGTCTCATATTTTGGCAGCATTTTGCTGTCACTTTAAGACCTGACACACTGATCCATTATACTGTTACACATGCATTTTCTTTCTCATCTTTTTACATTCACTTAAAACATAACAGACTGTGTTTACATGAATACTTGCCAAGTCCGGCAGTTTGACGTTATATTGTGTGTATTTAAGCGCAATAAGCAGCAAACTGCCTATCTGTTCTGCGGAAAATGAGTATTGGAAGCCTTTCAGATATTTCAGTATCGATATCGAAAAATCTATATTTTTGACAACGCTACATTGCACTTCGTTTTTTTTATTTCAGATGCCTTTATAAAAGACTGCAATTTATATATTATATATAAAATTCAACCTGCCAAAGTGGCTAGTGGGAGTGACTGCGTTCCACGCCACTGCTGAAATACACACGCATTTGGCCTGTGTTAATGTCAAGCATATTTAAATATGGCGGTTGTGATCAGTTACCAAACAGATAATTGATGTCATGTTAATAAATGCAAGCAGGAAAGAGATTTGAGATAAGAAGATTCAGTGAATAATGACTTTTCATTTCTTGGCTTCAGAAGGTAAAATGTAACGCACACATTGTTGGACCATTTTGAAGTAGTTTTTTTATATATCATTTGGAGTACTTTTATGGTGTCGTTTTTGAGGCCTGACTGTCCCTGGTCACCATTCATTTTCATTGAATAGAAAAGAGTAGCTTAAACATTCTGCAATCTTATTTTGTGTTCTGTCAAAGAATGGTTTCGGAATAAAATTCGGGTGAGTAAATTATGTCAGAATCTTCATTTTCTGAAATGCATCCTGTAGATTTTTCCTCCAAACCGGTGCAGAGAATAACTCAGTCTGGACACGTCTGAAATACGTGACTGTTATTTCTGAAGGTTTCCTGGAGTGATGGAGTCTGCGTTGTAGCCAGGGGCGTTGAGAGCGGTGATGAAATTTGGGGTTGTTGTCTGTGTTTCTCTTATCGTCGATGCAGCCCGAATTTAAAACTCCAGAGGGGAGGGAGGTCAGGTAAGCTGTTGGATTGTGGGATATGGCGCTTAGGTGGTCAGCATTCCATTTAATCACTGGCGAACCCTCTGTCCAGCCGGCTCGATGATAAACGCGCAGAACGGCTGCTACCAGAGCAAGAAAAGGCTCTCACTGAGGCCTTTGTCCGCCTGCGCCGATAAGAGAAGCACAAAGTAAATTAACACATGTGATGGGGGGCACAGAAGCCAACACACACCGCTGTGGGTATCAGAGATAAGATGTGGCATTGATGAATTGAATTTTATTTCCCATCAGCCCTTGCAGTCGGTGCAATAGAAAGCGCATTCCAAAATATTACCTGATGCAAAGATAGCCGAAAAGAGAAAACGCGACCACAGCGCGTGCAATGGGAAAGAACCACACAAACAATGGGAATGAGCGTAGGTTTTCTCAAGTACTGTTACAGCGCTTTCACTGTCAGCGTTTCTTTTCATTTCCTATTTTTTATTGAAAATTGACCTGACAAAGCAGCTATCGTACCTGTCCCCCCTCTCTTTGTGGGGTTTGCAGGCCTGCAATAACCTAAAACTTACTGCTAACTGTCTAAAGCGTTATCAGTGCCGACACAGAATATGCAGACACGGGAACTTGGGTTTTAATGAATAGTCCGAAAGTAAAAAGTCTAACAAACTAAATTACAACAAGACATTTTAGCTGAGATAACAGACATTCTCATAACAGTGGCCTGCTAACCTTTTGAAAGCAGCATCTGGGTGTCTTCTGTGGCGGGGCTGTGCCGTGAAAAATCATGGTTATGGTGCTGACACCTCCTAATGTCTAAATACCAGCTGCTGCACTGGGGAAACACAAATATAATGGAACAACGCATCCCAACAGGCAACGTGTCATCTCAGATTTTGTATTAATCCGTAAATATTTTACAACACGCATGCTTTGTGTTGGCCTCAGCCTCTAGGGCGAATCACGAGGTCGCCACGTTTGTGTAACATGCATTCTGCTGGGCTGATCGCCCGATCGTGTATTTGCAAAAGTAAGGTAATGCTACAGCACTAATAATCATAGTTATAACTTGAGTTCGCTGTTATTGATGATTATTTGATGGGATCGCACACTGAATGTGCAGATGGTGGCTGGAATTTTAGAAATAATAGAAAACGCATTGTTTTTGCTGGCTGCACGCAAAAATAAACAGTGTGTTCAATGTAGTCCAAAACATGAACAAATGACTCTTACGAGCAGGTTATTTTAGTGAATTGGTCAAAAAGACTTACAGAAATTACATTGTAATTGACTGAATCTGTCAGAATCATCTGACTCGCTCACTGACCCCATGTGTATATGCTAAATTGTAGTTAAAGATGTTCATTAACAAAGTAATTTTGTTGTAATTAGTGTTAATTAAAGGGATAGTTCACCCAAAAATGAAAATTCTGTCTTTAATTACTCACCCTGATGTCGCTTCAGACCCGTAGACTTTTGTTCATATTCGGAACTCAAATGAACATTATTTTTAATGAAATCTGAGAAATCATTTCTGTCTCAGATTTCCAAAGATGAACGAAGATGAACGAAAGTCTTACTGGTTTGGAACAACATGAGTGAGAAAATGATGACAACAAATGCACAACTTTTATTTTTGTGTATTTGTTTTGTTTTTGTTGAAAACACTGGGTCAAACCGTCATATGCTATTTTTGACAAATGCAAATAAACTGATCAAATGTAACCAACAAGAAATGGGGTCAGGCCGTATCGTTATTTCCCGTCTCTCTGGTGTTCTTCAGGGACCATGTTAATTGTGTCTTCAAACAGGCTCTTCATATGTTCTAGGTTCAGGGCCACATTTGACGTCAGAGGCCCGATGAGAGAAGACGCATATTTAGGGACACAAAATTGTAAACTGTTGGAGTATGGGATTGTGTGTGGGATATAAATCATATAAATAACAATATACAAATGTAAGGGCTCTAGTTTCGCTTGAGCCTGCAAGGCTTTTCCTTGTTTAGCCAGGGTGAGATAACACACACACACACACACACACACACACGCGCTAAGCAGTGCACGGTTATATATGAAAAGAGGAATCCATTTCACAGCAGGGAAAAACCATGGAGCTTAAACATTGTAAGCAATATTCAAGTGGAAAACGATTTTCCACTTCAACAATGTTAATGCACTTTAATGGCATGTCATAAATTCCCGATGTCGTTCGTTCACACAAGGCCCAAAGTAATGACTTAAAAACAAATTAGCACTGAAACCTCAACACAAACCATATATATTTTCTGACATTGAGTACTGTATATGTTACATTTTTCCAGCGTTCCAACTCCACAAAGCTGGATTCATGCCATAAATTAGTTATTTTCCGCAGTAATGCATTATGCTATGCTCTTTCCATCTCTGTCGCTGAACAGCATCCTATAAAATCTGTTTAGATAATAGATCCATGCCATCCCATTTTTTCAATCTTTGTATTTTTATTGCCCTTCCAAGAAAAGGGCCACATCCAATTCCTGACATAATGTTATATTTTCCTCTCTGCTCCTCTGACACTGAAAAACGCATCCATTCTTTAAAAGCCATGTGAAACCTGGAGGGCAAATAGATGTTGTCCCAGTTCTTTGCTTTGCTAGATACCATTTTTTGATAATCTTGGCATAGATCCCGTCCCCTCCTGCCTTTCTTTGCTCAAAAACAGTGTTTCCTGTATTTTATGAAAAGATGTAATACCCGTGAAATGGGAAATAAAAGGCACATGACACTTTTACAGATCTCAGGGCGTCTCTGTTACTCTTTCATTTTCCGGGAAGAAGGATGAAAATTTGTATCCATTTCTCTCTCTCTCTCTCTCTCTCTCTCTCTGCGACACCGTGTGGCCTTGATGCATGGTTGAAAACGCTCTGGTGCTGTACGGAGAATTGAAGAACAGTTCATTACAAGGTCAAAGCACTTCACAGGCAGTCATGTATCTGTGAACTCATACTATATAATCTATACACTAGAAGATCACTCTCTGACCCCTGTGTAGTGGTCTTTCAGATGGTTTGGTTAATTACAGTATGAGAGACTTGCGCTTTTGATGAAGAATAGCGAACAAGAAATGACTGCTCAAATAGCCAGTTTGTGAGTCTACTACATGACTGCATGGCAAAACTACTTTTCCAGTCAAGCTTTGCAACAGAATGGTAAAATACATAGATAAAGCATCAAAAACAATCAAACAAATGTTGTTTTCTCTAACGTATGGGATTATAGGTTTAGCGATTTATGGCCCTGTTTTTTGTTTTAGTTTTTTGGTAACAGGATTACAAAACTATTTTATTTAAAAAAAATGGCAATTTTTGCTAAATAATATTTGAGAAAGCTAGCCTCTGCTGAATGACAGCTTAATTTAGGCTAAATTTGCAACCCTGTTACTTGTGGCCCTGTTTTAGTTTTTTTTATTATTATTTTTTTATGCTACCCATTCTGGCATATATATTTATTTTTTCACCACATTGTAACCATTGTAACATCATAACCATGATTTAACTCTTAAGTTGGAAACACAAAGGCAGTATATGATGTCTGATGCTGATAAAGTATTGTGAATGTAAATATTAATGTTAATTTTAGCATTCATCACATCTTTATGCCCTGTATTTTTTTGTGTGATGTTTGTTGCATACTATAGTTTTGCCAATTAGCATTGTGCTGTTTAATACAAATATTTATACACTGATCTATACATACTAATATCCACACACACTCTTATGGTTTGGTTTATTCTCATTTCACACATACTGCATATTGGGTCCTGCTTTATAAAGCAATAGGGTTTTCCCTCTTGTCTGTCCTTGTGAATGTCAGTCTGATGTGCGTGTGTGCGCACCTTCAACCGTGGGACCTGGAGTGATGTCAATACGGGATAAATTCAATTTGGCAAAGTGTGGTGTGCAGAGTGCATTCTTTAGAGACAAAGCCCAGAGAGGAATAACAGGCCTCGTCTGAGGTAAAACTCCCAGGTTGGCTCTTTGGGATTCAGAGGAAGCTTGGCACTATTACCATTTATATTACAGGTATTAGAGGCTGTCTGCTTGCACCCTGCCCTCTCCCATCCTGAATTTGACAATAAACTCCACAAGACCGTTTCAGAATGTCTGCACGCTGTGGGGGGTAAGATTGTTTCTGATTCAGAAAAGATAGTTTTGTTTTTTTTCTTAACAGTTTTGGTTCAAAGAGTGTGCAGCTACAAACCTTAAACGATGCTAAAAATGAGGATCAGACAAAATCCTGGTATCATGGTATGGAAAATATTGTAGAGCCAAGAAGGCCACATCTAACAGCATAAAATTAACCTTGCATGAAAAATAGTTTGTTTCAAATACATGTAAACATTGTACATTTAAAAGAGAATTTAAATTACGGCTACCCGTTTCTTTCTTTCTTTCTTTTTTCTCTCTGTTTATATATTTTATTATATTTAATGTTATGTTTTATTTAATAATTTTTAATCTAATGTTTATTGCTAAAATAATTACACAAATCATGCTCAAAAGACTATTCGTCCTAAATTTTGTAGAAAATGAATAGTTTGACAAACGTTTTCTTATGGTTAAATCAACCCCTTTCCCTAACTATTTGTTAAAAGAGTTTCAGGCACTATTTTGATCTCTTTTCTGTAAAAGTTCTCAGTAAGAGTAAACAGATAGTGTAAAGAAGGAATAAAGTTAGAGCTGTGGAGCGGGCATTCGGTCAGCGAGAGCAGGGACTGATGGGAAATCTTTAGGCTCAGCTCCCTGCGGACCGCAGCTCTCATTTATCTCCTTTGCTTTCTCACGGTGACGGCCGTTGTTTTAAAGGGATAAAGTGCCGGAATCAATATATGTGTCCCGTCACTCAAATTCAACACTAAGAGGAATGGATCAGCTAGGGGAGGTCCGTGTGTGTATGTGCGTGTATATAACCATGCCACCGCAAGAGCATATGGAATATTTATTATGATAATCCATTAACTTGTCATCTACCAGCTAATATGATTAGTTACGTATGCATTAGACTTGAGTTCTTGTTGCATTCTTAATGTAATACTTTCTACTATTAAATATGTGATGAGAAAGATAAAGATAGGTATGCTCTCATTTCTCTGAACATCTAACAAAACAAACTAGAGAACTGTTGATTCCGAATGACCTTGATTCCGTTGCAGCCTGTGGCAAATTGGCCGAGGCGTCTGATTGGCTGCCCCAGTTATTTCAGGTGAGCATTATTATCCTCTGAGGTCACACTTCTGGTTGATCTTGTGCAAGACCAGCTCTCGTTTCTCCACACGTGTAACAAAACAAACTTTAGCGAATTGAGGTTACACCTTTCGGATGTTCTTTGTTATTTTAAACTGTCTCAATCTTGACATAATTAACATCCGAGACAGTGCGGGAGTTGATAGTGCAAGGGTCCGTGAGACAAATTGTACACTCATCTAGAACGCGTTGGATGTAGACACGGTCTGCCACCTGCATGGTAATGTGGCCCAGTCCCAAAGAGGAAGTGCCAGTTTGTCAATATTTCATTTGCTCCTTGATTTTGAAAACTTGAGCCAGTCGCCTTTGTGCAAACACAATGTCCAATTCAGGGAATGTTTAGAGCTCCTAATGACAGGTAATTCTCTAGGTTATTTATTATTTCTGCCATTCATTTATTATTTCTAATTCAACCCCCTGATTGACCTTGATGGATGACTGAGCTGCAAACAAACACTGGGGACACAGATTTAGTCTTTTATAAAAACAAAAGCTAAATTAATTCAGCGGCCATGGCTAATTGGCTCCTGTTTGAATTGAGAGGCAGGTCAGTATGTTTGCCCAGGAAGACAAAGAGAGAGAAACCCTGCCAATCTCCGACGTCCGCTTCTCTGTAAGCCAAAGCGAGACGCTCCTGATTGGTTTATAATTAGCAGGTCAAAGGACATTTCCTCCTCAAGCTTTGAAGTTCTGAAGAGCCGTCGATGGTTTTCTGCAGGACTTGTAGCAACAGGGAGCCCTTTGAGAAGCCATCAGCCGAAGGGAGGCGTAGTCCTAGACACTGACCTTGACCCTAGCAGGAATGTGAGCAGAAAGGACATAAAGACCTCATGTGGTTTGGAGAAAGGGGTAGTCGTAGTCATTTTGGGAGATTTGAAGAAAGTCCCGCATCGAAGAACAGCAGGGCTTCCGCATTCAAAGCCCCTCCGACGGCAAATAGGCTTGTTTAGGTGCTGTCCGTTGACGGCTCGGTTCTCAGCAGGGTTACCTTGCATGTTTTTCAGAAACAAAGGAACATAAGAAGCCAAGTTGGGCCTCCCCCGAGGTGCTGATGCCTGTTTTCCTCCTTCGTCCTCCATTTGGTGTGAGGAGAATTACAGTCTCTCCTCAGGAGAAGATCCTAGATGAGTCCATTTGTTTACCTCAGGCTCTTTTGGCTTTGTGAATGTTGATGCTGTGGAGAGTTGTTACAAGGACAACTTCTCAGAGGTTTGATTCACCTTGCAGCCATTTTTCTTGTTTATAAAGTCATATTCTCATGTAGCTATACTTTTACCGATCAACGAGTTGATTTTTTACCTTTTTCTGTTCAAGAACTGCCCACTCAATCAGGAAAATGCCATTTGACTTACATGTAAATACGACCAACCACAGTTAGCTTTGTTGTTATTGGAAGTTTCGTGCCAGGAAATCATTCAAATAATGGCTCAGCAATCTCTCCAGAAGGTTGAGTGAGTTTTCCTACCCATGACTTCAGGACCTGTTATGTGACTCAAAATCGAAGCACTGATCTATGGGCAGGTCTGCTCTGTAGAACAAAGCGAACAGGATGACAAGGTAGAGGAAGAAAGCTGATTGTAGATCAAGGTCCGTCTCTCTGTAGAGCAGGGGAACCAATTTGGATCTTAGTCAGTGAATTCCCAATCATATCGTTCTTCAAAGCCACCTCAGTAACAGCATCTCTGTGAGAATTCTGTGAAAGTCGCCATTAGCAGCTATGGATCATTCAAAGTGACTTACAGTAACTAATTTCAGGGATGGTCCCCCTGGAGCAGCCTCTGGTTAAGTGTCTTGCTAAAGGGCACAATCATTATAAAGCTGGATTGTGATTACAGTAGCTGTCCAATTCCACCTCTTACCTTGGATTGAACCTGTATCTTTTGTATTAGCAGCCCAAGGCCTAAGCGACTAGGCTACATCCACCCGTGCACGTAATATTGTGCTTCACAGACCTCATTTTTTCCAGTTGTAGCTATTTTTAGTGGTAGCTTTTGGAGATTCTTCCATGTTAGAGACATTCTAACACAGAGAAGTATCTGAAACATCTGTTAAAGAGTGCATAATCAGCAAAGCGTCACTATTCACATATGTTCAAAACTCATACACCTAGAGAAAAAACATTTGCTTAATGTCATTTTAATATTTGACAGGAAATGTTTGGGGATAATTGCAAATGATTAAACAGTAAACACTCTTACATTGTCAGTTGAGATGAAAACACATGAATTGGTTTAAATGGTTCACACAGCTAACCCACCAATTTGCGAACATTAGTGGTCTTGAACTTCTCAACTGTATCCAAAAATTGTAATCGTCATTCCATTTTTATGATTTTTACACCAATTTTTTGTATTCTCAAGCTCAAATATTCAATCCTGTTTTCAAGTTATTGTAAGAAAAATTATCAAACAAATATTTTTTCGATTATTTATAGGAAATATAAGTTTATCAATAAATACAGTTCAAACCAACATTTGGTCTCAAGTTGGTAACTAGTACCTTCTGAATGACAACTTTTTTCTTTTCTTTTTTTGAGGTTTATTTAATGTTTTAAACTATTTAAACAAATATTACAATTAACAGGGTTACAAAAACAACAAACCTCAGAACATGAATTGTCTGAGGGTGAAAAGAAAATCAGCAGGCTGTATTTTGTACACTATTCATGAAAATACCATTCATTTCACATGAAACATAAACAGCAAGATGTGATGCAAAGAAATACTGATAAACAATCAGGTTTTTTGATCCGGTTCATTAAAGCAAACCGTTCAAAAGAGCAGAAATGAATAAGGCATCCCATCACTAACACTGAATAGTCATTTTGATGAAAGACGTGTGCTATCAGGCTACTGAGGCTTGGAGTGTCTGCTCAAATGAGATGTGCTTTGAATTCCTCTCAGCTGCTTGATTTTCTTGACGCTTGACACTGGCTATTTTGATCAAATTGTATATCTTTGCTGTACATTAGCATGTTCATACTCCTTCTGTTTTATGTGTGTTTGCACATTTGGCTAACAACGAGTGAATGTAAGTGATATGTGTAACCAGAGCAGAGGATTTCACAGGTTGAGTCTGTGTGACCTGTGTGCTAATGAAACTCTGCTGAGATCCGCTCAAACACACACAGACACACACTTACACTAAGTACATACCAAGACATGGATACCTGTGAGTGACCTGTGTGTTAATGATCTCAGAGTAGACACTCTCCCTCTCTTCCTCACACACACACACACAGAGAGAGAGAGAGAGCTAGCTAGCAGAGTGCTGCTTATGCCCTTTACATATTTGCTTTGGCTTCCTTGAGCTGTCAGAGGTAAAAGCCTATGTATGTTTATGTTTACACAGAAATGTCGATATTATTGCTCTTTGCTCCAGGTTTGTGAGTTGTTTGCATACAAGCACTTTTTTTTCCCAATTGAAACAGGAAGTCAGGGTGGGATATATTGAAGATCTCATTCTTAATGGCACAGCTATGAACTATAACTTTTTGATTTGTATAACCAACTACATACAACCAACTAACAAGCAGAAAATCATGTGCGTAGCTGGTATTCACATTCAAGAGCATTTGATTGGATAAAAGAGTGTAGGACAAGATGAGTCAATCATTTTTGGTCTGTTTTACCATAAGAGAAAATCTGTAAATGTAAGTGTGTATATCTGATTAAAGGGAATTTTGCCGATGAGCATAAATATGGTTTCATAGCTAACAGACCTCAACTAAAAACCACAAAACTTTAATACTTAAAAGCAACAACAGAAATTGAACTTGCTTTTGCAGCATTAGGAACCATGGTGTTATACAAAAATCGGCCACAATGCTAGTGTCAGAGTGGCTTTAATTCCAAAAGGTGCAAAAATATCAATATCCAATGGCAATAGGGAAGTAATAGAAAAAAACAGATTATCAAAAAATTATAATACCAAAGAAAAAAAATCTAAATTGTTTACAATACACAAATGTAAGTTGGCTATGCCAATGTACAGGCCCACAAATACAAACAAGATTCAACCTCTCCACACCAACCTTCTCCCCTAAAATGGCTGCCTCTTTTATAGACCTTAGCTCCTCCTATTTTTGGAAAATACCATTTTAGGGAGAAACCTATAAATTACAAAGAGGTGACAAGACATAAACAAACAGTCATGACATTTCAACTCTAAATCATACATAATATATATATATATATATATATATATAGTACAATTTAAAGGGCTCAAAACAATAAAGATACAAGCTTATAAGAATAAAACTTACATACTAGGTTCCCTCCCTCCCCCATGAAGTCAGAACCAGATGGAGTAATCTTCCATGAGCACATGCTAGTTTAAATATGGCTATACTTTCCTCGTGTACTGGTTTGGCAAGTGAGGGGTGCACCAGAAGGTATGTGAAGCTGTTTAAAATGCATGAAGGTAACTGAATGAAATGAAATAAACCCTTATTGTACCCTTAGTGTTTTTGGTGTTCTTTTCTGTGTAATGATATTTGATATTTGAAATGTGTCACTGAACATTAAACATTTAATCACATAAACTAACAACTTGAGACAACTGATACGATGTTACAACACAAAAATCAGGGCTAGAAACATACAACTACAAAAGGATGGTATATTTTGCCGGCATTTAGTTTGTGTGTATGTGTAATGGTGGAAACAGTTTGTCGTGTGCACATACCCATGCTCAATCCCTTCAAAATAAAAGTCCTGGGTCACAGTCAGTCTGTGACAGGGATATTTTTGCAGCAGTATAGTGTTTATTTAACAGCACTGAAAACATTAAGGAGCAAAACAACCAGAATACACAACGTAGAACGGATAAATGAACAAGGGAATCTCAGGACATAAATACAGAGATGTAAATGAGAACTCAATAATCAACAGGTGAACTTAATCAGACTAACAGGCCAAACACAGGGAAACTCTGGCTGAGTCGGAAATCGCCCCCTATACCTTCAAAGATGAGCGCGCTCATTCAATCCCACATTGCACTGCTATAACGAGTGTACAACCGATGTACGCTCAACGGGTAGAGAATACCCATAATGCACTGTGACGGTCACACCGAATGAATTCCCGCATCTCGCCAGAAGATGGCGCCCGCAGTTGAATCATCCATCCATTGTCCAAACCGCTGGTACAATGTGGCTACAGCGTAATATCATACAGGTATAAATTCCTTTTTACTTGATTAGTAAATTGTTTAATTAATAAAGCTTCATACATGCTAGTTTCCAGAGTTCAAGATAAATCTTTTCATCTTACTACTGGAGCTGGCAGTTTGCCAAGAGTCAAATGATTATTAAACGTCACAAACTATGCAAAAGCGACAGATCTTCCAGGGCACTCAGAGTCCGAATTCACTCACTCGTTTTCATTCACTTCTTCAAGTGGACTATATTAGTGCAGTAATGTAGGGAATAGTGAATGAGGGTATAGGGGTGATTTTGAATTCAGCCCAGGTCAGGAATCACATGGCAGGGAAACAGAACAGAGTCAAACCAAAATACAGTGAACAACACATAATCCTGAAAGCTAGCAAGTTGTTCTTGGTTGCAGGACGTTGCTATGCAGTTGCTAAGGGTTGATTGTGATTGTTAGATCATAAAGTCAGGTTGTGCAAGTCCCATTCATTTTGTCCATAGGGGAATTGATTTTTAACAATAACTTCAAAGACAAATCTACACCTACTGTGAGTTACGACTCCGAGGTTAATCAGTGGTAATTGTTTTTGTTAAAGCTATCATTCCGCATTAATTCAACACACTTGTTAAATAATTTGATTAAAACTGGAATTCCTTTTGAGGAACTACATCACCCATGATTCTGCAAGGAAATCTCCACCAATCAGAAAAACAAACCCGCAAATCTCACCAAAATAACTCTTTAGTGCCCGCCCGGCGAATGTCATAGTAGAGTTTCCCTACGCTAACAAGCTATTTAAATATATTTGTATATACTGTAGTAGCATAAAATATGTTGTTTTTAAAGACACTATAAAAAAAATTAACCAATAGTTTTGTACTTCTCTATCGGTTTTAATTCGTTAATGTCATTCGTAATGCTTAATTGGATTGTACAGTACTTTTCCTCATTAAAGCTGATAAGTGCACATTATTGTCAGATTTCCAAACACTTTTTTGCTTCAAAGTTAATTAAGTTTGAAATGTTGCAATTCACCTCACAGCAGGTTGGATTGGTTCATGGCTTATAACTCATTTTTCCGGAAATAATGCTTCCGTAATCAATGGTGCTGAAAAAGTGGACGGGCACTGTTGTGCTCGGTTTCTGACTGGCCAATATCTAGATATGGCTCAGGTCAATGTAAATATAAGGGATTTTCTTTTCACCTTTTTTATCGTCCATCATTTGAAAACCAAATTTGGAATTTTATTTGTAATACCTGAACCCAAGTATCAATAATGATGAACAATACCCTTACTAATGATTGTATTGAACTGTTTAACTGCATAAAGCAGCTGGTGGGTTATCCATCATATTGCTCTTTTATTGTATTTATTCATCTATTTTACTAGGCTTAAGCACGATACTCCATTACTGTAAATTCTGCTCCATTGCATTTTGATTGAACGATGCCCTTTAGTGTCTTTGTGCGTTTGCATGTATTTGCATGCGCGTGTGTGTGTGTGTACTACTGTTCGTGTTTATGTTGTGTTATAAAGGTGACCTGACACAAGGTTCACCTCTCTCTCTACTGCTATAATTTTCTCTCTTTCATGAATCAGAATAAATTATTGACATTTCTGTAATGAAACCACTGGTGGTTTAGTGTTTAGCATAGTCTATCAACCTCCTACACACACACATACACAAACACTCATGATTCTCATGACTCATGAATATTAGCTTTTATAGACTCTAACAGAGCACTAAGTACAGTGCAAACACCATGGATATGTTCAGAATACCATAGTATCATACTACTAACACACTATTTTGCAGTATGTAACAGTGCACAGTATGCAAATAGTTTTTATGCATTTGATACCTGAATGACCTACTACAGTACATTTATAATATATATTTTTTCCTATAATCAGGGTTATTATAGTAAAACTAAAACCATAAAAAAAAGCATTTTACCTTATACAATGCCAGTATTCCAACTGCCTTAAACAGTCAATACACAAAACTGATTTTTTTTTTCCCTCATATGTCTGTTGTTGGTTTCTACTCTTGCATATCTCACTGTAAAGACTGAAATGTTTATCATTCGATCCAGTGTAAAGTTAGTGGTTCTTTGTCTCGTATGGAGGACGCGTCGCAGTCTGTCACCTCGACTCTTGCTTGAATACAAACAGACTTCAGACAGCTTCCAATAGTGAGAGGTTAAAATACTCACGACCCTGTTATGTTAATCTCCTTCTCCCTCTGCTGTTCACTTTCATTTGAGGGTGTGCTCTCAGAAATTGCCCAGTTATTTATGTCATTAATCACTGCCTGTAAGATACAGTGCTGTGGATGAAAGCGTTAAGCTCAGGCCTGTAGGCTCGTGAATTCTCCATCATGCTCCGTGCGATCTGAAGCTATGGAGGTGTTTGTACGGAATTAGATCAAAGTGGGCCTCGTGTAAGGATTACAGAGGCGAGAAGAATGCAGAAGGCATAATATTGACAATGCTAACGGAGAAGTGGGGAGAAACAAGCCGATGTGGAAGGCAACAAGGATTTCTACTTGATTTTAAGAGCATTGCACTATGGGCTATATATGTAATGCTACTGATCTTTTGTGGAGATGTGGAGATTCATTGTTGTTGGTTTCGTTTGAACTGTTGAGTAATTTCAGCAAAATCTGCTTTTGCCATGTAATACCTCAGCGATTTTCGAATTTAATTATCAAGCAAATGTTTTATTTATTTGTAAGTCAAGATACATTCCTGGCCTTATTGTGAATAATTAACGTGCATGTTATACCAAAGGGAAAAGAAAAGTTTTGTCTTTGTAATATTTCATAAAAATTATATAGCTTGCCCCGTCTCTAAAACAAGATTCTTCACATCGGCTGATGTCATCAGGCCCCTTCCTCAAGCACACGGCTCTATTATGTAGGTCAGTGACTTAGGCCCTGTTTACACCTGGTATTAAGATGAATTTTGGTCGATCAGATCACAGGAAGACGAGAGAGACTCATTCACGTTCACACCTGGTGTTTTAATCTGTCTCTTTTGTCCACTTTCAACCACTGCTGTCTTGATTTCTTTGAGGGGCGGGCTTGCACAATTTACATATGAACGCGCCCGGAAACGACAGAAAAACATACGGAGAGCATCAGTTTTCATTTCTGCTCTGACTACCGCAAGATTACACTGAACGCTGTGAGTGTGTGTTAGAAATCAATCAGGAATGGTGAGAGAACATTGTGCTTGGTACATTTACATC
The DNA here is from genome assembly GCF_951802725.1 of Rutilus rutilus. NCBI lineage: Eukaryota > Metazoa > Chordata > Actinopteri > Cypriniformes > Leuciscidae > Rutilus > Rutilus rutilus. The sequence continues at coordinate 6,111,162 of NC_140227.1, forward strand.
TTCAAACCAAACTTTGGTCTCCAGCCGACAAAGTTTAAATCTGTTTAGGCATTAGGTCAGTAGGCGGAGAGTAGACAGTCTTTTGTGGCTGTTTGAACACATTCGACCACATGAGCGTCTACACTATGAAAGCAATCCAGTCAAATGTGTTTTTGACTACCTCTGGAAGTGGTCAAAAGTGAACAAGCTCAAAGCATTTTAGACCCCTTTTACACCTGTATTTAGCGTCGTCCACTTGTGATTCGATCAACCAAAACGCATCTTAATACCAGGTGTAAACAGGGCCATAAGAGTGTCCATAATATATGTGTCATAGTTATAGGGAATAGGAGAGGTGAGGTCTTTAGTAAGTAGTCTTTATTCAATGAACACATAAACACAAAGGTAATCTAAACCAGGACCTGATGGCAATAATCCAAACAAGAACGTGAACACAGGAGACGTAGCAGCTTTACTGACCCCTACAGAAGGGTAGAAATACACAGAGAAACAAGAGAGATAATGAGGAACAGGTGCAGGTGATTAGTTAATGTGGTGACTATAGAAACAAAGGTAAACGTGAACTAAACCACTGGAACTGAGCACTGCACAGCTTGTCTTACCATGAAAAGGTCAAATTATCTGATATTTTATGGTACTTATTGATCTTGACATGGTCATGCGGATCTACAGTGGTCCTCTCTATGATGTAATTTTTTTAAAAATATTGTCAATAACAAAAGGTTATACAAAACTACTTAATAATTTTCAATAATAATGAGGCATTGCTTTTTTTAACGTTATATCAGGACAGTTGTATCACATTTTTGACTTCACTGTATGTCCCAAAATATATAAATAATTAAAAACATTCTCATCAGAGAAGAGCTGTAATCAAGTCATTTCATGTATAAATTACATTTTTAATACACTGACAGCGGTAGTCACTCATCCCTAATTATCGCCATGACAACAGAATGATGAAGCACTCTGGTTGGAAGGGAAGTTCTTTTAAAATTTTCGGATTTACAGTCCTTCTAAATCTTTGTTTTTAGCTGATGTTTATTATTTCCTTCGTTTCTAAGTGTCTCCGACACTCAACAGGACTTGCTGTTTCTCCATTGTTGAATCTACGCCTGTTATTGACACAAAACTGATCGCTATCTCCCAGCGAGAATATCGTTCATCTTTGTTGTCTTTTTTTGGAGCCTTTTTGTGGGAAAAGGTATTGACAACGGAGAATAACAGAAGGCTGCTGCCAATTTAGACAGGGTTCCGTGGAGAGTTGAGCACATTTATTAGCCTGATCTACTGCCAGAGATCCCATCAAAGTGATAACAGGATGGACAGAGCCTGACGTTTGAACTGGAAACACGAGGAGGCCGAACGCTCTTGGGAGATTACAGGATGAGCCAGATTAGAGGCCATGAGATTATGAGATATTAGCTTTGATAATGGACTATGTGTGTTTTGTCAGTGATAATATAAGAATTAAAATCTGATTGGCTAAAGGTCTCCGACTAACAAGATTCTCACATTTCTCTCTCTCTCTCTCTCTCTCTCTCTCTCTCTCTCTCTCTCTCTCTCTCTCTCTGTCACACAGATGCAGATCTTCATGTATAACTCAGACGACTTTGACAGTCTCAACACAGCCATACGGGAGAAGCGAGTAATTGCGGCCATGTCTGTCTTCTTTCAGGTGAGAGCTCGCTCTTTCGAAAGCGTCTTCGTGTTCGGCTGCTGAGCTGTGTCAGTGTTAAGTGCTAGCATTAAAAAGCATTGATTTTGTAAGGAGGTTTTCTCTCGTCCCATTAAGTTTAGTGATACTGAAGCTTCACACTCACAGAAAACCCACTGCCTCTGTTTTCTGTATGGGAAAACACACACACAATTCTACAATTCTGTGCTGTTCTTTTGTCAACCCCTCTGCGATGATCACAAAACAGCAATTTAAGGCTCACAGTCTTTTACTTGAAATTGTGTGGGGGTTTGTATTCTCATCTCTCAAATTTTGAGAAATTACAGTGCAGTCAGGCTGTAATAATACAGAGTTCAAAAGACTTCAAAAGATCAACCACTTCAAAAACAACAGTGAGTGAGTGAGTGAGTGAGTGAGTGAGTGAGTGAGTGAGTGAGTGAGTGAGTGAGTGAGTGAGTGAGTGAGTGAGTGAGTGAGTGAGTGAGTGACTGAGTGACTGAGTGACTGAGTGAGTGAGTGAGTGAGTGACTGAGTGACTGAGAGACTATATTACTGAGTGAGTGACTGTATGACCGATTGAGTGACCTAGAGAGTGAGTGAACTAGTGAGTGAGTGAGTGAGTGACCTTGTGAGTGAGAGCGTGAGTGAGTAACTGAATATGTGAGTGAGTGAGTGAGTGACCTAGTGAATGAGAGTGACTGAGGGACTGACCGAGTGACTGACTGAATGACTGAGTTAGTGATTGATTGATTGATTGAGTGAGTGAGTGAGTGAGTGAGTGAGTGAGTGAGTGAGTGAGTGAGTGACTGAGTGACTGAGTGACTGAGAGACTATATTACTGAGTGAGTGACTGTATGACTGATTGAGTGACCTAGAGAGTGAGTGAACTAGTGAGTGAGTGAGTGAGTGAGTGAGTGAGTGAGTGACCTTGTGAGTGAGAGCGTGAGTGAGTAACTGAATATGTGAGTGAGTGAGTGAGTGACCTAGTGAATGAGAGTGACTGAGGGACTGACCGAGTGACTGACTGAATGACTGAGTTAGTGATTGATTGAGTGAGTGAGTGAGTGAGTGAGTGAGTGAGTGAGTGAGTGAGTGAGTGAGTGAGTGAGTGAGTGAGTGAGTGAGTGAGTGAGTGAGTGAGTGAGTGAGTGAGTGAGTGAGTGAGTGAGTGAGTGAGTGAGCGTGCGTGTGTCTGTCCCATATTATTAAATGAACTGACAGACAAGATGAAATCCCTAAAAAATAAAAAATCCTATGGCGTGGATTTAATATATAATGAGATGTTGAAACACAGCAGCCTCGAATTGAAAGATACAATTCTGAAATTATTCAATCTTTTATTAAAATCAGGACACTTCCCTGGGATCTTGAAAGAAATTTTGATTGCACCAATTTTTAAACAAGGTGAGAATACGACCCAAATAATTATAGGGGCATCACAGTGAGCAGCAACCTGGGACAGCTATTCTGTTCCATCATCAATGACAGATTACTTCAGTTCATTCAAGAACACAAGATTCTTAACAATTGTCAAATTGGATTTATGCCTAAACAAAGAACATCAAATCACATTTACACACTCCACACACTCATACAAAAACACGTCCAGCAAACAAAACAAGGGAAAATATTTGGCTGCTTCATTGATTTTAAAAAAGCCTTTGATTCGGTGTAATGGACATAATGAGCATAATGGACTTTTCCTAAAACTAATCCAAAGTGGAATAGGAGGAAGGACATGGCATCATAAAGGACATATACAATGGGAACAAATGCAGTGTTAAGATTAATGACAAACTCACTGATTATTTCAGTCAAACTAAAGGAGTCCGTCAAGGCTGCAGCCTCAGCCCGGCTCTGTTTAATATCTATATTAATGAATTGGCATCAACACTTGAGAAGCCCTCTTGTCCTGGTCTGACCCTCGAGGACAGAGAAATCAAAAGCCTCCTGTACGCTGATGATCTTCTGCTGCGGTCTCCTCATGAAGTGGGACTGCGTCAAAGCCTCTCGCTTCTAGAACAGTACAGCAACGACTGGGCCTTACCAATAAACATGGAGAAGTCCAAAATAATGATCTTTCAGAAAAAAACCTTGCCTTACCGACAAGAAATATCAATTTACACTTGGGGGGAACAATTTTTAATCATGTCACCTGTTATAATTATTTGGGTCTGACAATCTCAGCTTCTGGAAAATTTGACACTGCAATAAAAGATCTGACTGATAAAGCAGATAGGGCTTATTTTAGTATAAGAAAACCCCTGTTCAAATTTAACCCAACCATTAAACTGTGGCTGAAAATCTTTGACAGCATCATCAAACCTATCCTTCTATACGGCTGTGAAATCTGGGGCCTCAAATTTTAATTCAATTATGAATCCTGGGACAAAACCCCTGTTGAAATTTTCCACCTTGAGTTCTGCATGAACAACCTGGGAACTCACAGAAATGCTCCATGTCTGGGTTGCCGGGCAGAATTAGGCAGATTCCCTCTCCTATCTGAAATCCAGAAGAGAGCTGTAAAGTTCTGGTTCCATCTGTCAGACGCGCCGACAGAGAGTTACCATCACTGCGCTCTCAGATACAGGGCAGGACACACAGAGAGTGACCCCATGCAATGTTTAGTGGAAAAATATCAACTTAATTCAACAATTCAGTTCAGACAATCAAAAGTAAAAGAAAAAGGGAAAATAACCAAAGAATACATACACGATTGGCAGATATGTCACACAATTAAATAAATTTGAGAAAATTTTAAGTCTGATTATAAATATTACGGTAGTAATTATGGTCAGAGAAAGCTCATGACAAGGTATCGCATTAGTGACCACAATCTGTGTGTGGAGACGGGCCGACGCAAGCAGAGCTGGAGAGCCAGAGAGCTCAGACTGTGTTCACACTGCTCTGATGGAGGCTGCACTTCCTCTTCGCAGCAACAACAAAAATATTGAGACAAAACAATGGCATTGACATATTTTAAGATATGTCAGTGTAAGTTGCTTTCAGCTAAAGCAGCTCAAACATGCATTTTAATCTGGGACTAGTCTTAAACCTAAGTATCTGGACAGTGTTTCAAGTTATTTGGTCTATATTTGCTTCAACAGCAATGAAATTAAAACAGGGTAGTTTCTGTCTCATAGCAAAACACAGTAGTGGCATTCAGCACTCTTAAAAGCTGATTCATCTCACCAGTATATTAAATAAATTATTTTATTCAGCAAGGATTTATTAAATTGATCAAAAGTGACAGTGAATACATTTATAATGTTACAGAAGGTTTCTATGTCAAATAAATGCTGTTCTTTTTAACTTTCTGTTCATTAAAGAATCCTGGAAAAATATCAAGGTTTCAACAGAATATTAAGCAGCATATTAGAATGATTTCTGAAGGGTCATGTGACACTGAAGACTGTATAATGGCTGCTGAACATTTGGCTTTGCATCACATTTATAAATTACATTTGAAAAAAATATATAGAAAAAGGTTATTCTAAATTCACAAAATTACTGTTTTACTGTAATTTTACTGTACTCAAATAAATGCAGCCTTGCATAAGAGACTTCATCTTATCAAACCCAATCTTTTATACACTAGTGTAAGTATACTTACTCTTAAACGGATTATTTGTACAATACAACGAAGGACAAAAACAATGTATAAAATGAAAATTAAATTGGAATACAAAATCTGAAAGTCCCTATATATACTTGAAATCAAAAAGTCCACAGAAAAATAAAAACGCATGCATATAGAAATGTTTGCTATAGAAATTAGCAACTTTAGATTTTCCGCGGTATTTCTTTGAAGAACTCGTTTTCATCGGAGAAATTCTGCACTCTTCACCCCCAAAACTGAGAAGACTAATCAATAAATGACAACATGCACAGACTTTCAGTTTGAAATAGATAAGTCGAAATCTCATCTGGCTAGAGTTTTATATATTTCCCCTAACCCTCTCTCATCGCTCTCATTCTCTTAGGCTATTATCTGAGGAAATCCTCATAGCATGTGCCTCGCTCGATATCTCTTTTTATTTGAAACTCACACCATTTTCTTTATTGCCCAAACATTTAGTCTATGATCTGTTCCTGATTAAGGAAGATAGCAGTCGTAACATCTGTCATGATATGTTCATAGGCTTATTTACAAGACACATGTCCACACACTAAAATGCAGCTATTAGCTGTTAGCATGTAGCCAAAGCTTGAAACCACAGGCTTGTTGGTGGCCAGAGACACGTCACACAATAAATCGCTTTTAGGTTTTATATAATTCATTGTTGGCTATTGTTTCAAGTTATGGTCTTGTGCTGTTTTATAGCTGGCAGTTATTTGCGTTCCTCATTTACTTTTAATCAATCGCAGGGCTTTCTGTTTTTTTCTCTCTCGCTCTCTCACTGGTAGAGCTCACAGCTGCTATATTAAAAACCTCACTCTGAGCTTAATACAACAAATGAGCATTTTTATTTTCCATCTGCTAAAACGTACTTTGTTGAACTTTATTGATTTGCATGCGCTATTTTTACTTGTGAGGTGGAACAGAGCTCTTAAACCGAGTTTAAAGCCGTTTGCTGCTATTTTTTTTTTTACCTCAGGGTTTGTTCTACAAGGAACTCCAGGTGTTTGTGGGTTGTGGGTGACCTCTGGCATACTGGCTCATTTGTAGAGCGCTTTCACTTTTCTAGTCCATATGAATGCAATGTTGAACACGAAATGAGCTCTGTTTAAAAAAAATCTCTCACTGTCTACATTTTGCTAAGGCAAAATGGGAACTTCATAAGCAATTCAATTGAAATTCTCTACATAGACGGCTGCTCTCAGTAACAAACACACATCTTTTACTCGTCCTCATGTTTCAGACCTGAATAACTTCCTTTCTTCTGTGGAACACAAAAGAAGATATTTAGAAAAATGTCGGTAACAAGTTGACTTCTATTGTTATAGGCAAAAAAAAAAAAAACCAGAAACATTTATCATTTTGGAATGACATGAGAGTGAGTAAATGAAGACATGTTTTTTCTTTCATTTTTGTGGTGAACTTTCGCTTTAAGTTCCCTCCATTGTCAGTCTGATGTTGTTAACCTCACACTGTCTCTCTCTCTTCCTCCGACCCTGACACTTTTGACTCCGTCATTTTTCACACACTCTGGCCGTAGCTGTCCTGAGGCACGCCAGTCCTGATACTAGAAAAAGAACAATATTTTGGTTGCAGATCCGTCTGTCTCTCTGCTTTCTATTTGTTATTAAACATTTGTTTGTCCTTTTTTCTGTCTGTCTCTGTATCTGCCTGTCTGCTTTCTATTTGTGGTCGTTCACTGTCAGTTCTCTATCTGTTGCTCAGATCTATTTGTCTGTCTGTCTGTGTTTGTCTGTCTGTAGTGTGACTTCGGTGAAGAGCAGTCTTTAGAGAGAGAGAGAGAGAGAGGGTGGCAAAGGGCCAGTGGAAGTGCGTGAATCCTTTTCACTCCTGCCTCATGGGAATGTTGGTTAGATAGGCTAACCAGCACTGGCCTCCTTCATACACAAACCTACACACACAAACACACACATACACACAAACTCAACAATAGACCTCACCTCTTGGGTCCTCTCTGTCAAAGCCTGTCTCCTGATTCAACCCTATAGGGGCTTCTTAAAAGCACAAACCTGTATTTGATACACCTCCATCCAAGAGAAGCAAAGGAAATGTGCTTTGCCTGTTATGGATTTGACCTGATCTGTGCTTTTTTTAGGATCAAGATTGTTCAAATTATTTTCAAACCATTTTATTTTTTTATATAGTCAGCACTGAGCAAACTATCAGTCCATTTTGCTAAGGCACATATACTCAGAAACACACATTAAAGGTCAGTACTATGGCTTCCCTCTTTCAGGTTTTATTGCATACTGGAGTCTGTGTTCAACAATTCAGTCAGTTCAGATGCTTCTCAAACACAGGTAGCTTTTGTGGGGGTGTGAGGCATAATGGGTTCCCTCATGTGAGTGTGTGTTTGTGTGTGTGATTGCAATCATTTTGCTTGTGTGACATCAGCTATCTACCAGTTTTTTTCTGTATCAAAAATTATCTATCTATCTATCTATCTATCTATCTATCTATCTATCTATCTATCTATCTATCTATCTATCTATCTATCTGTCTATCTGTCTGTCTGTCTGTCTGTCTGTCTGTCTGTCTGTCTGTCTGTCTGTCTGTCTGTCTGTCTGTCTGTCTGTCTAGCTATCTATCTAGCTATCTGTTTGTCTGTATTACATCCAACATGAATTGGAAACTCATTATTGTTTATTTGTGTTCTTTCTCTCTTTCTCAGGTGGGGATGAAGGACAATCCTGCAGTAGATCCGATCATTCATGGTCTAAGAGGAGTGGTGCATCACGGTTAGTAGATGTTTCATGAAAAGGCTATTTTAGGTTGAGGGTTTAGTATTGAAATTTGAAATAGTATTGAAAATACATGCTGGAATCAAATCAAACACAAACACCACCAAAACTTCATGTACAAGCCACAGTGAATGCTTTTGTTTGATGCGCTTACTGTAATATAAAGCATGCTCATGTTTTTGCACCTTTCCCGCAGCAGCTCGCTCTGTCCTCTGCTATTTTCCGTATGTGTTTTGTCCATAGAAATGTGTTATTCACTACTGTAAAGCGTTGTGACGGGCAGATGGTCAAAAATAAACAAATGCGAATTAGGTGTGTTTGCATCAAGTTGTTCGAGCGGATGACTGTGGTATTGGTAACCTAGTAACCAACAGTAAATAAAACACCATCAGTGGTAACAGATGATTAGTCACGTGGGTTTAATGTTCGCTACGTCAGAATTTATTTGGCAAATGCGTGTCTATCTTCCATTATTCAAAATTTTCGTAAATGTCAAAACCGAAAAATCTTTTCTGACGCGATAGCCTACTTCAAAATGCACATAAAAACAGGCTGATGGAACAATAGCTACAGAAAGGGGCATTTAGGATAGCTTGCAAACACCGAATTGATTCCTCTTTCGTGTCTCCTTGTGTTTGAACGGACAAATACACACAAAACTATGTAAAAATACCTGTCTCTGCAAGTATATATATATATATATATAATATATATATATATAGTGGTGGTGGGAAAAGCTACTACAGTCACAGTAGGTGTTGCATCAGGCCTAGGAGAAGCTTTTATTTAACTTAAAAATAAACCTAAAATGTCCAAAAATAGGAATAAAGTGTCCAAAATTAACATGGGTCTGTTCTCCTCGCTATGCTGGGGCACGTGAAAGAAAAGGTAGTGCTCAGATGGGTCGATCCAGGTAAAGGGGGCGGGGTCCCGGCGGCCGCACGCGCTCCCCTCTTCGGTCCGGTGCACAAGGGGTGGCAGCTTCTTCCCTAGGGACTACCATTCTCAGCCTGGAGCCGGCAACACATGTATCCCTGCACGGGCATATGGGTTGGCACGTGAGGAATCCCTTCCCGCTCCCTTCCTGGACCTACAAGGACACAAGTGTGCATGCATGGGGAAAAGAGACCGGTCTTCCGAAAAGAGGTTTGCTCGGCATTTAACAGCACTGGTGACGAGGCTCCATTCGATTCAGGTGTGCCTCAACATGTGCCGCCAGTCTTGGTTGTTACAGCCTTCCTCCTCTCTCTCACACCCACTCTAGTTGTGAACCTGGCGAAGGGAGGCAATTTAAGCGACAGGGTGGCACTGATATTAAGGGTGAGGCCGCTGTTCCGTCACAATATATATATACACACACACAGTATACACCAGTATACACAGTCATGTATCCAGGCTGGCAAACACAAACACCCATACATGCGTACACAAACACATTATCTACTCATTTTGTCTCTAGCTTTGTTGAGAATGTGTGTAATTTTCTACTTGTGTTTTTGATTGGCAATCTCTTTTGTCAGGTGATAGAAGGAAAGGTAAGCACTTAGATGAACAAAAGTGGTGCAAGTCTAAGGAACTGCAAGCTGATATACAAACAGAAAAGTACCAAAAGCTACTATTTGTCCATCATATTACTTTTTTTTTTATAGAATGGGCTGTTTAACCACTTTCCAGGTAGCCTCACCCCCAAACTCACGCCATGCTCAGACACAGTGTTACACTTTCTGTTGTAAATTAACCTATTCTTTATAGTTCTCTTTGTTTATTAAAATGATATTGGAGAAAATGGCATGCATCCCCTTTAAGATTTTAAATGTTAACTGTGCTAGGGGCACCAAAAGATCATTTTTATTTTCACAAGACGATTGTACCCCCCGAAAATGTCCTTTTTTAAAGATGCTGTATGTAACTTTTTCACTCTACTAAAGCATAAAAATACCATAATTTGTTTGCTGATATTTAGGAAACATACTCGTTTCTCTGAAAAACACTTCTACAGCCAATTATTTTACTTGTTATTTTACTTGTTATTTTACACGTTCCGTGTTGTCAGTCCGTTTTTGTTTTGGTCTGTGTGATCTCGCCCACTGCCAGTTCACCCAATAGTATTTCGACACTCCGGGATGCCAGTTGGCATGAAACACAGCGTATTGCAGCCAGCAAACAAACTGGGTCAGAGATTGAAGATTCCACACAACCTAAAAAGCCTCGGTATCATCTAAAAATCTCTAAGAACGAGAGTATATTAAAACGCGGATAAATCAACTTTACAGTGTGTAAGTCTCCTCGGCAACAAATTGGGCTCGTTCCTGTTGCGTGTCCTCAAACGTGCAACCCGCGTGAGCGTCGAGTCTGAGGAGGACGGGGCGGGAGAAACAACGATCTCCGATATTTTTAATTTGGACTGCAGTACCTATTTAGACCACTAGCTGTCATTCTTACTGATTGCTCCTTTAACCTTATGTAAGTTGACCCCCTAAAAGTCATTGAATAGTTTCCCTTAATGTTCCTTCTGTCTGCTTCCAGACATTAAAAGCTCTGAAATGATGAAGACACCACCAACTGCTCCCAGCGTGAACTGAACTGTATATTCTGGAATATTAAGATGAAACAGCGAGGTCTGTCGATGATTCAGACAGAGTAAATTGACATCTTTAAAGGTTTCTTAGTTAATATACTCTTGTTCTGCCTGCTTTTCAGTCATCTCAGGAACATCTCTCTATGTGTCCGTGCGAAGTTTAAAGGCACGGCGAGGCTTTGATGGTAATTACCGGCCTGCGATTTGTGCTGCCCACTGAGACAGTCGTAGAAAGTGAGCGCGAGAGAGAGAGAGAGAATGACGAAGTTGTGGTGTAATCCGGGCAGCCGTGGTACTAAAAGCATCGCACTGCCATTCTGACAAAGAGATCAACTCTAATGCAGTGTAATAATGGCACTCACTTTAAACGGCTCCCACTCAAAAGGAATTTCACCAAGATAGTTCTGCCTCCACCTTCTGCCAGAAGACGAAGATGATGATGCTAAATCTGATGACATTGATGAGGTTACCAAGATGTGATGATGGTGATTAACTCAATTTGTACATATTCTGACATTCTGAGTCGTCCACGCACTTGCAAAAGTCACTGCCATGATGCTAGGATGTTGCCAGGATGAGGTTATGCAGTTGCTATGGTGTTTTATGTGGTTTAAAGAACTCTTGTGGTGTCTCAACGCGGCTCAGACACGAAAAATATTATATTTTAAAATATTTTATTTCAAATCTGGTTCTTTAACAGTTCCAAAAGGTGTATTTACACAGACTTTTTATTTTTTAATAATCTCTTTCGAGGTGCGATAAATGCAATTCAGTAATTAGCCTTTGATAAATACAAATTCTAAACAAGCAAAACTTGACATTTCATTCATTTATTTTCATAAATTACTACTGACAAGGCTTTTACGGCCAGATTTACCAAACGGCATATTAGCATGAGAGCGCAATTCCCAAAAAAAACGCGGGTGGGAGTGGAAAGTTCTTGCTTTTGATCTACTGACGACACGCAAATGAAAGAACACAGACACAGCCGGATCATTTACATAATGACCAACACAATCTACCAAGAGCAGCGCAAATTAGCGTCTGGTTTTAGACATGCTTTTTTGGGTGGTAAATAATGCTGCAAACCTTAGTAAATCACCTTGTGTGATTCATTGAAATACTGTCCTCCCATACATTTTTTGTCTGAAAGGGAATCTCTTACAAATGCATATTAAATAAGGTCAGCCGCGAAGATAACTGTCCATGCCTTTTCAGGCCTAATTTTTCATTGCGTGTCTTTAGTAAATCCTGACAGTATTTTTTTTTAAATTTCTGAAAGACAAAAATTTCGCAACCGGTTCAAGTTGGTCACATCAGTTCACTGCGTTGACCAACAGAAAGCTGCTTGGTTTGAAAGAATCTTCTATTTGGACCGTGCTACATCACTACGCTATTGATATTAACCTTGTTGCCCCCAAATTTTCACCGAAATTTTGTTAATGTTGCAAACTGGATGTGCTGAATTTGTTCAGGAATCAGGCTACATTGGTTGTGCTATGTCTATGATTTACTAAAAAGAACAAGCTCATGAGAGTAATTCGTCAATTAAACTGCACTAGATATATCTTAAGATAAAGATCTGAGGCACTCAGGAGGATGAAGATTAAAAAGCCTTTATTAATCCATGGCTAGTCTCATAAAAATAAAAACATGCCAACTGCACTAGACTTGCCTTATGTTTCACACTGTAGATTTAGTTTATCCTGAATACAGTAAGTAGTGCAGGAAACTCTGTCAGAGCGAGAAATTCAGTTCCCAACCTTTCTCTGTTCCCTCTATCGTAAGTCAACAGGATATGTTGCCGGCTGCTTTCAAAAAAAAAATTTTCGGAGAATATACGGCTACTTTTGAATGCTCATCAATAAAGAAAGATGTTTTTTGTCCTGTATTGGTCTAGTTACAGCATCTACAGCCAAACCTTGCCCCTTTGATTCAAGTGATACACTACGAGAGGAGAGCAGACAGAAGTGCATTTATTCTTCCTTTTCATCAAGTCTTTCCGCACCAGTCAGGTTACTGCGGCCTGTTTGCTGGAGTGTGTTGATCTTGTTTGCTCAGTAGGGTTAGAGTAGGGGGCGGTGTGGAGGAGTGTGTGTGTGTGTGTGTCTTCTCTGTGGGAGTAGGACAGAGCTGTGTTCTCTCTTCTTATCCCAGACAGATAGGAGCAGGGGGTCTACACACATTCAGAGCCGTGTCTCCGGTGTCAGCGCTCAGACGGCTATAATTTCAACCTGCCGATCTTCTGCCACATATGTACACTACACATAGGAAACCGAAACAAATGATTTTGCAGCTCAAATGACACTGATGCGGCCGTATGTGAATTAAACCTTTTTCTCCACACTCTGACTACTAAAAATGAAGATTTTAAGCAGTGTCTGGGTAATGTTGGCTCTTAGAGGCATGCATCCATTTTGAGAAGCACAAGTAAGAATTTTACATGCTGTATTTAAAGCCCTCAGCTGGTGGAAGAGAAGAGCTGTCTTGTTAAGTGATCATCCATTAAGCTCCTATAAGATAATTTCTCTTAATATTTAACCATATGTTAGAAGCGAACATGGCGTATATTAGAAGACAGCGTGCACTCTGTGAGAACGGCCCATCAGTGCATTTGCATTTGCCTTTGCTTTAAACAGATTACAATGGAGTTTGAGTTGAGGCAACACATGCAGGCACATTATACAGGCCCTCTGGGAACATGTTACTTGCGAATCCTTAATTCAAGGATGTAAGCTTTTGTTCTTTCGCCTGACGTGACATGAGCTGGCTTTAATGAATCTCTCATGAAGTCATTTTAACATCAGTGGCGAGGACAAATGAGGTCTGTATATAGAGCTTCGCTCACGGGTTCGCTCACGTCAGTAGTTTCAGAGTTATTAAAGCTATTAAAGGGGATGTATAATGGATAACAAGAAATTCCTTGCTTTTTCAGAGTATGATGATGTACAATGTAGATTGAGCGGCACGAATGTACCAATGCAAATAAATAAAACATCTCCAGTTAACTAGCAGAGCGTTCATTTCGTTCGTTTGTTAAATAAGAGGCGATCTAGTGCTGAAATGTGTTGTTTTTTAAATCGCTCGTTGCCGCGGCGATCAGTGGTGCAGATACTGTGTTCTCTTGTGGCTCGCGCAGTCTTCACTCGGACGCGCGCTTCAATCCGTTGTGGAGGACTCTCTGTTCGTTCCGGTGAAATTACAAAACAAAATGCACACAAACGTGTCCCTGCCTGATATACAACCACTGATAAACATAATCGGTTTTGATGAGAATGAGCACCTATACGAGTGCGGATTAGAACCCAGAACCTCTGACGCGCTTGTAAAAGTTCTGCCACTGGACCATTTAAATACACGCTTAAAATAGTCAGATCTATGCATTTATTCACGTGAAAATTCTCACCACTAACAACATATATTAGACCTCATTAAACGACAAATTAAACCCAATGTACTATTTAAATCGATTGCTGGACATCGTAATGTTATTGTACATACATCTGATTTATGATTTAGCATTGTGTTTGCAATGTCCCACTCAAGTTTCGCCACTGAGTATAAGTGTATTTACAAGGCTACAACAGTGTACAATATGTGGTAAAAATTGGTTTAAAATATTATTATTTTTAACACACACCTACCGTTCTGCTTCAAAATCCATTGATTCATCCACTGGGGTTGTACTGTGTGGATTACCGTCATGATGACTGTTTGTACGTTTTTGCATATAGTGTGGGCTTCCATTTTCTGGCATTATGTAGACTCAAAGAAATGGATTATTTTTCTAAGAATCTTTGTGTTTATCTGAAAAAGGAAAGATGTATACACCTGGGATGTTAAATGATAAGAAAGTACCCCATTAAACATAAAACAGCGTTCACAATAATGGGGCTTGATTTTATCCATCAGAAATTGTGCCTTAAAAGTAGCCCACAATATCAACATTTCCTTACTCTTGCACTGGCTCTGCACAGACTCGCAGTGTGAGGCAGCTGATGTAACCTCATGACGGACGTTTGGGCGGCGGGACTGCGTGTGGCGGAGAGAGTCCATGGCGTGCTGGGTTCAGACTCGGATGTGTGACTGGAGTGTTTGCCCTGTGGCTGTGTGTGCGTGTGACAGAAAAGCGCTATGTGGCATCCATTACCATGCCACTGAGGCACAGCAAAAGCTTCTTTCTCTCTAGCTCTTCATTCCCAGTCCAACCTTCAGGGGATTACCATTCATTCAACCTTAACTTCAATATACACACAACACAAGGCATGTTAGCCTTCCCATTTACACACTAGCCACCCAGCTGCATATAAATGAGCGCATGTTTCTGTTTATTTTGCTCTCTCTCTCGGTGAGTGATAATGAGACGGCTATCGGATTGCAGTATCTCTAAACCCTGCTGTGATTGGTAGTGGCGTTGTGCGTTGCGAGTTCATGTTTGTCCCCTCGCGCCACACCAGTCGTCAAGTACTGTTCGCTCAACCAAGAATCACTTCTCTGGGGTGCATAAATCAAAACAGTGAAATGAGGTCTATGTTTCTCTACAGAATGCATTACAAGTCCATTAATTCAGTCTTCCAGGGACGTTTTGAAGTCTCCATTTACCTGGCCGTCGCCACTCTGATTGTCAATACAGAATCACACAAACAACCCAACGACGGGACAGACAGTGTCAACACTGCATTTTTAAGGTTTGGACTGTTCCGGCTGGACTATTATCAAATGTGCAGAGTTTGATTTCTAAATCAAATGCCATTTGCATGCTAAGCTCCTCTGAGCAGGTTTCCCAATGTTAGGTTTGGAAAATGGGTCAGTGGGCTGGCAAGATACTTTATTCTTTGTGCATCATCCTCGCTTCGCATCAAACCAATCAGCGCTCTGCATCTGTTTATCTTGATTTCAGGCACAATGTTTGAGCATTTGAAAATCAGAACAAGAAACACTCAAGTTGAAAGCGGTTTTGGTTTTATCATGTCGCCAGGCCAGCCATATGTTGGGCAGGCATTGTTGGATGGAACTGATAAGCGTTTCAATCAGAGGAGGATTATGGGTAGAAATCTGCAGATTGTGTCCTCTCGAGGATTGAGTGGCTTTAAAACGCTAAACGCACAACTCATCCACAGCTTGAACGTTTTGTCTGGCCCATGTCCCTTTTTGGAATAACAACAGACACAACAAGTGGAGGAAAACCATTCCAGGACAAATCAGAGATTAATCTCAAAGTTGCAGCTGCTCCATTTCGCTGTTAAAATAAATAAATGAATAAAAAAGTTTCATAACTTTCTAAAGGAAATGTGTAGTTAAGGCTGATTATTGGATTCCATTCAATTCCAAGTCATTTAAATCTCAATTACTAAAAGATTTGGTTCTAGATCTATTAACTCTTTCCCTGCCAGTTTTTTTTTTTTTTTTTTGGGGGGGGGGGGGGGGGATTGCCATCAGTGCCAGCATTTTTGGTCATTTTCAGAAAAGTTTCATGGCCCCCAGATTATTTTGTTGTATAAATATATCTGACCATGAAATATATCAAAAGAAAGAACAGACACTCTGCTTTTAAAAATCTGTGTTATTCTAGCTTCATGAATTCTTTTTTATCAACATTTAAATGTGGGCAAGTTTCATAAAAAAAAAAAACAAAAAAAAACATTTTGAGCAAAAAGCTGAGAAACTCACGTTTTTGTCAAAGACTACATCCAGATCAGATTCAGAACGATGATCAAAACACAGATGAATTAGATCGAGTCCATCAACACCCCCAAAGCTTCACAGTCCTAAAGCTCATCCTGGGTCGACGTTTCATTCGGGAACGATGTATGCTGTTTAATGTTGATGATCACGTTATTTTACATATTGTTTCTGCTTGTTCTTCGCCTGTGTTTTAATCAGGAGATTCAGTACTCTTTTAGAAGATGTGTACAACAGTGAAAACACAGACAGATGGATAATTCCATCAATGGCGGGGAAAGAGTTAAGAAGAATCAGAATCCTGCTCAAAATCCTAACAATATAAGCACAGCACTAATTATACAACCACTACTAACCAACAACCTCTAAAATCTTGTTCTCAACATGTTCTTTGTTGTTGTTGTTGTTCCAGAGAAAGAGACATTTCTAGAGCCCTTCGTGCTCCGAGACCTGTTGCCGTCTTCAGTCGGGAGCTACTACCGTTACATCGGCTCTCTGACCACCCCACCCTGCAGTAAAGTGGTGGAGTGGATCATCTTCAGTCGGCCTGTGTTCCTCTCCTACAAACAGGTGAGTCTCTATGCCACACATACAGTATGTAGGGGTTTTGAAGTGATTCATGCTAGTCGAGGGTTTAAAAAAACACACATTTATTTTAAGACATATGCCGAATTATATCAAACAGGTTGGTTATTATGCATCTTTATTCAAAGCAAAGCACAAAGTCAAAATTCCCATTAAACAGAGCGGCTGACCCAGTTTAGAAGTCTGAGGAGTTAAAACCGTTACAAATTTATTAGACAAGAGTTCACAAAAAACACCTGGGGTTTGGGACAAGAGCTAAACAGTATGATGAATAATAGAATACACTAGTGTGTATAATACCCATTATTGTTCGAATGGACCTTAAAAGACCTCAGACTTTCACCACACTGACTCATGCCTCTCCATTTGTATGCCATGCTTGCGCATATACATCCTGTTCTCCCTCTCGGCAATGCTTCTGAGCTCTGATTGATAATAAATACTCTCAAACTGAGCTTTAACACTGTGATAGAACAAAACCAACCGCCAAAAATGGGGCATCTTCGTGCTAACAGGCTGCATGAAGAGCAGTGTGAAGGTCAGATGGGTTTACTCCAAAGTGCAGAGGAAAGAAGCTTGGTTTTAGAGCAGAAATCATCAGAGTCTCACAATCACCACTGTTAGACTCAGATACCAAACAAAGAGAGATGTGATAAGTGGGAACTAATGTTTATAATGTACAGGCAGGGAACACAGTGACTGTTTACAAAGGTTGTTCTCCATCAGAAACCAATCCATCTCTGGCCTCTCTGCGGCTTCTGATCTCACCGCGTGAGGCTTTGCTCTCACATATAAAAGATCAAAGGACATCTGTACAAAACTCATCCGGCCGGCCATGTAAGATTTCATGTTATTTCAAAGTCATTTCAAGATTTATAACGGTATGGTGTAAGGCTGTAACGATAAAATCTATATTTTAAAAAGAAAGAGAAAGGCAGAGAACACATATTTAACTTCACACTCTAAAACGAGACGTGATGGACGGAAGCACCAATTCTCGGTGTAAATCATTCGTAAAACCATTATTGCACAATTTGTAAATGGTTTTACGAATTATTTACAGATACTTTTGTTCTGCTCGTGTAACTTGAGTAAGGCTTGATGTGCCATTTTATTATGTACCTGATTGTTGAATGTTCAGCCAACGCAATACTGAAAATACAATTGTCCACATAAAACGCATGACCTAAACCTAACCACAATTAAAAAAACCACACATACAGTATAATAGGTGTACGTGTTCGTACAATCCAAGTCATACAATAACGGAATATTCTAGTTTTCATGAGAGTTCGTTGGTCACAATGGTTGACTAATGGACAAATTGTTAGTGATATTGACTATTTTGTTTATTATTGATATTACTATTATTGATATTTTTTACTGGCGGCACTTTAATTAGCATTCTGATAGCATCTTGTGCTTTAGCTGGTAGCTAAAGTTTGCACAGCAAAACCCCTCTGGGTTTCAATTCTTCACCTTTAAAGCACGGGCCAGTCACTATATGACAGCTGTGCCATGTCTTGTGCTGTTTTTAAGTGTGCCCCCATGATGGGTTTCTTAGTGGTAATTATAACAGGTTAGTCCGTTTTTAAAATGTGTGTTTTCCACATTGTTTGGACAATGGACAAAAGTCTTAAAGTTTAAACCAATTATGATGCATTACGAAGGCATTTGCATGACTTTACCTATAGCCTATTAATCACTGTACAATCTGCTCAGTCATAACCCAGATTTTGTCAGATGTGTGAGTCACTATCAGTATCCAAATGTTCTGAGCCCATCAGAGCAAAACTGCAGGAAGTGATCCGTGAACGGGTCACAGCTCACCGAGCGTTTAACAGGAAGACACAGTCCCTTCCTTAGAGCTGTAAACACTGCCCAGAGAAGCTTTCTGCTCTCATTTGACACCTCTTAAAGTTCTTTTGTTCCCTTTCATCTCTGGGTGATTTTGTTTAAAAGGAAACACTGCTGAGGCAGATATAAGTGAGTCTATGGAGGAAGACAGTTGTCCTTCACTCCCCATTTTTCTTGCTCCTTTGTTCTTCATCAAAGCAGGAAGTAGGTCACAGAGACTGACAGACTGAGCTCTGGGGCGCTTTAAGACACGATCGATGCTCAGCCAGTCTACTGCATTTGCAACATCTGGAGCATAGGTGGACATCACACACACACACACA
This sequence comes from Rutilus rutilus, assembly GCF_951802725.1. Classification (NCBI taxonomy): domain Eukaryota; kingdom Metazoa; phylum Chordata; class Actinopteri; order Cypriniformes; family Leuciscidae; genus Rutilus; species Rutilus rutilus. The sequence continues at coordinate 6,130,246 of NC_140227.1, forward strand.
CACACGTCTTGCCATTTGCCCCTAGAATGCCCTGTTGCTGTGGTTAGCCATAAGGGATTACTCAACCATCAGACTCCAACATGTCTTTTGAGCAGTGACGCACACACACAGATGTGTGACCCAGAATGGCCCTGTTGCTGTGATTTCCCACCAGGGATTACTTAACCTTCATACCCATGATGCACAGTCATTTCATAAACACACACACACAAACACATCTGTCCCGGATTACTACAGCGCTAAGAATTGTACACAATGAGAGACGTGCTTTTGTAGCCGATGCCCAATCCCAGTAAGCTGTTTAGAAGCAAGGTTTTGGCGTGCGAGGGATTAATAGATGAGGATTCTGATCAGGAGATTATCCGAGAGCACCATATTGATGCAGCGGGTTTGGGTGTGACCCTAAAGCACAGGAAATGATGTCACAGATCAGATTTGGTGGAATATTGGAGAGGTACAGCATGTGGGAATGTAGTTTTCATATTCAGATGTGTGTCGGAGCACATTCGCGTACTCGTTTGAAGTCTCATTTGGATTCTGAAACAGTTTGAATTCATTTGGATTCTGCAACAGATAATAAAACACAGACACAGATGCTCAGGCTGTTTTTGTGTCACACATTTTCTTTTCTGTGTGCTAGCTATACGTGATGACACCATAAACTTCTGTTGTTTTTATATAAAGCTAATTATAATTGCAACTAGGAGTATGGATCAATTAAAAAAAAAATGTATCAAAGAATTACATGATATGCTTATTAATTTAGCTAATTTATTGCATACATCAATGTTTGCTGATATTACTATTCTAAATACTATATATTCTAAAAATAAAATGTAAAAAAAATGATAATTAACTTGATTGTGTTATTTTGATTAAGGTACAATTCCAGACAGATGGGACAGTTTGTGGTGTCATAAGAAGTGAAAAAATGCAGATTTTTTTAATAAAATAAAATACAAAAATAAAATCTATCGACCTTTTCGAAACACTAAAACAACCCTGATCCAAACCTTAGTTTTATTAGAACCTAAGAACCTTTACTCGAAAGAAAGAAAGATGGATGGATCAAATTTTTCTGAATGAACCATTTTAACCTTTGAGGATGTCTTCCAATGGAGGTTTAACCATTTTTAGCTTTCTGTCCTCAAAAACAATTTCTCCAAAGTACTGTTTCTCAGTGGTACAGCCTCAAACTCACACATTCCCAAACACTCAGCCTTGGCTTTTTCTTGGGGCCGTGACACTAACATCAGCCCGTCGGTGAGCGTAGGTCGGGCTAGTTTTCATGGTGTGTTCTACATGCCAGATCTAGTTGGGCTGAAGAAATATTGGAGCGCTGCTTTGTTTACGGTTTGTATATCTGCAGTTAGTTTCGGTTTCCCTTTTTGAATGACGAACATAGACTATTGATACCTTCTGATAGAAGGCAGAAGGCAGAACGCACATGATGGTTGACAGCCGCCTTTCGTCCTTTTGGTGTGTTCAAGCGCATCTTTTTGGTTGAGACGCAAATGTGACGAGGCGAAAACACAGTAGGCTTTTATCGCCGCTAGATCTTTGACATCAGCTTGGTGTGTCACATCCTTTATACTAGCGTGTTTTAGTTTAAAGTGATACATCAAATGATTTCAGATTCTACAGGATTTAATATAATATTAAAAGGCTGATGTGCAGTTTCGGCTTTCTGAAGTTTAGTGTTTTCAGAAAGCAAGAGAGGGAAGGAGGCAGAAGGTTAGTGAGGCATGGCTGAGGCAGAAATAAGACAGACAGTCGGTCATGTTTTTGGTCTTTGATCAGCCTGTGAGCTAAAATAACATTCCTCTGAGTCACTAGTTTTGAAGGAGGGAAAAGACACTCCGGGCATCTTGGGAGATGACTTACTTAAAAAATAAGAGACAGATATGAAAACATACTGAATTCTCTCTCTCTCTCTCTCTCTCTCTCTCTCTCTCTCTCTCCTTCTCTCACACAGCTGGAGGCATTCTATTCCATCTTCACCACAGAACAGCAGGACCATGTTAAATCCGTGGAATACCTGCGAAACAACTTCCGCCCACTCCAGAGTCTGGACAACCGAGAGGTCTTCAAATCCGCAGTCAAAGATGCTTGGCTGCCTGACTTGACTGACAGCCTGGGGAACCCGTACGGCACAGAGGCTTCCAAAGGTTGGGCGTGCTCTCTTGTTTATAAACCTGATGTTTATATATCATAGCTTTGCATCACAGATACTGTATTCATAAGCTTTAGACTCTTTTTAGATACAAGTTTAGATTCAAATAGATTCAGATTTTCCTCATTAGTGCTTACTTATAATGCATGGCATAACACGAGAGCGAACACGTGCTCGTCAGTGTGTGGGGGTGCGTGTGTGTAATGAGAGTGAGTAGGTGGCATATGGTGCCGTCCTCTGCTATTGTGTCATTAGATGCTCTGTCTTTACTTGCCTATTTTCTCGCTCATTTCTCTGCTCCGTGTGGCAGCCGCGCTCGCAGGAAATGCACAAGACTGCAGCTTTTCAAGGACACACTGCTTTTCTCACCTCTGTGTGTACGCCACAGATCTGCTTCACACGCTCCAGAAGACACCTGCTTTAACCGACAAATGATCGGACCATTCCATAAACACACGTTTGTTTTATATCATGGTGGGGACCTTCTTTTGGCTGTTATTGTTTGTTTTTTTGTTTGTTTTTTAAATTAATAAAAGAAAAGAAAATGAATAGGTATGAATATTTTTTTACAAATATTAATATGAGGTTGTTATACTATTTAATTATAGTAGATGTATCTAATCCAAAAGAGATGTTTAAAAAAATAAGTTGTTTGCAGGCTTTGCATGTTAAATTAAATTAAATTAAATTAATATTTTTGTACATATATTAATATGAAGTTATTGTATTTAATTATTGCATATTTGTATTGAGCAAAAATGTTCTTCATGTAATAAAAATGTAATATACACAGAATATAGAAGTGTATATTATATAATTGCATTATATATATACATAACTCAATAATTAAAATAATTATAAAAATATTGCTAAATGTTTTAGCGTAAAAAAAAATTGGAGATCACAAATTATTGAATTATTGAATCTATTGACAGCCCAACTATGTTTTTTTGTTTCAATAAGTTTTTGATTTGTTTTTACTGGTATCGTAAGCCTATTTTTATATCCCACACTGCGTTGAGAAAAACACCTGCGGCCTCTTAACTTTCCGTAGATTTCATCCTAAAAGTGTGTGTACGCACAAAAAGCTAAAAAACACCAGAACGCCAGACCCGAAACAAAATTCCCTTTATTAAATCCACTCAGCGGATGATTGTGCATCCATGCTTCTCCACCCCGTCTCCTCCCTGAAATAACCATATATTGAGCTTACAACGGCTAGTTTTACCATGCAGAGTGTCCGTATGGTGTGCACATATTTACGCCTAGTTTATTTTTATAAATCCTGATATGCGCGTGGAAATTGCTTACACACATTTCTATACCAATTTTGTGCATCACGTTAATACATCAGGCCCCAGGACTTTTTCCTGTTGTGAACTTCAATGTTACCCCTTTCTGTCACCATTTACTATGTACACTTCCCGCTTTTTTGCTGCCTAGCAACCTTGTAAAGTCACTTTTCATGTGGAGATCACAGCGGCACTTGACGCTTGTGTTGAGAAGAGCATTGAAGTCTTGATGTGGGTCATGTGACAGGGATCCTAACATACTAATAAGCATCCTTACTGCCATTTCTACATCCCTTGTAGATGTAGAAAGGAAGCTTTCCTCAAGGGAACATTTGATCCACACATGGATTGGCAAACAGAATTAAGCACACTCACACACACATCCCTACTACCTCTCAATACAAACAAAGATTGTTTACCCCATATTCACAAAACATTCATCCTACACACTCTTTTTCTGTACGTTCCCGAGCAGAATATCTTGAGGGCTTTAACAGATATTGATTGGCGCTGGCATTATACCGCGGTAGCTCCTCTCATTTACAGTTCTCTCACATGTTCATAAAATCTTGCCTGGTGATCCACGGTCCAAGCACAATCCCTCATTCCCAACGGCTCTAATACAGATCACAGTGCACAGATTACAGGTCTGAAAGACCACACCATCCTCATCACCTTGGCCAGGGTAAAGAGACGACATCTACGCGTGGCCAGACAGTGTTCCTTAAACCTGGGACACACCAAGCTGACGTCAAAGATCTAGCGGCGATGAAACCGACTGTGTTGTTGCCTCTCCTCGGCAAAAAGCTGCGCTTGAACACACCAAAAGGACGAAAGGCTGCAGTCAACTATCATGTGCGTTCTGCGCCTGTGTGTCAGTAAATATCTGATATACAAACCGTAAACAAAGCAGCGCTTGCTTACCATTTTGAAAATCAATCACTCCGATCACTTTCTTCATTCCAGTCGGCTCATGTTATTATGAAAATATTTGTGCATTCGAAAATGACGTAAAATTATAACTGTCTTCTGTCTGTACCGTCTTGACTTCTTTGCTTGCTTTCGTCACTTTCGCTTTTATTCCCATGCCCCGACTCGTTCGCTAAGCTGAACAGCCAATCAGAGTTCTCCCTCTCACCAACGGCCCGACACCGAGTCAACATGCTTAATTGGCCCCAAAAAAAACAGACAGCGTACGACTAAAGCCAACGGTGCGAAAACACAGCGGAAAAACTAAGCCGATCGGCCGACCGTCGGCTTGGTGTGTCCCGGCCTTCAGAGGAGATGAAGATGGAGACAAATACTACATTCGTCCTTTCCTATAAAGCTGTAATTTTGTTATATTGTGAAAAATGTGTGGAAAAAATCACATAAAATCGCTAGCTATAAAATTAGCCTTAGCAAGGACTTATTCTACAAAGGCATTTTATTCTAAAAATGTCATTTCCACTGTTGTCATGTCCAATGTCATTACTTTTTGTTATGGAAATTAATTTTTAAACATTTGTGTTGGAATAAAATGGCTGTCTGTTTTTTTTGTAGATAGCCATAGTTCTTCTGTGATGCGTGAATATCCACTGTTGGACTGTTGTTAATAGACAAATTAAATGTCGACAAGCCCGAAAGTGCCAGTAGTGGAAGAAACACAGAGAGCTGACCACCCGCACTCTCCATTAAACTCTCTCTGTCCCACCAGCTTGTTGACGTGGGTCCAAATAGCTCCAGGTGATTTGGATTGCCAGAATTGCACTGAAACTCCTAAACAGCTTCCCAGATTCCAGAGCCTTCTGAATCCGAAATATAATTAATTTGGGAGCTTGGAAATAATTCTGTAATACGAAGAGAGAACCGCTCCTCTTATCGCTCCCTGGTTATGCGTTTAATTTCAGCTCCGTGAAAAATTGATTGTGACACCGTCCGCTGTTGTCGAAGAATAAAAAGGGAACAGAAAGGATAGAATAAGGGAAAAAAGAATGAAAGGGTGGAGTAATAGTGTGATAGAGGCTGAGAACAGAAGCATATCAATGGTGCCTGCAGGCTGGAGCTGAACTTTTTGTCAGCTTCCATTAATTCAAAACACGTGCTGGATCATAGCTTTCCCCTCGTAGTAGGCGAAACAGCCAAACTGGTTTTATCAGCAGTCCAAAATATAGTCCAAAAGCAGCTCCAATCCCCACATGTGTTGGAAATGCTCAATTTAATATTTTTCAATATTTCAAACTAAAGTAGATGTAATCTGAGCTGTTCTTGTGTGGCTAATGCTTAGTTCTAAAGGTTTTATGATGAACCTGTAACATCCATGGAACTTTTCCATTCCTCAAAAGGTTCTTTATGTTGGAAAATGTTTCTTTAGATTATTAAAATCTTTTAAGAACGTTCCACTAAAAGGTTCTTTTTCTATGGCATTATTGCACACACACAAAAAGCGTTTTCTTTTTCAGATGAACTGTTCTTTTAAACTGGTCTTATGTGTCAGCTTGTTCGAAAGAGCCGCTCAAGGTTAACGGCGTGTTTGCACTTTCTCTCTAATTTGACTTCTGCTCCCACCTTTTCTCCTTTCCTGCTATATCCCTCCATTAATCTCGCTCTCCATGGTCAACAAGCCGGAGGGCCAAAGATGGCCTTTTTATTAAACGATTCTCTGCATCTCTTAAGAGACCTGCACTCTTGCGCAGTAACCTCTGCGACTGTGTTTCTGAGTGGGGCGAGCGAGCAGGAATGGGTTATATACTGTAGAAATGCTGTGATCAGGCTTTGCCTGTGATGATTTATCGGAATATATTTAAATCTGTCATTATAAAATGTACCAAAATATTTAACGTTGAAGATTGTGTAAAACCCTGAGAATGACAAGCATTCTAGTTTGTACATTCTACTTCTACTAATTTGTAGTTAGTACTTTCAGTAGGAAGTAGCTGAAAAGGTTACAGGAAGAGGTTCCTGCAATTGTTTGCGATTTAAAGGCCTGCTCACACCCAGTGTGAAAATTTGTTTTTTTGGGGCACAGCTGTTTGAAAACAAGATTAACATGTCAATACTAGGGGTGTAACGATACCCTCATGTCACGATTCGATACATATCACGATACTGAACTCACGATACGATATTATTGACATTATATGTTAGGTTAATGGAGAACTGACAATAAAACTCTGTAAACTTTAATGTTTTCTCGTACAGTCATGTTCTTTTTTTTCACGCACAGTAATTTTCATTTTGGGCGAACTATACACAATACATATTGTTGCATTTTTGTATTGTGATATATTGTGACACACCTAGACAGTACTGTTGGAATACCTTTCTTCTTTGTGACAATAAAAGGCAATAAAGAAACAAACAGCGGTGCAGAACTGTGTACCAGAGTGTTTCGGTTCATTTTTTATGCATTGGTCTAAACAGACCATTCATATTTGAACATTCATGCCAGAGCATTGATGTTGGTGTCTCAGACTTAAGGGTCTCACATGTTCCTGTTCCTGCTTCCTAATTTGAATTCTTGTAATATGCACTATTTTGTTAGTGATTGGAAAGTGCATACGTTCATGTAAGTAGTAAAGCACTGCAGGTTTTAGGACATATTACGACAGAAAAATCATGTTTTACACATTCATTATTGTTTATCTTTTAGGTCACTTTTGAAAAAGTCGGAAGAGAACATCATTGATTCATCTTCCATTGTTCAAGGTGTTTTGGGCAGCGTTAATAGTCCCACCTGGACACTTTTTTGATCACTATATTTGATGTACCATGATTTGAGACCCGCTGATTTTAATCGTGAATACCATTTAGGATGAAAATGGAAAATATGCAAATTAGGGTGTTCATGAGCTTTTGAACGTAATTCTTCCATAAACTGCAGGCTGTTGAAATGTCTATGAAGTCTTATTTAAAGGACAAGCTTCCATCCTCAAATGTCAAAGTCATGTTTGTGTGCTATAATCATCAATGCATGCCATCTGTGTGAAAGCCAGTCTTAATGCAGTATGATTACGGCTGTAGTCACTATTACTTCTCTCATGATTAGAGCTAATAGAGGCTTCGGAGAGAGGAGTGATGGTAGAATTAGTTTAATTAGCATTGTTTTGGATGTAATGGCTCCCCTGTGGCTGTGGGAGGGAGTGTGTTTTGACTGTGTGGAGGTGTGCTCTTGTCTGTGTTGCAAATGTGTGCATGCATTTTAGGAACACCAAAACGAAAGAAAATTTAGGGCTTCTTCTGTCAGATTTCTCTCTGAATAGAAGCTCACCCCTACGCATGCTGTTAGCCGCCAGAAACTGTGGCACGCTCGGTGATTAAACACCTTCTGCTGGGGAGATTAACAGCAACTTGGATGATGCTGGTGTTTACAGAGGGCATGACACAATTCAGGACACGTGAAAGCCAAGTACATGTAGTCAGTAGTCTAACAGAGCCATCTAGTGGCTGTGGGATCTAAGGGCACCAATGGAGCTCAAGGTTAGAGTGGTGGCAAAGAGGTAAACGCACACTTTTCTTCTTTTCGTCTTTCACGCAGCATGCAGCAGTGCCCCGATCAACATGAACGTCCAGCACGTGAACAAGACTGCGTTAGTGGTTCGATGGTCCAGTCCGGAGATCACCTACGATCCGCCCATCCTCAGCTACCTCGTTTCCTACAGCTGGACCAGAAACGACGAGTCGTTCGAGGAGACGTACGTCAAAGGGAGTGATCAGAAACTGGTGAGGAGTTGAATGGGTTTTTGTGTGTGTGTGTGTGTGTGTGTGTGTGTAATGGTCATCAATGTCTCACAAATGTTATTCGTGACGTTATACTTTAAAGAAAACATGGAGTAGCATTCGCAACACACTTCCGTAATGTGACATATTTATGGGTGAAACTGAATATTCATTGGGAAAAAATATTGGTGAGGGGTTCTGTGTGCTTTTTGTGTTTGAATTGGTCATCTACACCTCAGAATCTCACAATGATTAAATAAACATCTTTAAAGACCACATGAAATGGCATTCCTATCACACCTAACTTTAATGAAATGTTTATATAGTTTATAAGTGGGATGTGAAATTTATAAACTGACCACAATATCTCCCAAAAATGATAAAATATCCCACTTATTCTTTAAAGACAGCATGATATAGCATTCATAATGTGCTTAACTTCTATAAAGTGACTTATTTCCAATATCGTTGAGGTATTCCGTGTGCTTGTATTGGTCATCCATACCACAATATCTCACAATAAACCCAGCAAAGGATTAAATAAGCATCTTTAAAGACCACATGAAATGGCATTCGCAACATGCTTAACTTCCATAATGTGACATATTTCCTAGTTAAACTGAATTTTCAGAAAGAAAAATATGAACTGATTTTAACTTTCCTAATATTTTCATAAATACGTTTATTCAATTGTAATACATTTTTCTAATTTATTAGTTCATTTCGATTTCTGCTTGTCCTTAAGCAATAACTATTCCAGGTTTCAGATTTGTGTCACTCTGTTCTTGGAAAACTCACTGTCTGAATGTGAGGATGATGATATTATGCCTCGTGGATAATATCCTGTAATCTCTCCTCCGCCAGAGCGTGTTTGCAGGAGCGCAGCGAGTGTGACTGTGAATAAAGTCTGTATTTTAGGTCGTCAGCAGGGGGTCGCAGCGGTAGACACTGACCTTGAGGCCCACCATTTGAAAATACTAATGCACTAAAACTGTTTAAGAGGCGGAGATGTATTTTAGTCTCATTTCTCTTGACTTTCTATCAAGCACACTCAGTGGGCTGTGAAATGTATTACAGGCTGAGATTTCTGATTCTCTAGTCCGTAGGGGGTGCGAGGCGACGAGACAGTAGAAAAAAGTCATTTTTGTTCATTTTGTTCCCAAATATTTCAGTGTGCAATTTGAAAATGCCATTGCATCCCATTACAGAACATCATCATTAGAATCACTCCTTTCCCAAATTCCTCTCTATTTTTCATTGTTCCTCCCTCTTTTCTTTTAAGTTCTTCATTTCCATTTTTATTTTCCCCTCTCGTCCCAAGATGCTGCTATCTGGGTCAAATTAGCGGCAGACTCGATTTTTGAGGGACTGCCTCCCAGATCAATAGAGAAAGAGTTTTTACTCCTTTCCACTGATAACAACCCAACACCACAGAGTAATATTTGAGTCGGGGTCCTTTAAAGAATGATCTCGCATAAATCAGAAAGGTGTTGGTGCATTTGGAGAGGAACTGACGCCATTTACTTAGTGCAAGATTTACAAATCCCTCAAGCCCTCAGCACTTTTCAGCAGACCCCGGGGAGGTGAAGTGAGTTATGGTAATGGCTATTGCTCATACACTTAGAATTGTATTGAATCTTCATTTCTCAGAGATGAAATGAGGCTGCCTGCGTCAGGTTCAAACAGGCACCAGTGAAGGAAATGGAGTTAAAAGGTGCCCATACCTGACTGTCGAAGTCGATTTGTTTGTCAAGTGTGTCCCTGCTGAAGGCCTACCTGCACTGCCATTTACATGTTCTTTCTTTTTTTTTATATATATATTTTGACTAATGTGTTTCAGCTACCAATAAGAATGAAGTGAACTCCTTTGAACTCATTTTAAAATATTTCAATTGAACTCTTTTCATTTACAGTCTTTTATTCATAGTCCCACTTCAAACAGTTGTTCAGATTTTGTCTAATGAAAACGTTTCGTCCTTCCTTTTACACATAATCTGTTTAAGATTAAAGGGATAGTTCACCCAAAATTTTCAATTCTGTCATCATTTACTCACCCTCAAGTTGTTCCAAACCCCTATGAGTTTCTTTCTCCTGCTGAACACAAAATATATTTTGTAGAATGTCAGTTACCAAACAGTTGATGAACCCCATTGACGGTTTGATTTCCCATATTCTTCAAAATATCTTCTTTTATGTTCAGCAGAATAAAGAAATTCATACAGGTTTGGAACAACTTGAGGGTGAGTATTTTCCGATCTCTTTAAAATATTACACTGAAGTGTAATGTTTAGGTTTAGGTGTTTGTTCAGATCCCTAAATCTGGGTATAGCTTTAATAGTAATAAGCAAACACAGCTAATAAAGAAACTAATTAAATTTTGCGTCCTTTCATTTCATTAAACACTACATTTTTGTTAATATGTTCACAGAAAGATCCTAACAGTGTTGCATAATTTATTGATAAAGGCGTACATTATATAAGCAGCCTTTAAAAATAAATCAGTGCCTCACTCACTGAATTCCAATGTCTTTGTGTCCCAGCTGAGCAGCTCAGAGGTGCTTTAGGTGGTAATGAATGTTATGTGAGGCAGAGACTGATAGAGACTGTCTATTTTCAATGCTAATGACTTGAGAAGAAAGGTGTTGCCGTCAAACGAAGGAGAGGAGAACAAGCTGTTCACCTTCATCCTCCAGACCTCTGTCAGGAGAGTTCACACTTCAAAGAGCATGTTAGTGTGTGTCGACCACTCTTCTTTTGTGTTTTGACTGGACGCGTCAGATGATAACACACCTCCACGTCACAGGCGGACTTTTTGGACGTATCCTGGCGTGTATGTACTGTATATGTAACATTGTGTGTGTGTATGTGTGTTTCAGGAGGTTGTCATCACACCGGTGTCGGCGGATGTGCTGTACCTGTTCCGTGTCCAGGCCGTGTGTTTCAATGACAAGCGCAGCGACTTCAGCCAGAGCATGCTCTTCAGAGGTGCAGAGCTACGCTTACACACACAAAAAGACTTTTACCAATGATATTCTGGTTGTTGTTTTTAAACGTGCTCCATCTCATTAATATGTATCTACTTTGTTTTGTTAGCCAACACCACCAGGATATTTGAGGGCACGAGAATAGTCAAAACTGGGATGGTAAGTTTACATCTGTCCAGCAGGTGGCAGAACTCTCTTTACTCTTTGCAATGGCAAATAAAATAAACCTGAATATTTTATTTATATTTCTTGTATAATAATATTAGTTTATTTATTACAAAAAATAATTATTTTTTTTTTAATTATTTTTTTTTTTTATTATTGCTACCGTAGTCCTTTTATTTATTTATTGACTACTTTGAATGTTTATGCATGTATCTTATCATTTATACGCTATCTTTTATTTATGTTTTTTTTTTTTTTTTTTCTGCTTTGGTGGTGTTTTTGTAGTTTACTTGAAACAAAACCCGTGTCACAATTCTTTGAAGATTTTCTGTTAAGGTGTATGTCTATTTACCTCGGGAAGACACATTGTATGTTGTACATGCTAACACTGAATAAACATGTCAAAAAAAAATTTTAAAAAAAAAAAAAATTAAAATTAAAATAATTTAAATAATAATATAGAAGTATATTTATACAAAAAATAATATATATTTTTTTATATAATCTGAACTATGAAGAGTTATGCTGGGAAAGATAACCAAAAAAAATTGCCCTAAACCTTTTGAATGATGTCCACAGATATTATCTTTTAGAATTTATTTGATCTTTTATTTGTATTTCTTAAAACAAAATAATATAAATAATGTAATGTGTTTATTACAAATAATAATTTTACAATAATTTAATAATAGTAATATATATTAGAAGGTATAGACATACACTCACCTAAAGGATTATTAGGAACACCTGTTCAATTTCTCATTAATGAATGGGAAAGAAAGGTGATTTAAGCAATTTTGAGCGTGGCATGGTTGTTGGTGCCAGACGGACCGGTCTGAGTATTTCACAATCTGCTCAGTTACTGGGATTTTCACGCACAACCATTTCTAGGGTTTACAAAGAATGGTGTGAAAAGGGAAAAACATCCAGTATGCGGCAGTCCTGTGGGCGAAAATGCCTTGTTGATGCTAGAGGTCAGAGGAGAATGGGCCGACTGATTCAAGCTGATAGAAGAGCAACTTTGACTGAAATAACCACTCGTTACAACCGAGGTATGCAGCAAAGCATTTGTGAAGCCACAACACGCACAACCTTGAGGCGGATGGGCTACAACAGCAGAAGACCCCACCGGGTACCACTCATCTCCACTACAAATAGGAAAAAGAGGCTACAATTTGCACGAGCTCACCAAAATTGGACCGTTGAAGACTGGAAAAATGTTGCCTGGTCTGATGAGTCTCGATGTTTTCTTGGCACATTTTAGGCCCCTTAGTGCCAATTGGGCATCGTTTAAATGCCACGGCCTACCTGAGCATTGTTTCTGACCATGTCCATCCCTTTATGACCACCATGTACCCATCCTCTGATGGCTACTTCCAGCAGGATAATGCACCATGTCACAAAGCTCGAATCATTTCAAATTGGTTTCTTGAACATGACAATGAGTTCACTGTACTAAAATGGCCCCCACAGTCACCAGATCTCAACCCAATAGAGCATCTTTGGGATGTGGTGGAACGGGAGCTTCGTGCCCTGGATGTGCATCCCACAAATCTCCATCAACTGCAAGATGCTATCCTATCAATATGGGCCAACATTTCTAAAGAATGCTTTCAGCACCTTGTTGAATCAATGCCACGCAGAATTAAGGCAGTTCTGAAGGCGAAAGGGGGTCAAACACAGTATTAGTATGGTGTTCCTAATAATCCTTTAGGTGAGTGTATATGTATTCAATAATTACATGATTTATAAAAAATATATAAATAGATATGTATAATAGGCTAATCATGTTTTAAAAACTTTTTTTTTTTTGAAAATAAATAATAAATGTATATATAATTATAAATTGTAATTTATTTTAGAAAGTATTAAAATGCATATTTATACTACAATTAATAAATTTAAAACAGTGTCCTGAAACCTGTTGAGCTCATCGGACTCGCATGATGTGCACAGATTTCATCTTTTAGAATCAATGCAGAGGGAAATAAAGTGTTTGTTTTCTTCTTCTTCTAGCCAACTGTCTCCCCAGCCTCCTCAGCAGACATGGCTCCGATCAGCTCCGGTTCCTCCACCTGGACCTCCTCCGGTCTTCCCTTCTCCTTCGTGTCAATGGCGACCGGGATCGGCCCCTCTTCCAGCGGGAGCCAAGCGACGGTGGCGTCTGTGGTGACCAGCACCCTCCTGGCGGGTTTGGGTTTCAGTGGAGGGGTCATCTCCTCCTTCCCCAGTTCAGTCTGGCCCAGCAGACCTCCTCCCTCGACCCCTGCTCCTGCCTCCACACGCCAGACCCCAGCCGCTGAACACACCTCCTCACCGGCCTCAGACACAGAGAGCCACGGGTCTGAGGACGGGGGTGAGAAGGGAGGCAAGGGCGAGGACGAGGACGGAGAAAAGAACGGAGAAGAGGAAGAGGAAGAGGATGAGGAGAAAGGTGCCGAGAGTAAAGACAGCAGAGTTCCAGACGATGTGGAAAAGCAAAGGAACAGCTCCGTGACGAAAGACCCGCCCACAGCAACACCAGATTCGACAGCCAAAGAGAAAGGAGGAAGCAGGAAGGCAGAAAACAGCACAGCGCCATCCAGTGTCCCGGAGGATGAGGTGGAGAAAAACACACACAGAACAGGGGAAGAGGACACGCAGGTGCTGCCGACCAGAGAGCCAGAGAGTGATGATAATGTGACGGCAGTAATAGAGCCTCCAGACAGCATGACTCAGACCAGCAAACCCAGCAGAGGAGACCGCAACCACCTGCCACCTTTCTCTATACACACAGGTTAGAAACTGCATTCGTATCTCAACCTTTTTGACTCCAAGGCCCCCCATTGTCCACAACAATATTCAAAGGCCTCATGACCTTTTTTTTTTTCTATTTTATCCATTAAAATATTTTTTATAGCTTGGCATAAATACAAAAATGTATATTCATAAAATATATAAAAATGGCAATTGAGAAGGGTTACTATAGTTAACTAATACTAAAACCAAATATATATATATATATATATATATATATATATACATTTTCAGCATGATTACTCCAGTCTTCGGTGATCCTTCAGAAATCATTCTAATATACTGATTTAGTGCTCAGGTAACACACACACACATGCACGCGCACACACACACACACACACACACACACACACACACACACACACACACACACACACACACACACACATCCTTATCACCACATCATCAGCAGTGTGTTGGAAAGTTTTGCATGTGCCGCACCACTCATCTTTTCTGCAGGAAACATTGTTTAAACCCTTTTTCTTCACACTGTTTTGAGATCCTGTTTGTGTGTCCCCTGTGAAATGATAGTTTCATCTCACTCTCTCATTTCTTCCTTTATTTCCCATCATCCTCCATTTCTCTGTCTCACCCTCTTCCTTATCCCCTCTCTTCTCATCCTTCCATCTTTCTTTCCGTTCCCTTTCTTTGTTTCGGAGGCAGAGGGTTGGCCTAGTTTTCCGGTCCAGAGAGGATGAGAGCAAAAAACATTTTCAGCTGGAGGGAGTAAAAAAAAATAGAAAGAAACAGAGAAACTCCCTATTTAGCTCTATGGCAATGGAGTTATGTTCATCCGGGTGTGCGTGCGTGCGTGTGTGTGTCTGTGTGTGTGTGTGTGTGTGTGTGTGTGTGTGTGTGTGTGTGTGTGTGTGTGTGCACGCGTGCGTGCCTGCGTGTGTGTGCCTGCACGGTCAGGAGTTTGAGATCATCTCAGAGTGCTCTTCGTCGCGTGACTGCGTGTGTGTGTCTGACCGCGGTGAAGCTGTGGTGTTTTAGGATAACAGCATGGATTAGTTAGCAGCGTCTCTGGACCACCCGGGGGGAGCTGCAGGTTTTCTGATCTCTCTGTCCTTACTTTCGGGATCTTAGTCTGTGCTTTCCACTGCCAGTTTGGGACTTTTGGTATGTTAGTGTGTGTGTGTGTGTGTGTGTGTGTGTGTGTGTGTGTGTGTGTGTGTGTGTGTGTGGTCGGTGTGTGTGTGTGTGTGTGTGTGTGTGTGTGTGTGTGTGTGTGTGTGTGTGTGTGTGTGTGTGTGTGTGTGTGTGTGTGTGTGTGTGTGTGTGTGTGTGTGTGTGTGTGTGTGTGTGTGTGTTTTGGACTGGTCGGGTGACAGTGATCTTGCCAAGTGAGACGTGTTCCTCAATCAACATCCTTGTTGGTCCTGGAACAGCATGTATATTAACCAAGCTGGTTTTAGAGAAGGCGTTAGAGCAGAGGTCTTCAACCCCCTGCTCCTGGCGTCCCAGTGTCCCGCAGAGTTCAGCTCTAACCCTAATCGAACACACCTGAACCTGCTTATCAAGCTCTTCAGGATCGCTTGAAAATCACAATGCAGGTGTGCTGAAGCAGGTTGGAAATAAACTTTGCAGAACAGTGGTGCCGCGTCCCAATTCACCTACTTATACTATGCCCTAAAACGATGTACTGTTTTTGTATGCGTGTAGCAGAATAGTAGGCTGAGTAGGACATACTACTACATCATAATTGTGTCTTTAGCGGACAGCTCGGTTGCTTAGTTACGTGCATCCTGTCACCGTTTAAACTGCCCTGTCACTCATCTTGTCACAGTTAAAATCCTCCACAGTCAATTTAATTTAATTTCCTACCATTTCGGAAAGAAATGTAGTGGCACGTTGTTCTGCCAGTTGGGGGTCACCGAGTCCGAAATTTTCATATGTTTTTTTTTCGTTTCCGCTATTCGGTGGCTCTGAACGATCAAAACGCCTCTCAAAATGCTTGCTACGGATGCGAAAAACGCAGAAAATCTAACCCGATCCGAATTTCTTTATGGCGGACGAAAGTTTCGGAGGCAGTGTGTAAACATGATTGACATAACATGAGGTCATATTTATTTTTTAGCGTGAAAATTTTAGACGAGAATTTCGGACTCAGTGTGCAAGGACCTTTAGACAGACGTCAGTCACCGAGCACCACAACCGAAACAGCAGCCGCCTTTTACAGTTTCTCCTGAACCAAAACAACAGGCTTATGCTGCGTTTATGCCATAACTACTGTCATTTGGAAGAGATGAAAACCTGTGACTCAAATTTATGCGTTTCAATGTCAACACTATAAACGCAGAAATGAATCTGCATTAGTCAGGTGGTACAGGTCAGAGCTCTTTAAGTTGTTTATGTTCATTATTATTGTAATGTTATGTGCTTTGAGACATGAGGTAGTTTAGCGCCGTCTCTCGTGACGCTTTTGTTTGCTCCCTGATGTGTGTGTTCATGTGTTTTGAAGGAGGCGTGGCTTTAGAGACGCTCTGAAGGGAGAGTGAGATCTCATGCTTTTAAAGCTAGCTCGCTATTGCTAGCCTCTCTGAAAATTACCTACCCTACCTTTAATGACCAAATATATCTTTACAAAAGTTCACAATGTTGTTGCAAATAAATTATAATGAGGATAACATTGAATAAATATATTTTTGTCAGGTTAGATACTGATAATCAATCACTCAAACCCCTTTATCTAAACCTCTCTACGAAACCGTCGGACTCGCACATCCGCGAGTTTGTTTGTAGTTTAACACTTTTAATTAAAGAGGACTGAGGATTGTTCTAGGACAAACAAAATCAATAAATCTAGAAACACTTTACTTGGCAAAATGATGGTGACCAGAACCAATATTTGACAATAATTTTAAGTATTTTTGCATTAATAGATGTTGTGTAAAAGAAAGAAAAAAGAAATGTTTATTATTTTATCTAATTAAATTGAATATTATACTTTGAATAATTGTATTGTTAAATCACAGCAATTGTAATAATAGTTATGTTGATATTAATAATTATAGTAATAATTATTATAAATAATAATAATTGTTAATGTTTTTGATATTTATTTATCTGTTTTTGCATTTATTTTGAATGTTTAAAAAACAAGTTTTTGAATGTTGAGAAAGTATTTTGTGAAATATGTTTACTGAATTTCAGCAATTTGTATGATTGCAATTTTATTTATGATAATAATAATAATTAATTATTATCATTATTATTAGTAGTAGTAATATTAATAATTGTGATATATTAATATAAATGTGATATCTGTAATTGATTATGTTATATGATACACAGATTTACATCTATATCAGCTTCATATCATCCCTGCTCACTACATAGCAGCAAGTGTTATTGTATTTTCCTATTTATGCTAAATGTACGGTGTGTTCATATTAACGTGTGTGTGTGTGTTTCAGAGCGTGCCGTGGTCTCCAGCATGCACCCTGTGCCTGGTTCAGGAAGGATGGAGTGGATCATTCCTCTGGTGGTGGTGTCGGCGCTCACCTTCCTCTGCCTCATTCTGCTGCTGGCCGTCCTGGTTTACTGGAGGTGAGACACTGATCCACACTGACAGATTCACTGGTGTTTTCTGTCTCAATGAATCGCTGACTACAGGAGTCTCACTGACTCTCACTGATTTCCTGAGCCACTCTTTGATAGATACACGACTGATTCCGACTCTGATTGAATCATGGGGAGTCACACAGACGGATGGCTTTACCCTGATGTGCCACGCTCTTAAACACTTCATCTGTTTCATTGCTTTAGAGCTTGGCTACCATGTGTATTTTCGTGTACATCTGTTTGTGTTTGTGTCCGTTTGGATCCTGTAGCTGGTAGTTTATCACTCTGGGGCCCTTGGCGTCCCCGGGGCCCCGAGGGGTGGAATAAAAACCAGTTAGGAGTGTGTGTGTGTGTGTGTCGAGCATGTGTAAAGTGTGGGTGATGTGTCTCTGGTGACGGTAAGTAAGATGGAGAGAGACCGCACTCTTCCCTTAGGGTATCTCCAGAGTGATGGAGGTGCTGAGGAACCTGCTGCCAGGGCCCTGTTGCCATGGTCACACCTGAGACTGAGTGAATGTGGCTTCAAACTACATATATATTGCAGTGTGTACACTTTCGTTCATACATTTGGAGTCGGCAAGATTTTTAAAATGTTTTTGACAAGACTCTTATGCTCACCAAAGCTTTTTATTTATACAGCATTTATACAGCAAAAATATAGTATGCTGCAAAAGTAAAAAAAAAAAAAAAAATTAAAGTTTCTATTTAAATATATTTTAGAATGAAATTTATTTCTGTAATTTAAAGCTGAATTTTCACCATCATTACTCCAGTCTGCAGGTTCAAAGGATCCTTCAGAAATTAAAGTTTTTGTAATATTTTTTGTAATATGTAATATATTGCATCCTTTATTAATAAAGTATTAATCTTATATATATATATATATATATATATAAATTTACATTTTCTTTAAACTTTGAAATAAATGTATATAGAGATTTTATTAAAAAAATATATATATATACAGTATATATACTGTATATATGTATGTATCTTCTGTTTTCTAGTGGTCAGCTGATAAAGTCTCTCAGGGGCCGTGATCACACCATGTCTCAGTTTAGCAAACAGCTCTTGAGCAGGACTGTGCCAGGACTGTCTCCCCAGGTCTGGGCTCTCCGCCCTGGGCCCAAAACGGCCATCTGCTCCCTCCTGTGGTGCTCAAGGGCCATGCAGTAGCAGGGGGTCGTGAAATATTTTGAGATGTGTATCCATCGCCAAATACTGCATGATAACACACACACATCCATGCAAACACACTTGACCAAGCCCAAAACCTCTCCAGAGAGAACATGCATCTGTCATAGCACTCATAGCCATGATAAAGAGGACTATATTTAACACACACACAAAAAAAAAACAGACATGAAATATTATTTGACGCTGTTTCTGGTTGGTCAGATGCAAATGATATTGGGAACGTATTAGAACAGACTTCAGTTGTAATATTCAGCCATTAATATGATCACAGACACAGTGTGTGTGTGTGTGTGTGTGTGTGTGTGTGTGTGTGTGTGTGTGTGTGTGTGTGTGTGTGTGTGTGTGTGTGTGTGTGTGTGTGTGTGTGTGTGTGTGTGTGTGTGTGTGTGTGTGTGTGTGTGTGTGTGTGTGTGTGTGTGTGTGTGTGTGTGAGAGGGTCTTTAAGTGTAATCTGCTCAGTAGACTGACTGAGATTACCCTCAGCACTACACGCTAATGTCTCAATATATCAGATCAGATATCCTTACCTTCTGTCAGTGTGTGTCTGAGTCTGACTCTCATGCATGTGTGACCATATGTTCATATGACATATTTACATTTATTCATTTAGCAGACTGCATGAATTCATTTAGCAGACATAAAAATGTATTTTCACATATATTCTTAACATGTGTATGTGGAAACTAGAGCTGTTATCCGATTTTGTACATTGAGTTCATTACAATCTGATTAATTATAAATATCAATATTGACAAATAAGAAAAATCAAATCAAGATCATTGAAGATATTATACAGTTTAATTGTAGCAGATCAGTAAATCATTGAATTGACATGATTTACACAAAAAAATAGGCTTTATTTTGCAATTGACTTTTGATAGAATCAGTGTTGTTTATTATTATTGTAAAAATCATTTTTATTAATTGAAATAAAGCTGGAAATAAAATAAAAAAAATTGAAAAGCACATAACAAAATGATTATATCTTAAACTAAAATATAGTAGGTATATATATATATATATATATATATATATATATATGTTTTAAGTTAGTTAAAAAAATACTAATACTAAAATGCAAAAAAAGTATAAATCTGATTAAAATAACACTGAATATATTTACGGGTCTAGGGGCATAATTAAATGTTATTTTTTTAAATTGACAACCCTAGTGGAAACACTGTGTGTGTCTGTATATTAGTGTGATTGTTTGTGGTGTCGTGTTGTCTAAAGTCCACCTGGAAACATTAACTAGGATGTGACACTTCCTGTGGCAGTCTCAGAGAAAGTCAAATAATCATTTACACTGAAAAGCAATGTCTTAATCAAAACTTTGTATTGACCTTTATTCAGAAAAAAAAAAAAAACTAATATATATATATATATATATATATATATATATATATATATATATATATTTAGCAAAACTGTGTAATATATCTTGAATTATTATACATGTTAACATCAGAAATTAGAGTTTTCCAGATCAGTCAGTGATGAGGTTCTGATGAAACCTCATGATCTGCCTATATGTATACAGCAAAGCCACGCCTACAAGACACTGAGGCAAACAGACTGAAACTTTTCCAACATTTTTTTTTTTTTTTTTTAAGAACAATTTAATGACAATCATTGTGTTAAACAATGTAATTATTCATTTCAAGTCGCATTTACACCACAAAATACAAGCCTCTGACGCAATGTCCAGTTGGACTGGTTGAAGTGTGTGTGTGTGTGTGTGTGTGTGTGTGTGTGTGTGTGTGTGTGTGTGTGTGTGTGTGTGTGTGTGTGTGTGTGTGTGTGTGTGTGTGTGTGTGTGTGTGTGTGTGTGTGTGTGTGTGTGTGTGTGTGTGTGTGTGTGTGTGTGTGTGTGTGTGTGTGTGTGTGTGTGTGTGTGTGTGTGTGTGTGTGTGTGTGTGTGTGTGTGTGTGTGTGTGTGTGTGTGTGTGTGTGTGTGTGTGTGTGTGTGTGTGTGTGTGTGCTAAGCACCTGAAGCATTTCCTGACCGCCCTGGCTCTGCTTTTGTTCTTCAGATCGGGACTGTCGAGCATTAAGTTTCACAGTGCCTGCAGGGAGGGTTTCTCTTAAGCCAGGACTTTAGCTAAAGATTGTTTACAGTGGAGAGTTGGTTTTCACATTGTAATTTAGGCTGGGCTTACACAGAAATAGACATTCTGTCAGTTACTTTCCATATTGTTCAAAAAGTATTCATAATTGGAACAAAAATGAAGAGATTTTATAGAATGTTCATGCTGAGCTTTTCCATACAGTAACAGGGACATCAAACTCCAAATTGGACAAAAAAGCACCATCAAATTACCATAAATGTAGTCCATATGACTTCTAAAGCCATATGATAGCTTTCTGTGAGGAACAGACAGAGAAATATTTCCTAACACCTTTCAAAACATTTTCATTTCATTATCATTTTAGCATATTCAGATGCATCCGATCTTTAAGAGATTTCAGATCTGCGACAAAGGCTGTGATTTTCAGTAAACATCTTAAATATTGGTTTGTTATTCACACCAGGGTTTTATCATTATCTAAAACTATTAAAAACATTTATGTTAATTGAAATAGAGCTAAAATAAAATACATTTTAGATAATTATTAGAGAAACTTAAACTAAACGGAACTTATAAATAAACTGAAATAAGTTAAAGCAGTAAAATTACTAACTGGGAATAAATACAAATTTAAAACTGAATGCAGACTAAAACTAAAATGTAAATAGTAATAAAAAATAAAAGCACAGCAAAATTACTAAAAATTAAACCAAATTTTAATTGAAAATATAAAAATATATAAAAGAATAGATACAAAAATAAAAGCTAATTCAAAATATTAATAAGTACTATAATAGTATAGAAATTTTACAAAAATAACACAGCATCACAAAGTTATTGCATGGCTTCACAAGACTTGGACTATAGTGTATGAGTTTTATGGACTAATTTTATTGTGCTTTTTGACTAAGAGTTAAGAATTGACTTCACAAATTCATAAAAAATCCACTTGAACGGAAGAAATTCGTAAGGGTTTTGAACAAGATGTTTGTGGTATTCTTTATTCTCTTGGACAGAAAGAAGAGTTAAGAGTTCAATACAAGAATGGAGTAGTTGGACACAAAGGAGTGTCCATCTGGAAGGGTGTGTGTGTGTGTGTGTGTGTGTGTGTGTGTGTGTGTGTGTGTGTGTGTGTGTGTGTGTGTGTGTGTGTGTGTGTGTGTGTGTGTGTGTGTGTGTGTGTGTGTGTGTGTGTGTGTGTGTGTGTGTGTGTGTGTGTGTGTGTGTGTGTGTGTGTTTTCAGAGGGAAGGGCAGCAGGTGTCTGTGGTTTATCAGATCAGTTGTGGACTGATCTGGGATCAGTGAACTGTTCACGTCTGACCCCAGCAGCTCTAGCTCTTGTGTAAAGCCCTGTGCATGTGATGCGTCAGGACCAGCCCTCTCTCCACCCCCTCTCTCTCTTCACACACTCATGGCTCTGTTTGCTCAGCGGCAGCATGCGGAGCCTACAGTCACTCACCTCTCCTAAAATCCCTCGTTCTTTGCAGGGATGAACAGCTTATGTTCTCTGCTGTGCATCAAGTACAGGTAGGACAGACGAGACTCCCGCCGGCTTATCGGGTTGACGTCCAAAACTTCGAGTTTTTGTAACTTTAAAACAACCTTCTCCTGTTGTCTTTCTCTTTCTGTTTGTTTTATTTTTACTGGATGTGGATTTTGTTTTTTACCTGCTTATCTATTCTCTTGCAAAGTGAAAGAAAGAGGTAAAACCAGTTTACGACTCTCAAACTTGAAACGACTGCCATTAATTCATCCTGACAGTCTGGGTTTCTATGTTTACCTTGTAATCTGGTGTGTTTTGTTCTAAATGGACTTCATACAGACGGGTTATAGACATTTAGTTTGAAAACGCGTGTATAGAAAATGTTTCACATGGATTTTGGGAGTAAAAAAGTGTGGGTTTTGCAAACATTAATTTAATTCATTATAATTATATAAAATAGTAATTTGATATTTTATAAATTGTTAAATATGAAAATTGTATTAAAATATTGTGTTTGATCATTATAATAAAATTGTAAAAAAATAAATGAATGGTTTATTTTATGTGGAGAGTTTGGGTTAGCCTGTACCTTTTTAAATCATTTTAATATTTAAAAAAAAAAAAACGAAATAAATAAAACTATATAAAAAAATTAAATTAAATTCTCTTTATCATTCACTCATTCATATCGTTCCAAATCTCTATGACTTTCTTTCTTACGTGGAACACAAAAGGGGAAGTTTAGCAGAATGTTCAAGCTTGCTATTCACTACTTTAGACATACATAAAAGTATGACTAAAAAATAACTTTTTGCATTTCACAGTAGTATATATAGGTTTGTACAGAGAAATTTTTGTGAGCTATTTCTTTAAGCAAGCATGTGCAT
The DNA here is from genome assembly GCF_951802725.1 of Rutilus rutilus. NCBI lineage: Eukaryota > Metazoa > Chordata > Actinopteri > Cypriniformes > Leuciscidae > Rutilus > Rutilus rutilus. Next base: position 6,153,558 of record NC_140227.1, read on the forward strand.
TGAGGCTCTAGTGTTTGAAGTGTGGGGCTGTAATCTATGTTGTGAGTGTTTGATTTGTTCTTTAAAAAGAGGGTTCAAAGTTCATCTTGATCCTGTTATACGTACCCAACAGACTGTGTGTTTACTCTGGTGGGGATTGTCACCTAAACCACACCTCCTGGAGACATTAAAGCAGCGCTGAACGGCCATTATGTCACTTGACCGTCTCTCCTTGTCTCTCTTCCACAGGAGGTGTTTCCAAACGGCTCATTTCTACGTTGAAGACAGTAACTCGCCCAGAGTTGTGCCCAATGAGAGCATCCCAGTCATCCCTATCCCAGGTAGGTGTCATCTAACAGATCTCAGATCAGTCAAACGCTTTGATATGACCTAAAGATACAATCCACTGTGATCCAGTTACATAAGGAAGAATTCATAGATAACAGGTGGTTTTATATGATCTAATGTCAATATGATGAAACAAAACATTGTAAGTGTATGTCTTTCTTTCTTACCTATTGCATTATAGGTAAAAGGTTGGATTACATAAGATTTTTAACAGTGCCAAGATTCAACAAACTGTGGCTGTCGTCTTAGCATATGTGTGTTTGTGTGGAATACACCTTATCTCTGTGTTCTCTACAGTCTGTTATTCTGTGCGATTAGTGTGGAATCTGAAACTCAATTTCTGCATTGATTTTGACATGAAGTGGCTATAATGATGTTTTCAGCTTCTGGGAAACAGGGAGGAAACCAGATGTGTTCACAAGCGTGAGGCGTTGGGCATAGCGCCACCTTGTGGTTGATTTCATCAATATTTTCTCTTTCTTATTGTATGGTACTTGCGGTTGCACTTTTACAATTTGAACGAACTCCTAGCCAACTAAATAGTAGACTTCCTCTCACATCATGTGCTGTAGAATGATACGTCAAATCCTTTGACTTTCTATTCTAAGTGTTGATTTTTACCTGGTGGTCAATAAAATGGGTAAAACAAATCCCATAGACTTGCATTCAAGGAACTACCCAATCTATATCTAATTATTATAATGATATTATAAACTTGGGTGCGGTTCGTTTGACTTGGGTCAGTAAACAACCACCCTGAACACCCTAGCACTGCCTAAAGGCCAATTCACTCCACACAGACAAACACCAACAAACATGTTTGTTGGGTTTTGTCAGATCAGTGTGTTACCCCTGTCGCCGTCTGTTGGCGTTGGTCGGGGTTGGTTTACACCCGACTAAACATGTTCGGTTTGTTGGTGTCTGTTGGGACAGTGTGAACATGACAGATATTTTTCATAAAATCCTAAATCCAACGGCAAACTTGTTTGCTGCCGTTTGTCTGTGTGGTGTGATTGGCCTTAACCATCAACAACTCCCCAGAAACCACCTAGCAACACCCTAGTAGTCGCCAGTAACACCTGAGCAACAACCTGGCTAGCAAAGCCCTAGCAACCATTTAGCAACACCCTACCAACCACTCATAACTTTTCAGCAACTTGCCATCAACGCCCTGGCAATCACCCACAACATCTTATTAATGCCCTGACAAATACCCACAGCACCCCAGTAACAGCCTAGAAATGCCCTGACGACCACCCAAAAGTCCCTAACAACCACCAACAAAACACAAGCAACTACCTGGGTAGCAACGCCCTGACAACCCCTAAGCAATGTCCTGACAACCACCCATAACTACTCACGGCTCCCTAGCAATACCCTAGCACCCACTCATGACACTCCAGCAACTACCAAGCTAGGACTTAACAACCATCCTCAACTCCCCATCAATACTCTGTCAACCAACCACAACACCCTAGCAATCGCCTAGCAATTCCCTTACAACCACCAACAACACCCGAGCAAATGCCTAGCTAGCAACGCCCTGGCAACCAACTAGAAATGTCCTGACAACTACCTACATCTACCCATGGCACCCTGTCAACCACCCATAACACTCAAGCAACCACCAAGCAAAGACATAGCAGCCACTCACAGCACCTTATCAACACCCTGGAAACCATCCACGACTCCCTATGAATGTCCTAGCAACCACTCGCAACAGACCCTGGCAACCATCCTCCCCATCCTTGCATCATGGCAGTGTGTTTTGCGCAGGTATGCACCGAAATGAAAATGTTGGCCAATACCAATAACCGATCATTCTTTATATTTGGAAGTCGATAACTGATATACTGGCCGATAAATCTAAATCCAATTTTTTTTTTACAAAAACAAGTCTCACCTTTAAAAGCCATGTCCCAAGCACACAATTATAATGTTCTCATTATAATTTTATGTAGCCTATATGACAGACTTGTGCTGCACATGTTGCACTTAACTGTATTTTCCTTTTTTTGAAGTGATTCCAATCATATTTCAAGCAATTCAAAACCATCATGGCAAACAGTGCGCATCTGAAGTGTCTCAGCAGATGGAAATAATCCATTATTTATTTAATATATTAATATTTCGGCCAATTTTTCTCATCAGGCTAATAACGATAACTTAAAAAATGAACATATATCAGCCGATACCGATATGGTGGCTGATATATCGTTCATCCCTAGTAAGCACGACTCTTTTCTGTAGCTACATAAGTCTAGCTGCTGTACCCATAACACTCAATGGTTGGGAATTTTGGAATGGAGTTCCTGTTTTTAAGAAAAGATTTTCTGGAATGGCTGGTCGTGTCATGTTTACTGTAAGCTGGATTGGCGGAGTGTGAGCTACATTGAAGAGTTTGTTGAATATAGACAAAGTAGATGTTTTGAGAGAGCTGTTTGAGGATATGTGGTCTTGTTAGGTTTGTGCAGGGACTCTGCGGTTACCAGAGAAGAAAAGTGTTGTTTATCTGGTCCCTCTGCATGTACACACACACTTTTACATGCATACCCATTAGCCATTAAGGTTAGGAGCCAAGAAAATGGCTTCATCTGAGTCTATCTCACTTTGGCTCATTGCCTTGTGTGTGTGTGTGTGTGTGTGTGTGTGTGTGTGTGTGTGCGTGCGTGCGTGTGTGTGTGTGTGTGCGTGCGTGCGTGCGTGTGTGTGTGTGTGTGTGTGTGTGTGTGTGTGTGTGTGTGTGTGCGTGTGTGTGTGTGTGTGTGTTTGTGTGTGTGGACAGTATGTGTCCAATTCAGGTCTGGGTTAGTCAGTGTAGTGGAACCCAGATCTTAATGCAACAAGAGCCATTGATTTGCTCGGGCTTTCCCATAAGCACTTCATTGGAACCAATTTTCATTGTTGTGTGGTGGCACGACTCACAATAACGTTGGCACTGTGCCCTCAATCCAATTTAGGCATCTGTGTTCCAGCTTGGCGAGGACTGGCCTCGGTATTTTACAAAGATCCATTTAGTGTGGACAGCAGCCTCTCTCTCTCCGCTGGCTCCGGCTCATATGGCACTTCGAGTTCACTGTCCTTTCAAACATGGACGCTTTCCTGCTAAATAGAGCCTTCAGTTTCTGGCTGAATTTCCCAGTTTGTTTCTGGCGTCAGTGGATGCCAACATTTGTTTGTTAGCAGTATTCAGCTGTAGACACTTTAGGAAAACGACAGAAGGTGCGTGAATCACCTTTATTAGTGTTAAAGGGATAGTTCACCCAAGAATGAAAATTAGCCCATGATTTACTCACCCTGAAGCCATCCTAGGTGTATATGACTCTTCTTTCAGACGAATACAATCGGAGTTATATTAAAAAATGTCCTGGCTCTTCCAAGCTTTGTAATGGGTATATTTGTTTGGAAGTCCATCAAAGCGCATCCATTCATGATTAAAGTGCTCCACGCATCTCCGGGGGTTAATAAAGGCCTTCTGAAGTGTAGTGATGTGATCGTGTGAGAAAAATATCCATATTTTCAACTTTATAGACTAAAATAACTAGCTTCCAGCAGACGGACGTACGCAAGTCGACTTGCGCCAAAAGAGTAACACTTGACGATGTATGACATAGGGTGTAGGAGTAGCGTAAGCTTTGACGCCTTTCGCGGTTCAAACAAACAGGGCTGGGCAACCGCGTTCGTCATTACGTTGTGTGTCAAGTTCAAGTGTTACTCTTTCGCCGTAAATCGATGCGTACGGCCGTCTGCCGGAAGCTAGTTATTTTAGTCGATAAAGTTTTAAATATGGATATTTTTCTTACGCTTCACTTTAGAAGGCGTTTATTAACCCGCCAGAGCCGTGTGGAGCACTTTAATCACGGATGGATGTGCTTTGATGGACTTCCAAAATCGTATACCCTCTGACTCCCATTATAAAGCTTGGAAGAGCCAGGGCATTTTTTTAAATAACTCTGATTGTAGTGAAAGAAGAGGCAAATACACCTAGGATGGCTTCAGGGTGAGTAAATCATGGGCTAATTTTCATTTATCAATATGCACAGAGATATGGAGTAAAAGAGTGTTCACTTATCTTAGATGTTGATTTCAGATGCTTTCTGAAAGCTCGCTGCAGAATACTTACAGCTAACAGCAACACTACCGGTATTTGAATGTTGACCCGCAGCTCATTGGCTGCTGATACAACATCAACCAATCAGCTGTGCTATGTAGATGATGATGCGATCGCTACCAAATAAATGAAGGACCTATCAGCCTGCGCCATCTAGAGTTTCATGCCAGAAGACGAGGAGTCAAACGAAAACAGTCTTTATTAAATCCAATAATAATGAGTTAAGTTAAAGGTGCTTTCATGCCATGTCGGAATTACCGTAATTGCGGGATTCTGACTTGTAAAATGCATTCACGTCCTTACAGCTTGTAAACTCTGAATTTTCCAACCCCAAGCTTTTAAACGGTAGTGTATGTGATTTTTTTATTTTATTATTATGTTATTCTAAAAGGATTAAATAATTAAAATCACACCATTATTATATAAATTATTGACAATGTGATTGATACTCATACTTGTAGTAATCATAGTCATTACATTTTTATTATATTTTAACTATAATTATTCATTTTAGTTGTTACTTTGTTATAACCAAATTAAAATGAAATGATGACAGGGTTTTTTTCTGTCTTGATTTGAGTTAAATCAGTTTTTACCATGATATGGGTGTGTACCGGTGTGTACGTGTGGGGTGTGTGTGTGTTTTTAGTATGTTTGTTTATTTTTCTCTTTACAGGCTTATGTGTATTTAGACTCGAGACAGATTTGAGTGACAGTTTGTTGGCTTATTGGAGTGTGAATCCGGTCAGTTTTTTGGGGGGTTTTCACCGTGACTGAAGTTGAACAGTCAACACATTGAGTTGTTGATTATCTTATCAGCAAGTAAACCAATTAAAGCACAGATGCTGTCGTTAAGAAGGATCAATGTGCCAGCACTGGAGACACTTGTATGCTACTTTTGCTGCCAGAACTGATAGTCAAATCTATTGTTGTAGTGCAGTTTTCAAAAATGTGACACAGCATAAAAAATATTATCTATGCCAAAAGTATTCCCTCAGTGCCAATCACAATTTGAAAATTGAAAATCTAAAATGTTATTAAAAGGAAAAGCATACAAGTTATTGGGTAATTTTATATAATTGAATATTGAATAACAATTATATTAATAATTGTATATATTGGTAGATAATTTTTATTTACCTTTTGTTTGTTGTTTTATCCAAAATAATGAACACTGAAAATGATTAACGGTCAAAATGTTGTATATTTTTAACAGGCATACTAACTTGATGATGGTAAGTCCTGTTTTCTTATGATAAGACAACAAAAGCGAAAATGCATCTCTTTTTTCTTTCTGTTTCAGATGATATGGAGGCCATCCCTGTTAAACAGTTTATCAAGCATGTATCAGAACTCTACTCCAACAACCAACACGGCTTCTCAGAAGATTTTGAGGTAAGATCTGCACACACACACACTTTACGAGTGTGTCCCGTCTCTATAACTCCTCGCCCTCAGCAATCTCCCTCAGACTTTTGTAAACAGAGGTCCCGTCTCATGTGGTTCCTCGGCCTCGCTGCAGTGGTTCTGTTGACACGTTCTGGTGTGTGCCTGAGAACAGCTGGGCCGGGATCCCTCCGCAGATGTTGGTTTCTGGCAGGTGGTTGGACAGGACAAGCCAGTTGAACTCAGCCTGTGTGAGAATGAATTAGGCCATCTGAACGTTGGCATCTTTTTTCACACCGAGTTTGGACTCTCTCTGCTGTGTGTGTGTAAGTGCGGCGCAGAAGCCAGAAAACCACAACAACATTCTGTCAGACTAATGTGATGGCAGTTTGTTCAAGGATGACTGGTAATTAGTTAACCATTGAGTCTTGGGCCACAGCGTCTGCTTGTGCTTTCAGTTGCACAGGTGAATATCAATGAATGATCTCAAATGTTTGGCAACCGATGATCGCCTGCAGGTCAGAGCTGTGCGCACACACACACACACACACACACACATGCTGGGTTTATTGTGTCCTCTGTGGATCAGGATTCTGAAGTATCCTGGTGTTCTGGAGGTCTTTTCTGCAGTAATAGCTTTGGCCGTGCCCACATGACAATTTTTTGCTCAGATAATAATAATAATAATAATACATTTTATTTATTTGGCGCCTTTCTGGACACTCAAGGTCGCCAGATGCGTTTGCTGTCGCAGACAAATGTTTGAGGTCGCAGCCAAAATGTATTGTTTCACCAATCAAGGATGATTTAAGTATGAGCAGTTCAGCGATACAATCTGAGCCGGTCTTCAGTTGAAAGTATGCACCACTAACAGTACCTGCTTTTATTTATTTTTATTTTATTTTATTTATTTTACGAGCTTGCTTAATGATTTATTTATTCTTTCCTTTCATTTTATTTTATAATAAATATTAAGATTATATGGGGCAAAAATTCTCCACAAATTATTTTATTTTTTTATTTGTAAAATCAAAAAATATATATTTTGCTTGAATCTGTGGCCTGGCTAATTTTAAGTAGTTTAGTTCAAAGTTAATCTTATATTTAAAACATAAAAAAAAATTACATTTCTTTTGGAAGTTATTAAATTAAATTAAATTAAATTAAATTAAATTAAATTAAATTAAATTAAATTAAATTAAATTAAATTAAATTAAATTAAATTAAAATAAATTATTAATAGCTTGCTTTGATAGGTTGGAAAAACTCTTTAAGTAGTTTAGTTCAAAGTTAATCTTATGAATAAAACATTAAAAATTAAAACTATTATATATTCAAAAATTCATTTTGAATTAATTTAATTTTAAATTAAATTAAAAGCATGTTTTGTTATGTTAGAAAAAAAAATCCCAATAAAAGCAAAAATTTTCAAAAGATGGGAAAATGTCATTTCATAAACATTCATTTCTGACACTGATAAATTACACATAGCCAGCTGTTTGTTTTTGGTCAGTTCGCATGGACAGTTGTCCATTTCTCACGTTTTTGTATTTACGTGACAACTCGGTTTTGCCCCCTTAATTTTTCAAAATATATTTGTTTAATGAATCAAAATTGAATGACAGCTCTATTGTTTTTGCCACGCACCTGTTAGTAAATACAGTTGTCAGTCCAGAACACTGTGTGAATGTAGCTTATGTCTGTTGTGTTTGTCAAAATGGAAAGGAAAAGCTTTGAATTTAGTTTCAAAGTAGGTCTTCTACTTTCCCTCGTTCGGAGAAGAGAATGTGAGGGGAGGAGAGAAGGGGAGGTGTGTGGGTCACCAAGGTTCCTCTGAGGGCCTCACTTGGCCCCTTTGTTCCTCAGAAAGTGTATGCCTGCGCTCATGTGGGCTTGATGGACATTGGGAAGTGGTTCCAGGGGGGTTTCTGGTGCTGTTTCCCCTCAATGGATTCCTCTGTGGTTCCTGACCCCTCTCTCTCGCCTCCACTATTCGAGCAGAGAAGAAGAGGGAGGACAGCTGAGCCAAACCCCCTTTGGACGGAGCCCCCAGGCCCCTGACAAGTGGCTTTGTGCAACTGGGGCCCGAAAAAAAAGAAGCAGTGGCTGGGGTGGCAGTGATCATGGGAGCCAGGGAGGACAGGAGGGGTTTCGGCTTGGCCTGGACAGGCACAGGGATTATATGCGGCCCGGGCGTGAGGGTTTTTAGACGGGGGAGGGGGAAGAAAACTGACTCAAAGGGAAAAAGGGAACAGGACACTTGGAGAAGTTTGGCATTCAGCTGAAAACGAGAGAAGAGTGAATGGAGAACATCAGAGAGGAAGATAGAGTCTGAGAGAAAACAGTGGAGGACATGCTTCTTTCCTTTTACAGTTTTATTGTAGTTTTGTGTTATTTATTTAGTCATTTAATTTGTTTTAATGCTGTAAGACTCTTTAAAGACAACATAAATCAATCATTTTATCTTTTATAAAAATGTTATTGGTTCCTCAACCTCTTTTATGATAGTATCAACTCTTTTAAGATGTTATTTTTACCAAGATAAAATGACCAAATAATATAATAGTCTAACAACATAATAACTGTATACAGCCAAATAGCTGTTTAGAAATGATTTTAGACTGCTGTTGTAGGTCATACAGCCTTTCAAATGTCTTAGCAACAAAAAACAACTTCATTGTATTCCGGTCAGTGTTAAATAGCAAATAATGAATAAGCTAAATATGTTTAGTTCCCAAAACATTCTCAGAACCTTCCCAAATTTTTAAAGAGGTCATGACATGGATTTTATTATTTTTATATATTCATTGAGGCGCACTTATAATGTTAATAAACGAAAGATGTACGTCAGTTGTCAATACTATCCAAACAGTGTCTTGTTTTGATCTTTTGCTTAATTAATGCAAATAATCCAAGCACATCATCATCATATGGAGGATTGAATTAGTATGTAAGATTGAATTTGTTCATTAAGATTTCCCCTCAGCACCAGACACTGATTCAATTATTCCAAATAAAAATGACTAACCCATTCTAGATTTTTTGAAATAGGACATTTATTCACAGGCATCAAAACATTTATAAACAAATATTTGATATTTACTAAGATAACATTACATTCATTTCTTGACACTGAATTGTACAGTTTAGCATGGACATGGACAAAAACGTCTCTGTTATCTTGATGTTCTCTTCATGTTAACCAGTGAGACACTGTACATCGAGATGTTGTCCGGGTGAACTTGACTTTCAGCCTCCGCGTCTCATTTCCCTGCAGGCTTGATGTTTACTTGTTTTGCATTCAGACAATGGAAAGCGCACTTTTCATCATCCAATCAATTCCCAATGTAACTTTTTTCTTGTTGAATACTTTTTCACTTAAGGAAGTAAAATGGGTTAGTTAATGGGTTGTTCACGATGACTTAAAAGAAAAAAACCTCACGTAATACCACCAGCATCACATATGACATCACAGGTCACATGAATAGAATTGACAGTGGTGGACCATCCTCACATAAATGCTGACTTTATCCCGTGACCTTGTGTGAAGTAGCAGCTCTTCTCAGAATGTGAGCGGGGTTAGTTCAGGTGCAGGTAACCAGAAACCACATGTGTGTGTGTGTGTGTGTGTGTGTGCAGATGAGAGAGTTATTGAAAACAGCCCCCGGCAGATTTGTGGTTTTAAACGACCGTGTCCACACACCCTCCAAACGCAATACAAACACACATCCAACTAATGCACACGCAGCCAATTCTTGTTTTCAAGTATGTCACTTAAATGTCTCAACGTTTTTGTTGTTAGCAGTTGTGTCATGTGTTTGTGTGTTTATTGAGAGATCTGTTAACAGCCTCAGGATGTTAGCAGTGCTGAACCTGCTGTACATGATACCTGCAAACTGGAGAGAATTTGTGTAAATGCACAGTAATTGTATGTCACATGTAACAATGTATGAATATCATTGTATTTAGTGATGTAGTACTCGAGTCCGGTCTCGAGACCGATTTCTGCTTTCTCGGACTCGTCTCGGACTTGTTCCTTCAAAGACTCGGTCTTGACTCGGACTCGGCATAGGCGGTCTCGTCCCCATCACTAGTACACTAGAATACATACCACTAGAAAATGTTAATTTGCTCTGCATGTCCTAACTATGATTAAAAAAGTCAGGGTGGGCTTAACATGTTGATGACAGAGCAGCACTGTTGAAGCAGTTTAGAAAAATAGGCAGAAGATGATGCATGTAGGGATTTTTTTAATGATAGTAAAAGCATAGCCCATATTAAGACGTTAAGACTGCTCCTCTAAACAATTCCCAATCTAGCTTAGTCTGTAGGCCTAACTGTTGATTATTAACTGGGGTGATATTAAATCATGAATATGAAAACTGACATGTTTTTATGGTCTTGGTCTCGACTCCTCGGTCTCGACTCAGACTTGCTTCCTCAAAGACTCGGTCTTGACTGAATTTGAAAACCAACGGACTCGGTCTCGACTCGGACTCGACCCTTCAGAGACTCGGTCTCGACTCGGACTCGACCCTTCAGAGACTCGGTCTCGACTCGGACTCGACCCTTCAGAGACTCGGTCTCGACTCGGACTCGACCCTTCAGAGACTCGGTCTCGACTCGGACTCGACCCTTCAGAGACTCGGTCTCGACTCGGACTCGACCCTTCAGAGACTCGGTCTCGACTCGGACTCGACCCTTCAGAGACTCGGTCTCGACTCGGACTCGACCCTTCAGAGACTCGGTCTCGACTCGGACTCGACCCTTCAGAGACTCGGTCTCGACTCGGACTCGACCCTTCAGAGACTCGGTCTCGACTCGGACTCGACCCTTCAGAGACTCGGTCTCGACTCGGACTCGACCCTTCAGAGACTCGGTCTCGACTCGGACTCGACCCTTCAGAGACTCGGTCTCGACTCGGACTCGACCCTTCAGAGACTCGGTCTCGACTCGGACTCGACCCTTCAGAGACTCGGTCTTGACTCGGACTCGACCCTTCAGAGACTCGGTCGGTCTCGACTCGGACTCGACCCTTCAGAGACTCGGTCTTGACTCGGACTCGGCATAGGCGGCTCGTCCCCATCACTAATTGTATTAGATAACAAACTGTAAAAGCAAATTATAAAAACAATTTATATACTGTAATGATTCCAAAAAGTATTTGATCACTTTTTGGTTCATGTGGTTGTTAATGTGATGAACTACATCATCTACATCCATTTTATTAGATGAATCACTTGTTATCACTTGTTAAGCATCTGATGAATGAATAAATGTAAATGTAAACTTCACCGGTGGTACTCTGCTTGTACATCTATGTGAACTTGAGGAACACTGAAAATCAAAAAAGAAAAAGCTTAAAGGATCATTTGTTTGCAGATGCCACTTGGTTTGAGTATTGGGGAATATTACATTTCTTTCTTTCTTTCCTGCTCTGTAAATGTTGTGTGTATGAAAAGGAGTTTTTTGTATGATGAAAAAAAATGAAATGTATGATGTCTTGTGTGTGTGTTGTAGGAAGTGCAGCGCTGCACAGCAGATATGAAGATCACATCAGAACACTCCAATCATCCTGACAACAAGCACAAAAACAGATACATCAACATCATAGCCTGTGAGTCTCTTTCTACGCTAGGGGTCCAAAAGTCTGAGACCTCCTGTGAAAATTCTTCTATTTTTCATTACAAATTATATTATAGCAGGGATGCATTAAATTGATCTAAAATGACAGTAAAGACATTTATAATGTTACAAAAGATTTCTGAATCAAATCAATGTTGTTCTTTGGAAATTGTTTCACGGTTTCCACAGAAATATGAAGCAGCACAACTCTTTTCAACATTGATAATAATCAGAAATGTATCTTTAGCAGCAAATCAGCATATTAGAATGATTTCTGAAGGATCATGCGACACTGTAGACTGGAGTAATGATGCTGAAAATTCAGCTTTGCATCACAAGAATAAATACATTTTAGAAATAGAAAACAGTCATTTTAAATTGTTATAATATCAAAATATTGTTGTTTTTTACTGTGCTTTTGATCAACTTAAACTTAAGAGACTTCTTTCAAAAACAATGACAGCAGCTGTATGAACTAAAAGAAACAATGATCTTGTTATCTTACATATTTTGAGAATGTTTCAGGTGAGCATTTTGTGCTTCATTGGAGGCAATATTTTGTCAGAATGTTTCCACAGTTTTCTATTTGTTTGCATGTTTGAATTGCATATTTTGAGTGTAGGTCAGACATCAGACGTGTCTCTCACTGTCCATCTCTCTTTCTTCCTCCAGACGACCACAGTCGAGTGAAGCTCAGGCCTCTGGCAGGCAAAGACTCCAAACACAGTGACTACATCAATGCCAACTATGTGGATGTGAGTGATGTCTGCAGATGTGAGGGCTTCAGTATGAATAATAACTTGACTGTGATGTATATTTCTGTATCTCTCTCCTCTACAGGGCTACAATAAACCCAAGGCTTACGTCGCAGCTCAGGGTCCTCTCAAATCCACGTTTGAAGACTTCTGGCGGATGGTGTGGGAACAGAACACCGGCATTATAGTCATGATCACTAACCTGGTGGAGAAAGGCAGAGTGAGTTATGACAACCATTCAAATTTCCGAATCATCGAACAATCATTCGTTTCATATGGCCTCTTTAAACTTATCCCCTTTTCGTGTGCATCTCACAGAGAAAATGCGACCAGTATTGGCCGACAGAGAACAGTGAAGAATATGGTAATGTTGTGGTGACGCTGAAGAGAACCAAAGTTATGGCGTGCTACACTCTCCGCATCTTCACTATCAGAAACACCAAAGTAAAGAAGGTAACCGGTTTTTTAATTCGCCTCCCTCTCTCACGCTACTTAAACCAAAAAACACAATGAAAATGGATAAATCAACAAAATGGGTGCCATTATTTACTACGAATGTGTTAAAAAATCACTTTAATATAATTTTTTTTAAACACATGAACAAGAAGCCAGTATTTGTTTTTTTGTTTTTTTACCTTTCCCCACCCATGTATTTCCAACCTCTCCTTGTTCTATTAGCAAATACTCAATTTGATGAACATAAAATGGAAATACATAGGTTGACAGACCAGGTACATTTACATTACATTTACATTTAGTCATTTAGCAGACGCTTTTATCCAAAGTGACTTACAAATGATGAGAGCAATAGAAGCAATTAAACTAACAATAGGACAACAATATGCAAGTGTTGTGACCAGTCCCAGTTTAGTCTAACGCAGTATACGTACATTATTATTATTATTATTATTATTATTATTTTTAACCGAATGCAATGATTAGAAGACATTTTTTTGGTCCTGAGACTTCCACAGAAGATATATGTATTTTTTTTATATTTAGACCACTTCCATTATTGGTTGCTATCAGGTTGTGAGAGTTTCAGCCAGTATAACAAAAAGGTTTACCATGATTTAGTATCTATGAAGCACCTTAGTTTCACAAGTTTGACCACAAGACTTGTTTGTTAAATGTGTGTAAAATTAAACTGTCAAACCTGTTACCCTGTTTTGATTAGTTTTTCCTTCATGAGGGGAGGTTCTCAATTAAAATAAATTTAGCTTGAGATGGTACCAATGTGTCATATCACTTGTTTCTTCTTTGGACTTTTATGTATATAGTGTTTGATATATAGTTTGATAAACTATAGTTTTTTCGGGGTTCCCCATATTAGTCCCTCATTGTTCTCACCTGTGTCTTGTTAATCTAGGTCCCTGTGTATATAAGCCCCAGTGTTTGGTCTGTTGGGTTGTCAGTTGTTTGTTGTGTTCCTGCCCTTTGTGTTCATTGGTTCCTGTTTGCTTTGCTTGTTAAATATCCTGCATTAGTTCCTCTTCTCCTCATGCCTTCCTTGCTCCCCTGTTGCACAATGCCATTTATTAACACTTAAAAACAATCTTTGTTTATTATTCAGATAGATATAGTTTTATAAACATCCATTTTAAAATCACCTCATCAAACCGGAAAAGGCACTCATTTAATAGAATGATCCATAAAGTAATTATGCATGGTTTGACCTGCTTTCCTTTACCTGTGTGAAGGATTGTGGCACGGCTGAGGATTAAAAGCCAGAGAGAAAAGTCTTAAGGAGCTTATGCGAGGTCCTGGCCTTCACAGCGTCAGTGAGAGTGATCTGCTTTCTCTGTAAATCTCTTTCATAATACGCAGAGCCACACCAAGGCCACCGGTGGCAAAGAAATAAGGCTCTTTTTATAGCAGCCTGTTAGATTGAGTTTAGGTGCCAACTTTTTTATGCGACAAGGAAAAATGCATGTATGGTAATGTATGGTTTTAAAAAAGCTGACATGCTTCTGTACAATAGTATCACACATCAGTGCTGCAAGTTTGAATGTCAAGTAAGGGTTATTTGAAGATATGTGACCCTGGACCACAAAACCAGTCACATGGGTATTTTTTTTTGCAATTGAGATTTATACATCATCTGAAAGCTGAATAAATAAGCTTTCCAATGATGTATGGTTTGTTAGGATAGGACAATATTTGGTCGAGATACAAAAATCTGGAATCTGAGGGTGCAAAAAAAATCTAAACATTGAGAAAATTGCCCTTAAAGTTGTCCATTTATGTTCGCGATTGTGCTGCATTCACCCCCAAAATAAATGTTTTATATATTTATGGTAGGAAATTTACAAAATATCTTCATGGAACATGATCTTTACTTAGTATCCTAATGATTTTTGGCATAAAAGACAAATCAACAATTTTGACCTATACAATGTATTGTTGGCTATTGCCACAAATATACCCATGCGACTTGTGACTGGTTTTGCGATCCAGGGTCGCATATGGTTATTAATCGGGTGTTTGGGTTTAATGACCGTCAGATACAATTGCGCAAAAGCATCCTTTTTTCACTATTTGCCAGGGCAAAGTTTCTGAAAACTTCCTCAAAAATATAGTAAAAAATACAATAAAAACTGACTTGAGGACGATTCTCACTAGTAAAACAATTTTTAATAAATGGGTCAGTGTTGCAAATATATTAGGCTTTGGTTAGTAAATATGAAATGCATTGTCAGTTTAGAATGTATCCAGGGAATGTATCCTGGAGATGGGGTTGTTTGTTTTGCTTTGCTTTGCTTTGCTTTGCTTTGCTTTGCTTTGCTTTGTTTGTTTTTGCTTTGTTTTGTTTTACTTTGCTTTGTTTGTTTGTTTATTTTTATTTATTTATTTTATTTGCTTTGTTGTTTTTTACTTTGTTTATTGTTTTGCTTTTTGCTTTTTGTTTTGGGGGTTTGAGGGGGGTTGTCTTTTTTGTTTTGCTTTTTGTGTCTTGATTTGTTTTGTTTCTTGTTTTGGTTTATTTTAGAAATAGCAGACGTCTGTGTTCTTCTTCTTTGTCCTTTTATGTTGAAGAGCCATGTGTAGTTGTGAGACTTTCGTCTGTTTATGTTTGCAGGGTCAGAAGGGTAACACTAAGGGCCGTCAGAGTGAGAGAACAGTTCTGCAGTATCACTACACTCAGTGGCCGGATATGGGTGTCCCTGAGTACACATTACCTGTGCTCACCTTCGTCAGGAAGTCCTCTGCCGCACAGACTCCAGAGATGGGCCCCATGCTTGTACACTGCAGGTAATACACACACACACTTCCACTGGATAATTTAATGGCTAAAGAGAGCAGTTTTACATGTTATTAATGTGTTTTCATCAGTGCTGGTGTGGGCAGAACAGGAACTTACATTGTGATTGACAGCATGCTACAACAGCTGAAGGATAAAGGCTCAGTCAATGTGCTGGGTTTCCTCAAACATATACGAACTCAGAGAAACTACCTGGTCCAAACGGAGGTGAGTCCCCAGTCCAAATCTGTCCTGTTTGTTTGTGTCATCTAGCATGTCTCTTAAGCATGTCTCTGTGTGTTTAGGAGCAGTATATCTTCATCCACGATGCCTTGATGGAAGCCATTCTTGGTAAGGAAACAGAGGTGCCCTCCAGTCAGCTGCACAGTTACGTTAACAACATCCTGACGCCGGGCCCAGGGGCCAAAACACGACTAGAGAAGCAGTTCAAGGTGGGGGACTATCTCTTTCCTTATGCAAAGTCATTTTGACAAGCAATTTCCGTCCAAGCTGATTGTAGAACTGCTATGCGCGATACATTCTCAGCGTATCAGAAGATATTTTTAATGCACATTTATGCAGAGAAGAATTTTGAATGAAATTGGTTCACGTTTATCGCTTAATACTTTATCATTTCATACCTTGTTTGCACACTTTGACTTACAGCCCAAGTCTGACAGGTTCTGTGTGGGTAAAATGTGTGATATGTGGTCTGCTTGAGTTTCATGAGTTTATAAAATGTTTTATTGAGCCTTGAAATGCTCACTTTTTATGGTTCTGTTTGGTTCGGCTTGAAAACCTGAATATAAATCCTCATCATGTTTTCTGTGGTAGGCTACAACTGCAGGGCATATTTCCTTCCTGATGAGTTCCAAAGATTGGAATTGCTGTACTTTAATGTCATGAATCTTTTGTTTTGTTTGTTTTGTGTTTTAAAAGGGTTCAGTTTTTTGTTTCGGTGTGTGTTTGTTTTGTTTTTTTTGTTTTTTTATTGAGCCTTGAAATTCTCTCTGTTTATGGTACATAGACTGCAACTGGACATATTTCCTTCCTGTTGAATCCTAACGGTCGGCTTTGCCTTATGTGATGTATTCGTGCTACTTTGAAATAAAGAACAAAATATGATTTTTCCTTTATGTACAGTTGGTGACTCAGTGCAATGCAAGGTTTGTGGAGTGCTTCAGTGCTCAGAAAGAATGCAACAAAGAGAAGAACCGCAACTCTTCTGTTGTCCCATGTGAGTAACATAAACTAAAATATGTAAGACAATTAAGGTTTATTAGCATTAAAGCGTCTGTTGCCACCTAAATATAATTGCACATCCAATTGATTTATTGTATATTGCTGTGGTGTCTGTGGCCATTTTCTTTTCTTTTTTCTTTTATTCTTTTTCTCATACCTTGGCCCTTTATGATAATTATCTCTACTAATATTCTAGTATCCAAATTGCAACACATATTACAAACCTGTGCTTGCAGCACTGTTTGAGCTAATGAGATCACATCCCTGACCTGCTCTCTTATTCTGCATCCTGATTGGCTGTTTTTGTCCCTCTCAGCGGAAAGAGCACGTGTTGGTCTCGCACCGTTGCCTGGAATGAAAGGCACTGATTACATCAATGCGTCTTATATAATGGTGAGTACTCAACACCCCCACTACAGTTAAACATTAACCTGTACTGGATTTCAAATTAGCACTCAGTGTTCTGGGAAAAACTGACCTGTTTCACGGTTGTAAGAATGAACATTTGATGTAATGTTGGTTTTATAGCACCTGTGCACTGGTTTTGTACCTAGAAAAGGGTTTATAAATGGCTTAAAGATGACAGGACAATGAGAAAACAGGCATAAGGGAATCAAACGCAAACTTCACATTGTAATTAAGCATTTTGAACTACTACTATGTGATATCCTAAGCCCTAAGGCTATTATTTAAGTGTCTGAAATCAAAATGTTGTATACTGCCTGTTGTATACTGAAAGCCAAAATAATTGATTGGTCCTTTTGTTTTTTTCAACCTTTTCTTACTACTACTACTAGGGATACTACCGGAGCAATGAGTTCATCATTACCCAGCATCCCTTGCCTCACACCACTAAAGATTTCTGGAGGATGATCTGGGACCACAACGCTCAAATCATCGTCATGTTACCAGACAACCAGGGCCTGGTGGGTATTCAAGACCATCTGAAGAGTCTAGAGTTCCCTGTTGCCTTGAGTGATGTCCTGCCTCTAAGGAGGGAAGCTCAAGTTAATGTTATAGACTGTGCTCCTCAAGGTCAGCTGATGTCTTATTGTGAGCGGTGAATTATGGGAATTGGTTGTAAGAGCACCAGTCTTTCTGAAAGTCTCTGATTACTCTGTGTTGATGCTCACTCACGTTTGTTCCCGCAGGCGGAGGATGAGTTTGTGTATTGGCCGAGTCGAGAGGAAGCCATGAACTGCGAGGCGTTTACAGTCACTCTTATCAGTAAAGACAGACTCTGTCTCTCCAATGAAGAGCAAATCATCATTCATGACTTCATCCTGGAGGCCACACAGGTCTGTCTTTGGAGGAAAAGATGTGGATTGAAACTAGATTAGAATATATAAATTATAATTGTATGTATTTCATCTAATATTATGTTACTGTATATAATATTATAATATAATTTATCATATTTATCATAAATATTGTTATAATATCATTAATTAATTATATTTAACTATCATTTATATTGAATAATTATTAATATGCACTACCTTTCAAAGTTTTGTGTCGGTGAGATTGTTTAATCTTGTCTAAGGCCCTGTTTACACCTGGTATTAAGATGCGTTTTGGTCGATTTCTAAGACTTCTGTACTGATTTCATCGAGGGGAGGGTCTATGGTCTTTCGATGTAATGGACAAAAAAAGCGTGTGTAATTCACATATGAACGCGCCCTGAGACGACGGAAAAACATACGGAGAGCATCAGCTTTTGTTTCTGTTCTGAGCCGCAAGATCACGGCGAACGCTGTGAGTGTGTGTTAGAAATCAGGAATGGTGAGAGAACATTGTGCTTGGTACATTTTCATCTTGGGTCTCCAGCCGACAAGTTTAAATCCTGTCTGGCTAGCGCCTTTCCCATAATGTTTATGCATATTAAGTCAGTAGGCGGAGAGTAGACGGTCTTTTGTGGCTGTTTGAACACATTCGACCACATGAGCGTCTACACTATGAAAGCAATCCAGTCAAATGTGTTTTCGATTACCTGTGGAAGTGGTCGAAAGTGAACAAGCTCAAAGCATTTTAAAACCTGTATTTAGCGTCGTCCACTTGTGATCCGATCGACCAAAACGCATCTTAATACCTATTATGCTCAACAAGGCTGCATTTATTGAATCAAAAATACAGTGCATACAGTAAATGTGAAATATTTCCAATACACAATTTAAAATAACTGTTTTCTTTTTTATATATATTTAAGAATGTCATTTATTTCTGTAATGGCAAAGCTTCACTGGCACATGATCCTTCAGAAAAAATTATAACATGCGGATTTGGTGTTCATGAAACATGAACGGGCATGGTTGTGCTACTATATATTTTTTGTGGAAACGTTTTTGTGTGTGTGTGTTTTTTAAACAATATAAATAATTTGTAATTATTATCTCTCTCTTATTTTCTCTCTTTAGGATGATTATGTTTTAGAAGTTCGTCATTTTCAGTGCCCAAAATGGCCAAACCCTGACGCTCCCATTAGCAGCACCTTTGAGCTCATCAATGTCATCAAAGAAGAGGCCATGACCAGAGATGGACCCACTATAGTGCATGATGAGTAAGTAATGCTCTTTTAATTTACAGTTTGGCTTAGAAAACCTGTTTAAGCCAGTCTCTGGCTTTAGGGGTTGGAGTGAGAGAAACATTTGATTCAATCACAATTTGCATACCAACTATCTGATAGTATGTCAGAAATGGAACATACTATAAAACATTTTCATGTTTTGTGACTTGATTCATACGTATGCACTTAACTTAACGCCAGCATAATACATACTTTTTGTAGCTAGCAGACATATTGAAATTCAGCCTTATACATTTTAAAACATTCGCTCTTGATAGATCAGCTTTTTTGGCCATCCTTCATGTTCAGCTCCTTCTAGAAATTTGATGGAGGCAGCCTCAATTTTCTCTGAGTGGAAACGAAAGGCCTTCCGTTTCGAGACTACAAAGAGTTCACATTCCTTCAAGACAGAAGTAGCTCTCTGTCAAACACCAGGGAGACGGCGAGCGCAGAAATAACTCAGCATTTGACAGACTAGCGTATCTTCTTCACCGCTAATGAACGCAATGCTAATTAAGACTGCCATCTTTTGGAAAGCTCTTAGGGGTGATACCATAGTAACATTACACATTTTGAAAAGCTCAATTAGTCCGCCATGTTTATCAGATGAGGCAAGCTAACCACATTAACATAATGAATAAACATGAAGGGGCCATTGTTAATCGTTTTGTTGCAAAGTGATGTCTGTTGAAATTAAGGAATACTCGTTAGAGCTAATTGGATCACAGCGCCTTAGTGTGTCAAACAATAGAAACAGTAATGGATTCGATTCCCATAGACTTAAATATAGTGTTTATGGTGGGAGATGTTGCACTGCCGTCAGAGAGAGAAGCAAGAACATAAGATGAAATGAGACAGAAAATGGCCTGTACATTGATCTATAAAAAGCATCTTATTTAGATGCTTGGTTGAATTTATTTCTTTCTTTTTTTTCCTTTTTTCCTTTTTTTTTATTTAAATAAATAAATACTACACTGCACTTTAGTTTCATGAGAACATAAAGGTCTTAAAGTTATAAAAAATGTCCTCATGCACATTCTTGGTCATATTTTGCATGATTTTATATATATATATATATATATATATATATATTAGATTAAAAACTTGAAAAACTTAAAAGACAGAAGACAAAAATTTGAAATTATCTGAAATAATTAAGTTGAAATAAAAGCTCTAAAATTTAAAACTGAAATAAAAATAAATTAAACCTAAATAAAATATTTTAAACAATACAAATGACAAATGCATATAACAAAATTACTAAACAAACTAAAATTGATTGAATGAAAACTGAAAATATAAAAATAAAAGCTAATTTAAATATTAATAAATACTGTCTGGCATCACCAATCCCACATTTTTAACCTCATCCTTTAACTTCTTGTCACATAGACACAACATGTCATGTTCCAGTCAATTCTCAAAGAAACAATAATAGAAATAAAAGTCCTGCCCTACACTTTATTTCTTATTTCTTAAACTTGGCATATGACACATTATAAGGCTTTACTCACACTAGGCGATCTGAACCGTGCTGGAGGACGTTTGACCCCAAAAGTCTGGTTCATTTTCATGGTTTCACATGGTTCATGCGATCACTGCGTACCGTGCCCTGGCCCGCTTAAGGAGGTGGGCTCGGGTGCAGTACGCATGTAGTGTGATGTACAGACAGTAGCTCAAACAGTAGAGCGTTGGCGCTTGTAACGCCAAAGTCATGGGTTCGATTCCCAGGGAAAGCAAGAACTGATAAGAATGTGAATGTGTAGTTTGAATTGCAATGTAAGTCACTTTGGATAAAAGCGTCTGCCAAATGCATAAATGTAAATGTAGAGCACGAAACAGCTACTACTCTTGTGTGTTCACTACTGTTATCATTACAACAGCAAACATCTTCTATTACTACTTGGATAGTACACTTTTCAATTCGAGTAAGTTTTCACCTTATTGATGAACATGAATCATAGTTAGAGAGTAAAGCCATCAACGTCAGTTACCTCCATAATAATCTTCAAGTGAAAATCGCTGTGCTGTGATAAATCTATTAAGTCTATTAGCGAAAGCAATTTTCCTCATGTTTTCTTCAAAACAAAAGTGCCTAGTGTGAGTACACCCTAAAGGCCCGTTCACACCAAGCACGATAACTATAAAGATAACGATAAAGATATAATTCTAAAAATCGTTCTCCATATTAAAGAATAACAGAGTTCACACCACAACTATAACGATAAAGATATGAGGAACGATATCGTTGGGATCACTTTCCGAACGATTTTTTTCCAGCTGTCAAACGATAAAACACTGACAGGCAATCAGAATCCATTCTAATTTAAAGGTCTCGCGCATTTAAAATGGGGCGGGCGCGCGCGTGCTTAGAATAAAAAGACCGTTATCGGTCGTTGGTGTGGACGCATATGTAGTTATCTTTATCGTTATCTTTATAGTTATCGTGCTTGGTGTGAACGGGCCTTTAAGAGGGGAAATGGGTTGCACAACATTTCTGTTTATATATTATGTGTGTGGACAGGTTTGGTGCAGTGTCTGCTGGGATGTTATGTGCTCTCACCACACTGTCACAGCAGCTGGAGAGTGAAGGAGCTGTGGGCGTCTATCAGGTGGCCAAGATGATCAACCTCATGAGACCAGGGGTCTTTACCGACATTGTAAGTGTTTATATTGAGCTTTATATATTTATACTGGTCATATTTAAAGGTTTAGTTCACACACACACACACACACACACACACACACACACACACACACTCACCCGCACACCTTAATGACTTTATTTCTTCTACAGAATACAAAAGCAACCTCTGGCTGGGTGAATTTAATTCGCCAGTAAATTGACACTCACTTTAATGCTTAATAAGGCATACATTTTTTTACCAAAACGAAATTGATCAGCAAGCATTATTTTACAGAGCCCCATACATAACATGCAGAGAAAAAAACAGGATTGGATCCATGACTAATTAATTTGTTAGAACAAAGTATTACAACGTGGCCACGATTGAACTAAAACGAGGAAACGGATTGATAAAATGTTGCCACTAATTTGTTCGCACAACGTTTTTTGTTCCCAAATTGCAACAAATTAGTACAACAATGTCACGATTCAGCTAAACCGAGGGAACAAATTAGTCAAATGTGGCCACAAATCCGTTCACACAACAAATTTGTACAATGTGGCCTAAAACAAAGGAATAAATTAGTAAAATGCGTCCAAAAAATGAATTAGAATTAATTAGTGCATTGATGTTGTCTAAAAAAAAGGGAACATGGCCATGATTTAATCATGGGAACGAATTCTTAATTTGTGGCCACAATATCTATTTTTTTCTTCTGGATGTTATGCACGGGATCATATTATTTAATCCATTTTCACAGGAAAACTGTGATCCCCCATATACCATTCAGCACTTCACACTCCAGTCCAGTAAGTGACGGAATTGTTACGTTTCTGCCACCTACTGGACTGGAGGTGGAAGGAGGGAGCAGAGCCATATCTAGACACCAGAATTCCATAGAGAACATCCTAGTAGTCAAATCAGGCATCACTTTTTTATTTTGTTTATTGCTTTCAGAAGATGTCACAATCTAGTTTTCTAAAGGAAACATTCATTTTCTCCAAACCTTCCCTCTCTGCCCCATTCCATAGTCATGTTTTATGTCTCCCTCTGTTTTTCAGGAACAGTACCAGTACCTTTACAAAGCTATGCTCAGTCTGATAAGCACGAAAGAGAACGGATCCAGCCCCATGTCCCTGGACAGAAACGGCAGTATGGCCATGTCTGACGAATCGGACCCGGCTGAAAGCATGGAGTCCCTCGTCTAAAGCCCCCGAAGAGGCACTTAATCTAACTTTGTAAAACTTCAAGGACTAAGACAGACTTTTTCTGAGGCCTTTTTTGCCAGAACTCTTGGTTAAAAGAATAACCTGATTACTTTTTTACACTGATAAAAAGTTTTTGATATTTATTTTTTCGCCATTTTATGTCTTAATGTTATCCTACTGAACATTTGCACCGACGTTTTTTGAGTTCACGACAAACAAAACAAAATGAAACACAGTTCTGTCTAGTTTGCACTATGAAACTATCAGTGTTACTGCCTACTCCACCATCTCGACCACAGTCAGTCTCTCTCGCTCACTTGAGCTCTCACTGTCACGCCCTTGTTTTGACATTCCATAATAAAGCTGCTTTCCGAAGCTTGCGAAATGACCTCCACTGACGAAAAACGTTTTTCCACGCACACCTCAGAAGCTGGAAAAAGAGATTAATCCCACGTCCAACTTGCGAAGACTCACCACAAAACGTCAGATTCACAGATGAAAGACCATATGAGCAATATGGACTGTTCGGTTTGGTTTGTTTATTTGCTTTCGCACCCCAAATAGTAGATCTATTCATTATGCTTCTAATTAAACCCATATTTACTTTCGAAAAGGTGGTATTAAAACAGCTACTGTGAACTTTTGTATGATTCATATTCTGCTTTTAATATATATGAATATATGGTATATCATGATAACTTGTGCTTTTGTAAATGTTAACTGTCACAGTCACTGCGCTCGGTTGAAGGACCCCCAGAGCTCATGACTTCTCTAGCCCCCCCTGCTGGTTTGATTTCACCATTGCTTTATGCTGCAAGCTGCTACTTGTGTCACTTGAGTGCAACCGGACAGGTAATGATATCATGTGACGCATTACCTGTGGACTCATAATGTAGGAGTTAATTCTGTTATTTGCCCACTTCATTTTGTAATTTTATACTGCTCTACTTTGTCCTTTTTTTTTTAAATAGTTCTCTGTCACAAGCCGTCCCATCACTTTGAGAATAATGTATACAAGTCTCTCGATGCCTTCTGTACAGTCTCATTTCACCTCGGCAGGTGTGTGTATGTGTGTGTGATATAGGTGTGTGTTGTGTTTGGTATTGACTGGTTTTACTAGAACCCTGTAGACTCTGTCTAAACATTTCTTCACTAAACAGACTTCTTACAGTATCGAAGATCCTCAGATACACTAGGAAAGACGGTCACTGTAATATCATAAACTGTTCTCTCATGCCATACAGCACAAAGGCCTTGCTAAAGTAACATTAGAATCAGTCTTAAAAACAGGGGACCCGTGATTCATTAATTTTTACCAAAGACTAAACTGTCATTCACTTCATTCACGAAAAACGTGGGAAAGTTTTTATTTTTATTGTTGGGTAAAGCAGTTTTAAAAAGAATGTTTTTGGAAGTGTCTGGAAAAAGGATGAAAAGGATGATTCCACAGGCAAAATAATGTTTTATGTTTTTTCTTTCTAGTTTGTCTTTGTCAAAATTGTTCCACTAAAGACGTTAGTCACCTTTATTTTTGTTTGTTTTTTATGTTGCAAGTGAATGAGAATGTATACTATTACTGATTTCTTTTGAAGAAAAAAGCTGTTGAATATTTGTTTGTCTTTTGAAATGCTTTAGAAAGATTGAAATCGTTATGCTGTTAAGATGGAGAAGACCAACGTTGAAGGTGTTTATTCTGTTAATGTCTTGTTTCTCCTAAGAAGGAGGCCGAAAAATGAAGTCATATCTCTCCAACATTTGGGGTAATATTCTGACTCTGCCCGTACATCACGTAAGGTCATTGGAGGTGACAAGCTGCATTTCTAAATCTTTTCTTACCTTTATGTCCTGTGGTGTTTCCCTTTTCTTGCCCTAGCATTATTTGTGGGTTGCATTTGCAAATATATTTACATTATCATGTACATATCTTTTGTTGCTTCATTAACCCATCGCTCTCTGAAAGCTTTGTATCCTGGCATATAGTCGCAAACTTTATATTTTCATATAAATCAACTTTATTTGTTTTCAGTTTTGTGTTTAGTTCTCATATTGATGGTTAACACAAAATGTCCCCAGATCCTTCAGAAGGTGGCTGACATCATATTCCAAACACACTCACAACAATCATAAACTAAGGCAGTGATTGTTTTGTTTCTTTGTCCCACCCCCCCCCCCTTTGAATCTAAGTAAAATCTGTTTCATTGTCCAGAAGTGCAATAGAATAGCTCTTGTAAGAATAATTCTCCCGTGCAAAGCAGGTGGGTGTCACCATCATATCCTCTTTTTGTAATCTGGAATAACACACAAAGGAATTTTTCTCTTGGTTTTGTTTTTTTTGTTTGGTTGTTGTTTTTTTCTCTCTCTTTTTTTTTTCTTTTGTTGAAAGCTATATCAAAGCATTCTATTATAGTGTTATTTAATATGTAAATTGTATTGCTATACATAAAATAAAATATGAGTTTTGATGTACTTTAAGTAAATCTCCATGTTGTACATTGTGTGGTGTGAGTCTATGCTGCTTGATATTTGTTATTTGTATCTGATTGCTTCTTTACAATAGTCAAGAGACCGAGATGAAGTGGGGACTGAGACCAGTGTGTGTTGAGACCAAGACAAGACCAAGACTTTGAGGGGTTGAGACCAAGACCAGTGTGTGTTGAGACCAAGAGAAGACAAAGACTTTGGGGGGTTGAGACCAAGACCAGTGTGTGTTGAGACCAAGAGAAGACAAAGACTTTGAGGGGTTGAGACCAAGACTTTGAGGGGTTGAGACCAAGACGAGAACAAAACCAAGACTTTGAGGGGTTGAGACCAAGACTCTGAGGGGTTGAGACCAAGACGAGACCAAGACCAAGACTTGAGGGGTTGAGACCAAGACGAGACCAAGACCAAGACTTGAGGGGTTGAGACCAAGACCAGTGTGTGTTGAGACCAAGACCAGTGTGTGTTGAGACCAAGACCAAGACTTTGAGGGGTTGAGACCAAGACGAGACCAAGACCAAGACTTGAGGGGTTGAGACCAAGACCAAGACTTTGAGGGGTTGAGACCAAGAGAAGAAAAAGACTTTGAGGGGTTGAGAGAGACCAAGACTTTGAGGGGTTGAGACCAAGACAAGAACAAAACCAAGACTCTGAGGGCTTGAGACCAAGACGAGACCAAGACCAAGACTTTGAGGGGTTGAGACCAAGACTCTGAGGGGTTGAGACCAAGACGAGACCAAGACCAAGACTTGAGGGGTTGAGACCAAGACGAGACCAAGACCAAGACTTGAGGGGTTGAGACCAAGACCAGTGTGTGTTGAGACCAAGACCAAGACTTTGAGGGGTTGAGACCAAGAAAAGAAAAAGACTTTGAGGGGTTGAGAGAGACCAAGACTTTGAGGGGTTGAGACCAAGACGAGACCAAGACCAAGACTTTGAGGGGTTGAGACCCAGACGAGACCAAGACCAAGACTTGAGGGGTTGAGACCAAGACCAGTGTGTGTTGAGACCAAGACCAAGACTTTGAGGGGTTGAGACCAAGACCAGTGTGTGTTGAGACCAAGTCAAGACTTTGAGGGGTTGAGACCAAGACAAGACCAAGACTTTGAGGGGTTGAGACCAAGACAAGACCAATACTTTGAGAGGTTGAGACCAAGACGAGACCAAGACTTTTAGGGGTTGAGACCAAGACAAAGACTTTGACGGGTTTAGACCAGGGCAAGACCAAGACTTTGAGGGCTTGAGACCAAGACAAGACTAAGACTTTGAGGGCTTGAGACCAAGAAAGGACGTTAAAGGGGTTGAGACCAAGACCAGTGTGTGTTGAGACCAAGAGAAGACAAAGACTTTGAGGGGTTGAGACCAAGACTTTGAGGGGTTGAGACCAAGACGAGAACAAAACCAAGACTTTGAGGGGTTGAGACCAAGACTCTGAGGGGTTGAGACCAAGACGAGACCAAGACCAAGACTTGAGGGGTTGAGACCAAGACCAGTGTGTGTTGAGACCAAGACCAAGACTTTGAGGGGTTGAGACCAAGACGAGACCAAGACCAAGACCAAGACTTGAGGGGTTGAGACCAAGACCAAGACTTTGAGGGGTTGAGACCAAGAGAAGAAAAAGACTTTGAGGGGTTGAGACC
The DNA here is from genome assembly GCF_951802725.1 of Rutilus rutilus. Classification (NCBI taxonomy): domain Eukaryota; kingdom Metazoa; phylum Chordata; class Actinopteri; order Cypriniformes; family Leuciscidae; genus Rutilus; species Rutilus rutilus. The sequence continues at coordinate 6,180,761 of NC_140227.1, forward strand.
AAGAGAAGAAAAAGACTTTGAGGGGTTGAGAGAGACCAAGACTTTGAGGGGTTGAGACCAAGACGAGAACAAAACCAAGACTCTGAGGGGTTGAGACCAAGACGAGACCAAGACCAAGACTTTGAGGGGTTGAGACCAAGACGAGACCAAGACCAAGACTTGAGGGGTTGAGACCAAGACGAGACCAAGAACAAGACTTGAGGGGTTGAGACCAAGACCAGTGTGTGTTGAGACCAAGACCAAGACTTTGAGGGGTTGAGACCAAGACGAGACCAAGACCAAGACTTGAGGGGTTGAGACCAAGACCAGTGTGTGTTGAGACCAAGACCAAAACTTTGAGGGGTTGAGACCAAGAGAAGAAAAAGACTTTGAGGGGTTGAGAGAGACCAAGACTTTGAGGGGTTGAGACCAAGACGAGACCAAGACCAAGACTTTGAGGGGTTGAGACCCAGACGAGACCAAGACCAAGACTTGAGGGGTTGAGACCAAGACCAGTGTGTGTTGAGACCGAGTCAAGACTTTGAGGGGTTGAGACCAAGACAAGACCAAGACTTTGAGGGGTTGAGACCAAGACAAGACCAATACTTTGAGAGGTTGAGACCAAGACGAGACCAAGACTTTTAGGGGTTGAGACCAAGACAAAGACTTTGACGGGTTTAGACCAGGGCAAAACCAAGACTTTGAGGGCTTGAGACCAAGACAAGACTAAGACTTTGAGGGCTTGAGACCAAGAAAGGACTTTGAGGGGTTGAGACCAGGGCTTGACATTAACACCCGCCAACCCGCCAAATGCGGGTGGATTTTGCTCGTGGCGGGTAACGCAGTCACTCCAACTAGCCACTTTGGCGGGTTGAATAATTGTAGTCTTTTCAAAAGGCATCTGAAATAAGTGTGACACTACGACACTACAAATCCCATAGGGCTGTCAACGAATATTCTAAATTCGAATATATATTCGAATAGTTTAAAAAAAACAGAATTTCGAAGGTGAAAATTAATATTCGAATGTGGAAAAACGCCCGCGGTAGCAGAGGCGCGGCTGTCTGCTTTGCGAGTGGGCGCGCTGCCTGAGGGATCATTTTATTTAACGTTAAACAGAAACATTACTTAAGTGTAGGCTACTGTACTGACTGAATAGATATTGCATGAATAAGGTAGATACAGCAGTTTCATGCACTGCAGGCTTCCACTGGTTTGATTATTTACCGTTTCATGTCAAGGAAAAGTTCCATGTTTACCACAGCACAGCTCGCTCGGAGCGTTCAATGTCGGTTCTATATACTGTAAAACTTCAATTAATGTTAATAATATTTGTTTTAATCACTGAATGAAGCCTGCTATATAAGAGTCACGACCTTAAATTGCTTGCACAAAACTCTTGATCAGCACTCAACATTTGCTTATTGTTGTTGTTCATTTAAACTGCACAGAGCGCGTGACGCCTCATTCATGCCGCAAGACCTCCAGACACGCGTAAACGCGTCTTTACACTCGCGCCAGACGCTCTATTCGCGTTTGGTGTGAACGCAGCATGAGGGAGGGCGAGAGAGAGAAAGAGTGCCTGCGAGTGAGCGAGCGAGCGAGAGTGAGTGAGGTCTGCGGTCTTGGCCATTAGTTGATTTACTTGTTTTCGTGTAGGTAATACGTTGTCAAATATGTTTAAACTTAAATAAACTACCTATACAAGTAGTTATGTCAGTTTGTATTAATTTGTCCTGTTATTGACGTAATGCGCGTCATTGACAAAATGTGCAACCAGATGTTCGAATAGTTCGAAGATAAGCTATGTGTTTTTTTTTAGAGGGAATATTCGAAGGTCATTTTTGAGCAATTTTGACAGCCCTAATGAGTATTGTCGCTAGTGACCGACAACAAAGAATCGAAGAGACAGCTAGCTGCCCTGCTGGAGTTATGTCGTATGCCGGTGGAGCAATGTGGCAACATATAATACATAATGCATGGTTTTATTTTAAAAAAGGAGCTTTACACACAACCTTATCAGAGCTAATGATAATGACCTGTATTGTTATATATTTATGTAGTCTTGATTTGGGTGGATGTAACAATGGTTTTACATTTAAAAGGGTTGTAAATCTAGTTCAAGTAAATTTTAGCACGCCATAGTCCACTTTTATCAGGTAATTTCACAACAACAAAAATGTGGCTAGTAAAAATGCTGTGTGGCTAGTAACTTTGGAAAACCACTAGCCACATTGGCTAGTGAGGAAAAAAGTTAATGTCAAGCCCTGGTTGAGACCAAGACGAGACCAAGACTTTGAGGGGTTAAGACAAGACCAAGATTTTGAGGGGATGAGACCAAGACGAGACCAAGACTTTGAGGGGTTAAGGACAATACCAGTGTGTGTTGAGACCAAGACTGAGGGGTTGAGACCAAGACTTTTAGGGGTTTAGACCAGGGCAAGACCAAGACTTTGAGGGCTTGAGACCAAGACAAGACTTTGAGGGATTGAGACCAAGACGAGACCAAGACTTTTAGGGGTTGAGACCAAGACAAGACTTTGAGGGGTTTAGACCAGGGCAAGACCAAGACGAGACCAAGACTTTGATGGGTTAAGACAAGAACAAGATTTTGAGGGGATGAGACCAAAACGAGACCAAGACTTTGAGGGGTTAAGGACAATACCAGTTTGTGTTGAGACCTAGACTTTGAGGGGTTGAAACAAAGACGAGTATAAGGATAAGGACAGTACCAATGTATGTTGAGACCAAGACGAAAGACCAAGACTTTGAGGGGTTAAGGACAATACCAGTGTGTGTTGAGACCAAGATGAGACCAAGACTTTGAGGGGTTGAGATCAAGACCAATGTGTGTTAGAGTAGAGTTGAGGTTGAAACTGACTCAAGACCAAGACCAGAACTCCTCAAATTCATCTGAAAGATCCACATGTACTGCATGAGAAATGTCTTATCAATAAATACAGTCAGCATAATAAGACACTATATAGAACTGTTACCAATCAAATGAAATCACTAACAGGAAAATTCATCTTTGCATTGCTGAGGTGGCACAGAAGCTGCATCTGAATTAGTAAAATTACAACTGCATAAATAAATAATGTTGAGATTGTTTTAAAAAACTTTTTTATTGGACATCAAGATCATGTTTGCAATCGTGCTCATATTTGTGAAAACAGCTCTTTTGCTCTTGTGATATTTCTTAAATATATAATATGTTATAATAAAGCAATAAGGCCTGTAAAGCCATGGTTTACAGTGAATTTAGAACAGCTAAGGGGTGAGTAATGCTTTTAGGTGTGTTCGTCTTGAAGCAGACCGGATGGTGTATGACATCACACTGCAAGAGCGATTAGAGAGCAGACGACTCCTTATGCTTTCCAATCACACATTCGGGACTTTGATGTCATACACCAGACTGCGCAGTGTCACTTCAAGTCGGACACACCTATTAGCTTCGAACACAGTTCAATCAATCAAGAACAAAAACTATCCATTAATTATGATTCTTTTTTAAAAGAAATTATAAAAAAACTAAAACTGTTATAAAAACAAGATCTCATCTCGTAATTTATTGCAATGGTATCTTGAATTTTGTGGGCATTTGTATTCATTTTGGTGCCATTTTTGACACAATCCCTGTATATTATCACATCAGATAATAAACCAGCAATTTAGTAATATCCCCGCAGTTGTGACCTTGACTGTTCTTGAAATAAAATGCTGAGTTCTCTTAGTCTTGATGCGGTCTTGAGGACACGAAGTTGGGACCGAGACAAGACCAAGACCAGACTCGTGTACAACAACACTAAGTTTACAACATTTTATGTGAATCAGAATTGCTTGCGCCACTGGCATCTTTTCCTATCTGCAAATTCACATTTTCTGTGATTGTAACCAAGTGAGGGTTCAGTGGATGAAATATCCAAAAGCATAACACTGCCACCCAGCGACAGCGTTGACATTAGTTTTCGATTCCTTTCTGGCAAGTTTGCGTTCTTATTTTTTCTCTCTGACAGCAGTCTGAATGGTCCTAATTGCTGTAATTATTACAATGCCTGATTTAGATTTTCACAACTATAGATTTAAATCAGAACAAATGCTGAGCTCTGGGGCATAAAAACAATAATCACGAGGAACCAGAGGCAATTATGTGTTGAGTTTTTGCTGGAACCCATAAACAATACAAGAGACAAAGCAAAGTTAATTATAAAATGAAACAATACACAGAAGAAAGGACAGTCAGACTGAATGTTTTTAAAAAGTCAGAGGCACACTGTGTTATATAACTATTAATACACCACAAAGAATATACCAAAATTATGTAGGGACAGAAATGTATGAATCATGTATGTCTTTGTATATGACTATGAGACAGAGGAGAAAAGGTTATTTTTATAGAGCATCTCTGTAAAACAATTAGCCTAAAACAATTAAGCCTTGCCAATGTCATATGCTGGTTATTTAATCTATAATATGTATTTACTTCTATATTATTTATAGTGAAAATTATGCACCAAATGAACCATTATCTCCAATTTACTGTTCTTCTTCTATCTTCTTTGTTACACTTAAACTACCCAGAGCTAGATAAGTGTTCAACACGAGTAGGTTCCATATGAAGGTAGTGTGTAATCTCAGAGTTTAGCAGGCCGTTTGCAGTGATAAAGGACGGATACCACCAATCAACCGGTGGTTCGGTCTCGGTCTTGAATGATCAAAAGATTCAGACTTTGAACATGCTGTTATAAGTGACAATAATATACCCATTGTTACATTAAGTGACAGCAACATATAATAGGCTATCACATGTATAAAGTCTATCCATTTTTTAACCTTTTGAATTTTGAATATTATGATCACATTCACACAAGAAAGACTATTCTATTTGCATTTTTAGGCTGTGGGTGCCAAAAAGAAACACCCATGGCACCAGTTTAAACCACAACAGCAAAAAATACCATCATGATGACATTTTTGTTGCTGTTGTGGCTTAAACTGGTGCCGTTTGGACAGAGTTTACAAAAATATATAAATTTTATGACTACATTTTTGAACTGGATAATTTAAACAACCAACAAAGTAAATGCTAGAGAAAAGAAGCATTTGTGGAATTGGACTAGGCCTACATTTTTGCTCAAATCCTTTGACAAGTTTACTGTATAGTCTCTCAGTCTACGAAAACTGGGGGGAATATGCTTAACTACGTACTTGCTTTAAAAGAGACTTATTTTTTATGCAAAATATAATTTTATATGATTTTTTTCTCTCTAAAATGAGGCTGGTACAAACCTTTCCTATCTATGCATCAAATTCACACAACATACACGAGGGGGCGGTACATGATATACATTCATGCGCCCCCACGTGCGCTCCTTTATGTCTCATTAGTGCGCATGCGCGGAGTCGTGACCGCGCACTTGTGTGAGACGTTTGAAACTTCTCGCCGGTGATTAGCACAGCACTGCAACCTACAGCCAACGGTAAGAGCCTTTATATCTTCTCATTATCAATAAATCCACTCTCTATCATCTTCTAGGCGTTGTCAAACAGTGAGATACTGAATTATCTTGCTTGAATGTAAACGCACGCAAGCGCGCGCTGTTGAAGTGAGCTCGAGAGTTAGCTCGTGAACTAACCGCATCACGGATTACTTTACAGAGCGGAGTTTTCCGCCTTTCTTTTATTAAATAAACCCCGTTTAACGGTTTCTTCAGCGTTCTGCATGTTAAATAGAAAATGCTGAAACGCTGTTTACTTTGACTAGGATGACTAGCATTTTAGTATGCTAACAGCTTTAGCACGTGAATCATGGCCCTAGTTTCTGTCTTTAAACTCTTTCAGAAACATCCAAACTGATACAGTGGTCACCATAAACCAGCAGTCGCTCACACACAGATAATAATTTAGTGTTTATTCATAAATTCTAGTGAGATACCTGTCAGGCCGTGATAGTGAGCTTCGGTCAGAGCAGGCCAAGGATGTGTTTTGCCAATGCCATCTGTCAAGATTATAAATATCAACAGTTTTCACTATCAAGATACGGGATATGCAAAAGAAACATTAAAGAGTAAGCCTTACGTCAAAATATACTTTTAATGCAAGTCTTTATAACGTTACATCCGTTTACTTCATCATCATCAGAGTGTTCTGTTCTCTGAATGACATGGTTTTGATAAGTGTTATGGTGATTCAGCTAGCTAGCCTATACGGAAAGTCCTTGCTGTGGTTGAATATGTTCTATACTTTTGGAAGGTTTATTGTGAGTTGTTAAAGATTATCTCTAACTTTACTGCATCAGTTCTCATAGATGGTGTTTTTATTTCTGTAGCAATCATGGAGCTCAATGATGCAAATCTCCAAACCCTGACTGAGTATCTGCAGAAAACACTAAGCCCTGACCCAGCTGTGAGACGGCCAGGTAACATTCACATCTCAGAATGTTTAAAAATCTATATTGAATTTACTTTGGATTTGACCATGAGAACGTATGTTTGCAGGGCTCAACGCTAAGGATTTTTTTCTACTGAGTCAATGCATCAGGTTTTTTTACTTGCCCTGCCACAAAAAAAGTTATTGTTTTTGTTGTTTTGTATCATTGACCCATTTAAGCCTGTATTTAACATATATGGTTATGACACCATATTTTTAGATCCCTGGGAAATTTCACAGTTCTCAGTTCCGGTGTCAAAACTAGATAGGTTAATATTAGCTTAATATAAAGTTCAAACATTACTAAAGACAAGTTAGCAGTCAGTAATAATAAAGAACAAAGAAACAAATTAGAAGCAATAGAACAGAAATATATTAATCAGTGTTTTTCAGGTAGGTCTTCAGGTACAGTAAATTATGAAATATAAAATAACACTGCATAGTTTTCACTGTATATAATATAAATGGATCCTTATTAAAGCCGATTGACGTCCTAATGCACAGATCTAAAATCCTGGCATACGTACAGTTGTGGGTGTACATGAATACTTGCCAGGATGCCATTTTGACACAGTTTTGCAGATGATAGCCTAAGCTTTCGTGACGACGCAGCCAGTGACTATTCTGTCAGCTGTCCCGAGCATAGCCCTGATTCGTGATGCATGTAGATGAAGAGGTGGTTTACCAGGTGAAGGAATTAATGTTTTCTTGTTTGTTTTCGTTGGCCTCACCATCTTTAGCTGAGAAATTTCTTGAATCAGTGGAGGGAAACCAGAACTACCCCATTTTACTGCTCACAGTACTAGAGAAGTCCCAAGAAGATGTCATCCGTGTGTGTTCGGCCGTCACCTTCAAGAACTACATCAAGAGGAACTGGCGCATAGTGAGTATCCTGGTAAATATTACTACAGCAGTCTGATGTGTGATAGGTGGATGTTTAATGTGGATGTGTGAATGTTCTCTTCAGGTTGAGGATGAACCAAACAAAATCTCTGATCCTGATCGGACTGCTATCAAAGCCAACATTGTAAATTTGATGCTGACCAGCCCAGAGCAAATACAAAAACAGGTACCCATTTCAGACAACATATGAGTATTGCTTTACCTACATACTTCTGCAGTTATTCTTCTGTTATCTGGTATAAGTCTGCAGCACTGGCTGTAAAATCCACATTACTGGGTTTTTAATAAACCATATTGTTGTAGTCTCTAGAGCAGTGGTTCTCGACCAGGGCAAACGTCAAGGGGTTCTCAAGATTATGACTCTGTTAATATCAGCTGGTTGACAGCTGTTTATGAACAAACACCGTTTTAGATCGACACTGTAATACTGTATAAGATTTCCACTTGACGTAAAAATTGCTAGAGTGCCTTCTCTGTGAACGCAAACACGTCCCGGGATTGATGCCGGCATGGGGACCTAGTTACATTCCCGAAACGTGCCCAGTGTGAACAAAAGCCAGGACCAATGCCGTAAAAGGGTATTTTGTTTCTCTTAGAAGAAAGTTTGTGTTCGTCATCAACAAAGAAAGAATGAAAAAATGTCTGCAAACTAGAATGAAGCAGAGACCAGGAGCTCCTTACTATCCGCACTGAAGCTGAGATCGTTCGCCAGCTTTGTGGAACGGTACGTGATGCGTCAGTGTACGACCGAATCCGGGAAAAAATGGATTGTGGTTTCTCGAGATTGAAAGCGCTGATCGTCAGTCAATTTAAGACGCTGCGTAAAAAAATCCACCAAGTGCACAACTACAATGGAAAGAGCGGTAGGCTTTGGTCTATACAGCTAATTTTGCCCTTCATGACAACTGTGAGGGGGGTGAATTTCCGTTTAAATTATATTAAGCCTTAAATTTTTGCATAGTTAAGGGTGTGTCCACTTTTGAGTGACAGGTGGATTCCCGCTGCTGTGGTCATTAGTCGTCATTAACCGTTTGTCTGCTGTCTATTAGCCGTCATGTGACCTCAGCTCATTGTCTGACTGTAAAAATAAATAAATTAGGGAGTGACGCGCTGCCAAGATGGCGACGGTCGGCCACGCGCACTTTAGGCTTCAGAAACGGTCTTCAGAAACCTATGGGTGACGTCACGGACACTACGTCCAAATTTTTTTACAGTCTATGGTGTGAACTAGGGCTGGTCCGAATACAATTTTTTGAGCTTCGAAGCTTCGATAGGAATTACATCGAATATTCGAAGCTTCGGAGGGAGGGGGCTGAACATATTCTTCTCTCTAATAAAGGCAGAAATCTCTATGTGTCTGTCTGTTTGCATTTAGATTATTTATCTTGCATTTTGAACCGTTCATCCAATCGACTTCACGAGTGCAGTGTCACATTTGGTGCAATATAGACACGCGAGACGTGACACGTTCAGAATTAATAAACTTTTAATACAGAACAGCGCGAGCGGGAAGCGCGCGCGCCTCACGCACAGGGCTCCGAGAACGGACACTGCACTAGTGATACAAAACACAGCCTAATATTTTTCTGAGTAACAAATAACTCTCAAATCAGAAATCAGCAGCACAGCACAGTAATTACTGACACAGTAAAGGGTAGGCTAATATATTGTTTCTATTCTATTTCCACAATGTCAAAGCAACACAGCTTATAGCCTCCAAGCTCAGGCATGCACTTCTGCCCATACAAACTCCGCTGTTCTGCGCTCTAAAATAAGAGTATTGTATTTCGCCCAAAAATGCTAAAAAAATAACCGTGTGAGAGCGTTTTAGGCTATATCATGTTATAGCCAGATATGACGACGCTTACAGCACGCGTCACCGCAGATCAGCATCTATTCATCAAGCCAACGTGCAAACTATCGCAAATCAAAGTGAAAGTGGGTCGCAGATGCTTTAACACACAATCAACTTCATTAAAAGTAAAGAACCGAAATGATCTTACCAGGGCTGTTGCGCGCTCTCTTATTGCGGTCTTTGATTTAGAAATTTTAGCTGACGATCAGTAAAATGCAGCTGTTGCTGGTGAAGTGTACTAGAGGAGTGTAAGCACTCCATTACATCTGCCTATAGCGCGGGATTTGAAGTTCGGATTCATATCCGTTTTGCAAAAACACATTTATGTGTTCATTGTTCATATTGATAAATCAGAGAGAGCTATCCGATCTGAGAAAACGCATGACAGCCCCATTCAAGCGCGAATGGGAACCGTTTCTAGGGGGATGCCAGGTGTGAAAAAAAATTTTTTTTAAACGAATATTCGAATGTCAAATTTGAGAATCGAATACCAACCCACCGAACGAATATTCGAATACTCGAATATTCTGGTACAGCCCTAGTGTGAACGCACTCACAGATTCCGGAAAATCACTGGCAGTGTGAATGAACCAAAATCAAACGATCCCGGGACACATTATCCGTGTATTTTACGGAATCTGTGTGTGAAAGGGGCTTAAGTTGTTCAAAGCGTTTCTAAGGATACTGATTTTTAGAAAGCAGCTGTCTTACTCTGAGATGGTGGACGGGAACATGGTTTGTGTAACATAAGCAACACATTATTAGCCGTTTAATAACATAGTCAAGCAAAAGGCTAATCATATTAATTAACGTTATGTGTCTGACGTTGTAGAGAGTTTCTGGTTCAATACAATATATAGCACATTTAAAAACAACTGGTGTTGACCGAAGTGCTTTACAAAAGCCAAGGAAACAAACAAACAATAAGATAGAAAACACATAAAACAGTAAAGCAAAGTGAAGAACAATAAAAATGGAAAACCTATTAACTAAGGTAAAAAAAAAGTTTCTGGTTCAAATATATGGCTGAATTAATTTAAATTTAAATTTAATTTAAATCGAAATTATTTACGACAGCGGTAATGGACAATTCCGCTTCCAACCTGTAGGGCGACCGATAGGGTTGTGCCGATGGACGACCGACATCACGATGGAGAGCCACCATCGTGATGCCACGCCCCCCACCCTGTCAGACCAGCCCAGTCTCACGGCAGTTCGTGAAATGGTCACGTAATTTAATCTATTGATTCGTGTACACCAGTGGTTGGGAACCTATGGCTCGCGAGCCACACCTGGCTCTTTGGCAAAAATCATGTGGTTTTGAAAAATCTTCTCGCAAGGTCTCTCACCCTTTACCAACAAACGATCGATAAAAAAAATTAATGAAAATATTTTTGATTTATGATAATAATAATATTCAAGTTGTACCGGCAAAAGTGCATTTTCAGTGCTGTTCGCGAGTGTCACGAGTCACCACAGCAATCAACTAACTGCTTACGTTTCTGTGGTAACCTACAGCTCCTGCACTGGGATTCAAGCTGGCGAAAACCATTTTAGAACAGCAGCGAAAATGTAAAAGTAAGCTATATAAACTTTAATATATAATTTTATTGAAACGGGAGCTTTGCTGTGGAAAGCGACATTTCAAAACATTTCTACTACTTTCATTTTTGTCGCAGAGACCCATTATGTCCTATAAATGTGTTGTATTTTTGATAATCCATGCAGATTTCAGTTGACGATTCTGTTTAAAGTTATTAATAACGAAACATGAATGAATGAGAAAGAAAAAAGCAGGATGTGCTTTATATTGAAAATAAATATTAAAAGTGCGATAAGTCGCGAAAGAGAACTGAATTGTACTGATGGGATGCAGTGCGCGCGCTCCGAGCGCAACACGGACAAGCATAGTAGCCTTTGTCTTCGGTTGCGCGCCTAAACGGCCAAATAAACACAGAAATATATCAAAATACCAAGTCGAGTATTCCCGTAAACACTGTAGATGTAAGTACTGTGTGCATTCTCTCTCTCTCTCACACACACGAAGAGGATTTATGCTCATCAGTTGGTAGGCTAACTCAACCTCACAGTGAAAGCCCTGCACAATTAATTCTCTATTGCAACTTATTTATTGCTGAATATATGTTTGTTTTTAGTTGTCTATGGGCCTAATAATTACTACTGTTGAAATTGTATTGGAAAAAAGCACGTTTTTAATAATAATATTATAAATTAACCCCACCCCACGATATCATCGTCCATCACGATGTTTTACTGTAAACATCGTCAACTGGCAATTTAGGGGACATCGCCCAACCCTAGCGACCGAAGAGGAAAAGTTCCTTTGTGTTGCTTTAATGTTTTCATATGCGCGCACACAAGTGTCAGCGACTTTCCCAATTTTCTCCACTGTACATTAGGGGTGTAACAATACACTTGTCACAATTCGATACAAATCCATCGCAATATTTTAAGCCAAAATAGAGGGGTTTTTTTTTTTATTATTAAAATATTTTAATAATTTAAAATAATTTCATTGGTTATATCTTACACAGACAAGTGTAAGATATAACCAAAAAGATAAGAGGCGGATTGTCTGTGTAGAGACTCTGTGTTCTCTATGTCCCGCCTTAATGCACTGTACATATAAGAATAAACCATCTAAAACGCTTTGAATAATCATACTATTAAAACTTTGAGGACTGCCGTTCTGGCAGCGCGTATGCTCTTCAGATGATCAATGCAGTCAATCACAGATCTAATCGCAAGAAAGCATGTCAAAATGACTATTCCCAAACTAAATGGTTTGTTCATTCAAAAAATTTTATTCTGCATTTATTCACTCTCATGTTGTTTTTGTGCGTGATGCATGCATTTGAACGTCCGTGTTTACTACAGTATGCACGTAGTTGTAAATCTGTTCATCATATAAAGCTATCATGTCTCTTCAGAAGATTTGGATTAGGCCGCAATCGATTGATTATTTTTACGATGTCTTTATGGCATTTTTTGGATCTTTTGAGTTTTATAGAAATGACTTTGAATGGAGGGACAGAAATCTCTCAGATTTCATAAAAATATCTTAATTTTTGCTTGAAAGTTGAACAAAAATCTCATAGGTTTGAAACGACATGAGGGTTAGTACATAATGACATAAAATAAACTCTTATAGGCGTACTGTAGTGATTTATGAGAAGACAAAAACAAGCTTTGGGAGATGGATTCATGAGGGACTCGCTCATTCTATACATTTTGAACAAAAGAAGTTACATAGTGTACCTTTAACCTCATAACATTAGATTAGGGGTGGGCGATATGGCAAAAATGATAATATCACGATTTTTTTCAGGAAAATCACAATTCACGATTTTACCACGATTCTTTTTCATGTTGGATTTACTATTTTGCTCGTGACTGTGATATCATGATATGATATTTTTGCCATATCGCCCACCCCTAATATCATTAACACTCAATGTAAAGCCTAGCCCTAATTGTCGTGGAGTCAAAAGTTTTGAGTACCACTGCCTCTAGGAACTGGGTTGGGAAACACTGCTGATGTAAATGGACATGTAGCAAGAAGCAGTAGATATGACTTGTTTTCCCTTCTGCAGCTGAGTGATGCGATCAGCATCATCGGGCGAGAGGACTTTCCTCAGAAATGGCCGGATCTCTTGACTGAGATGGTGAACCGTTTTCAGAGTGGAGACTTCCACATCATCAACGGAATTCTTCGCACGGCGCATTCCCTTTTTAAAAGGTATTTGAGACGCATAGGAATAAGATGAATGCAACGTTGTAGTCCTTTTACCTAATGTGTTTTAATCTTCAGTGAAGTATGTACGTTTTTAAACCTTTTTAAACTTGACTTTTACTTTAGTTTGTTGTATCCAAAATTTTGTGCATTATCTCTTGTTGTCTTACAGATACCGCCATGAGTTTAAGTCCAATGAGCTGTGGTCCGAGATCAAGCTAGTACTGGACACTTTTGCACAGCCTCTCACTGAACTTTTCAAGGTGAAGTCAATGAGCTGTCGTAATTTTGTGATTACTAATTTCTATATATGCTATAATCATTACAACATGTGTGATATGGAAATTCAAATGTCATTTTTTTTTTCTTTTAGGCTACAATTGATTTGTGTCAAACTCATGCAACAGATATCAACGCCCTGAAAGTGCTCTTCTCTTCTCTAACGCTTATTTCAAAACTTTTCTACAGCCTTAACTTCCAAGTAAGTCTGCACTCATTCCTCTCATGACACCTTTTGCACTTTATATATTCTTTGTCTGTTTTTGCAAGTAACATCTCTTTTTTTTTTTTTTTTCAGGATCTTCCCGAGTTCTTCGAGGATAACATGGAGACTTGGATGACAAATTTTCATAACTTATTGACCTTGGATAACAAGTTGTTGCAAACAGATGTGAGTTTGTGTTCATGTTAAAATATGACAACAGTTGCTGAGGAGTGCTCATAAATAGAGATGCACCGATCACAATTTTCTAGACCAATTCCGATTTTTCATTGAGTTTAACCTGCCGATACCGATTTTCATTTTTTTAACCACTTTACAGCACACACAAATATTTATTTCTATCTTTTCTATAACAGAACATTTTACGTTTTGCATAGAACACAGATCATTTTTTGAACAGATAATCGCTATAAAATAGAACTATATAAATGACTCCTGGTGTGGAAAATTCACACACATCTAAAGTTATGGAAGAACCATTTCCTTCTTTTCATATCCAATATCCAACAAAAAAAAATTGGATATATTTAGCAAACTAAACTTCTGTATGAAAACAGGGAAAACAGGTAATGGCAATTATTTATTTATATATATATATATATATATATATATACATAGCCTTGCAGTATAAATTTTTTCTGGCTAGTTTACTTTATTTATTTTTTATAATCATAACCATACTTGCAACCAAAACTGAATAATGAAAACAAGTTTAAATGGGTAAATCTTCTACAAATATTTTTGTCTTCTTTTTCTTTTCTGACATACTCCAGTTCTTGTTAAAACACACCAGACATACTTATTCTGTGCATTTTGAGCACTTTTTGTGTAAAATCATGTTTAGTTTGTCCATCAAAAGTGTGCTTTCAGTTTAACTGAGCGCGAACAGCGTAGCAAAAATAGACCCGCGCCGAAACCCCCTCTTCACTGCTGCTCACGCGACGCTCCTGCTTGACGCTCACACACTGCTCCTGCTGCCGGTGTGAATGCACTCATTGATTAACATGCACGACGAAAAACATATGCACAGGTCACGCGCCACTGACATTTGCTCCGTACATGTGTGTTCCGTGTGCACGTGTGATGCTGATGTTGCGTGATGTTAATCATGCGGCGCCCTAGTGCATTTGACCGGCATAAAATTGGCATATGTCAGACTGACCGGTCGGTCGCCGATCATGGCCGATCGCGTGAAAATCGGCCAATTCCGGTCACCAGCCGATCAATCGGTGCATCTCTACTCATAAATCAGAATTCTTTAACACAGACTTCAAATAAGCAAAATTAAGAAAATAAAATGTAACTTTTGCTGTAGGATGAGGAGGAGGCTGGTCTGTTGGAGTTGTTGAAATCTCAAATCTGTGATAACGCTGCACTTTACGCTCAAAAATACGACGAAGAGTTCCAGCCCTACTTGCCCCGCTTCGTCACCGCTATCTGGAACCTGCTGGTCACAACAGGTCAGGAGGTCAAATATGACTTGGTAAGTGGGATTGTATTTAAAGTTTCAAGACTTTAAAATAATGTCTGCCACTAGATTCTTTTTAGTGTTCATAGTGCTGTTAGTTTTCTCTTAATAGTGCCTGATAATATTGTGTGTGTTGTAGCTTGTGAGCAATGCTATCCAGTTTTTGGCATCAGTGTGTGAGCGGCCGCACTATAAACATCTCTTTGAAGATCAGAATGTTCTCACCAGTATCTGTGAGAAAGTCATCGTTCCCAACATGGAGTTCAGAAGTATGTCAAGGTCTTCTATGTCAGTAGTTAACAAAGAAGCCAGCTAATGAGATGTACAAGTAATTCAGAAGGATTTTTACATGTGTAAATTGATATTTGTATGTGAATAGGTGCAGATGAAGAGGCTTTTGAAGATAACTCAGAGGAGTACATCATCAGAGACCTTGAAGGCTCAGGTGTGTTGATGCTACACTATATTGTTCAGGCACTTGGCTTTCCTGATGTGTGTAGTAAATGATGCCTTCTGTCTTCAGACATCGACACAAGGCGTAGAGCAGCCTGTGATTTGGTGCGAGGCCTCTGTAAATTTTTCGAGGGCCCGGTGACAGGCATCTTCTCTGGCTATGTGAGCTCCATGCTGGCAGAGTATGCCAAGAACCCTGGTGTGAACTGGAAGCACAAAGATGCCGCTATCTACCTGGTGACATCTCTGGCCTCCAAAGCTCAGACACAGAAGGTGAGATGCTATAGATGGTGTTTTGATCAAGTTTTTAAATTTTTTTACTACCAATTATTTGCATGTTTATGTGCCTGATACCCGATATATAGAACCGATATTTGTTATATTTCTGTTTTTGACAACAGCACTGAACTGAACAGACTGTTTAACAGTTTTTAAATTTCACTCCCTCCTTACATGCAAAACAAAACAGTAAACAGTCTGAAAGAGTGCAAAAAAATAAAACTATATATCAGGCATGAAAACTCCTCACCTTTCGGCGAAATTCGCCGTTTTAAAACCTAAAAGGGTCACCTACGTGATTTGTGCAGATCCGATGAGAAAATATTTTAGAGAGGAGGAGGAGGGGGGGGGGGGGGGGGGGGTGTTCGAGGTCGAGGCCAGCATTTATCCCCTATAAACTTTACAAAACTATAAGCTTTAAAAAACAATCATCATTCCGAATGCCGAAACATGACAGCCAATACGAGTCAGAGTAACGTTAGGGCAGAAATGTTTTCAAAGTCTTTTACACCGCGAGTCTGAGAACTGGACACACTGCCGAACAAAGAACCGCACGTCGGAAAGCAAGCCTGAGGTAAGTTAGCTTACAATGTTAACTGTCCTGTCAGATACAGACAGCGATGTTGCCAATGTCATTATTTTTTATTTTGACATAGAAGTGGGCGAGATAATATCGCGAGTGGGCGCGGGCGCCGTGAGCGCTGAGCGAGCAGGAACAAGTATTCATTGCGCGGCTCGCGAGCCTCATGCGGCTCGCCAAGCTTTAATTTGTGGCTCGCAGTTGCATGGCGGTAAATAATACGGTGATATGATAATGCATTCACTATAGATATTTTATAAAAACATAACAAGTAGCGCTTTAACATAACCCGTTAAAAACTCAAAGTGTCAGCTCTATTACAAATTATTTCGATCGGATTGAAAGGGGTGGTTTATCGAGAGAACGTGAAAAAACTTGATCGATTGAAAACCGAAACTGAAAGGACGACGTATGACGCGCTGAACAAGCTGTTCTCCTGATTAATAAAGTGTCATATAAATGAATATCCTTTCATTCTATAATTCTCCTTTCACTCAGCATCTGTGAAGTGAAGCAGGACAACGGCTCACCAGTGCTTGTTTCAGATTATCATACAGACGACTGGTTTGGGGCATTTTTAATGCGTGATAAATAGTAGCCTAGTAGTAAATAGTTTTTTTTCTCTGAGACCCGATGAAATGCGTAGATCAGCGGCCCATTGGTTCTTTTCTTGATTGACACTGGGCTAGCCCAATCACATCTTTAATGTGAAGTATAGAAATATACTCTTTCAAGTATAGAAATTAGTACAAAACTAATTATGAAAGTTTCCTTTATTTTTCAGTGCATTTGTTTTACAATAGGCTATATGGCTATTACTATCATGGGATTAATATTATAACTATTATTGTAGTAGTAATGTAGACAGACACTGTAACTAAAAGAGTTTTGAAATTTTCTTTGTTTAATTTGCACCAGATTGATGAATTTCACATTAAAAAGCACAAAATTTTCTTACGGGGGAGCATGCCCCCGAACCCCCCTAGAGTGCCAGAGGTCCACTCATCACAGTGATCCAAAAATCCTGTGAGAAACACTGGTAGCCTACTACAATGCCAATGCAGATTACAAGTTGTTTTTTTGTTGTTGTTGTTTTTTTTTGGGGGGGGGGGGGTATATATGCCGCATCCTTCTCACCTTTTTTACCCCTGACCTGTTTTCATGCCTGATATATACTGCACTGTAACTAAATTGTCTTTTTAAAAATAAAATCTTTGATTAGGTAATCAAACAGGTAATGAATATAGCATGTAAAATAATTCTAACAAATAAAAAAAAGCATAAAACAAAATGCCTGAATACAAAAAAAACAAACATTACTGCTGTTGCATCTTTCTATTTATAACAACAGCATATTAACAACAGGCAAAATATATTTACGGTCTAATGTTTTCAAACGGAGATCATAAATGACTGGGGAGTCTATAAACTCCCCATAAATATAAGCATTTGTTTTAAACTACAATTTTAAAAGGTTTGTGTTGTTGGATAGGTTAAAGAGTGAAGAGAATGGAACATGCTGGAATACGCAGACAACATTGTCAGAAAAAAATTAACAAAACAGCGAATACATCATCACAATTACGTAGTCCATCTCATCTGGCATGTTATCAGAATTATTAATGTTTTTGTCGGTCTAGATTTTACACAGAACGTCTCTCGCGGAGATAATTCATTTCCACAGAGCTGTAATTATTTTGATGTTTATTAGCTAAATAGATTTTATATAATAGACTTTAATATAATTTAAGTTTGTAAATGAGTTTTAAATGAGTGGATCATGTTAAAAATTGCATTTGGTGGCGCTGCTGGAGCATCTGAGCATCTACCCAGTGAGTGTAACAGTAACATCTCATTTGTGCATTAATGGCTGTTATGTTAAATAAAGTTGATTAATTAAGGGATGCAAATTATTTTACCTTTGAACACCATTGTTGAATCATCTCCCCTCAGGCACGCAGTTCTTTAAAGGCGGTCTTGCGTGCAATTCCATTTATCTGTGAATCTGATCTTAAAAAACGATACCCGATAATAAGAAAATGCTAAAATATCGGGAAACCGATATATAGGTCTATCTCTAGCTGTTTTACTTGGATTAAATAATTGCTCTTAATTTCCCCTCCAGTGTTGCAGGTGTTCACAGCATTTCATCGTTTTGATGATGGCTTACTTGATGCAAATTGTAGTTTAGCATATTTTAGAAGTAGCCTACAACTTTCACAGTGCTCACACTTTTGCACAAATACTGGTCTAACTTTTTTTTTTTGTTGATTCTTAATTTATCTGGAATTGTGCAGCTCTGTTGACAGTTATAGGCCACACAGAAAAGTTTGTCAGTCAATGCTGATAATTAAAAGTTGCCAAATATCAACTGATATATCAACCATGGTGATTTATCTGTTGACCACTTGTCACAAAGAGCTGCAAAGCATCGGTAATGAATCAGGGGAATCAAGAGGCTTACATGTGTTGTCTCGCACCTTAATATGACTTTTTAGAAAACAAGCTGTAAAAATTCTATTTGCTTGGCAGTCCGATTTTTGGAGCCAGTTTCAAGAATATTTTGCATCTGTTTTTTTGTTTTTTTTATGTCTGAGGTACAGTCTTACAAACTTTCACTTCTGTTTTACAGCATGGAATAACACAAGCCAATGAGTTGGTGAACCTGTCTGAATTCTTTGTCAACCACATTCTAGTAGACCTGAAGTCTCCCAACGGTAATTGGCGTCTCATTTAACTTTTCAGACAAATTATTTGTTTCATATACTGGAACTGCTGTGGGATGGTATTGCTTCGAATGAGTTGTTTTCTTCTTCATCCCCTCAGTGAACGAGTTCCCAGTTTTGAAAGCAGATGCCATCAAGTATGTTATGACCTTCAGAAGTCAGGTAAGCACTTTCTTCTCCATTACATTGTGTGCTTTCCGTTGCACAAGTGTCCTTCGTTGTGTGTGATGGTGTGTCTTCTGTCTGTCCTCCAGCTCCCTAAAGAGCAGCTGTTGGAGGCGGTTCCTCTCCTGGTGTCCCACCTGCAGGCAGAAAGCATCGTTCAGCACACCTACGCTGCACATGCTCTCGAGAGACTCTTCACCATGAGAGGAGCCAACAACTCCACCCTGTGAGTTTATCCACTACATGAGAAGAGTGGTCATGCTCTGAATTGTGTGTCATTGTTTTTTGTTCTAAGCTAATCCTGTTTTTCAGCATTACACCTACTGAAATGGCACCGTTCACAGAGCAGTTACTCAATCATCTGTTCAAAGCTTTAGCAATCCCTGGCTCATCTGAGAACGAGTACATCATGAAAGGTAATTGTCCGTTTCATTTTCACAGACCATATTTGTCAACTTTATTTTGTTTACTTTAATATATAATAATTGTTTACCTATTTACTCCTTGACCTTTTCTGCTTGCCACCTCTCCAGCCATCATGAGGAGTTTCTCCCTCTTGCAGGACGCCATTGTGCCCTACATCCCCACTCTCATTGGCCAGCTCACCCACAAGCTCCTCCTTGTCAGCAAGGTAAGCCAGTCAAAAAATCTGCTGTCCACAAAAGGGGGCTTTAATTCAGGTTTGTGTCTAGTCAATGTGGTCCTTGTCTCAATCCATGGCATTGGATTCACTGGCAGGACACACAGAAATATCCGTCCATTAAAGGGGACATTTCCCGAGCCGGACTTGATCCTAAAGGCAGGACGGAACACCTCCATGCAAATGTTTCATACACAGGGTGTGTTCAGCATGACACACTACCATACTTTTCAGCATACTATTTTACTTGTAGTATTTCTGAAGCATGTAAATTATCAGAGAATAGCCACTCACTAAATAAAATGTGTAGTATAGTGAGCTCATTAATTTAATCATTTAAATAAACTGCTTTATGTGTTAAGCAATATATATTTTATATATGTACTTTTTTTTCCCACTCTCCATTTTAAACAGCCACAACATTAAATGCTTTTTGGATATTTGGGCACCCTTTTGAAAGATGACTCTTTTATTATATATATTTTTTTCTCTCTACAGAATCCCAGTAAGCCACATTTCAACCATTACCTGTTTGAGTCACTGTGCCTGTCCATCAGGGTCACCTGCAAGGCAAATCCAGACACCGTGAGCAGCTTTGAGGAAGCCCTGTTTCCGGTGTTTACCGAGATCCTCCAGAATGATGTACAGGGTGCGTTACACTATTATAAAGTTGTTGAACTCTTAAACCTGTTTTCACACAATTGTGTGGTGACTTTCTGCCTTCTTGGTTTCCTTTCTATGAACTTGTTTTTGGGGTGTCGCAAAAATCCACTTTAATTTAATCCAAATTTAAGAAAATCTTCTCGATCAATGGACCATAATCAGTTAAGGAACTTTGGTTGTCGTTTGGGGGGAAAACAAAAACAAAATGAACATCCCTAGTAAGAGCAGTGATCTATATAATGTGTTTCCTCCACTTAACCTCTTGATGATGAATGTATAGTTTGAGGACTTGTTTATGAGCCCTCTCTCTTGTGTCCCCTGGTCCTGCAGAGTTTGTGCCGTACGTCTTCCAGGTGATGTCTCTGTTGCTAGAGATCCACTCCAACTCCATTCCCTCCTCCTACATGGCTCTGTTTCCTCACCTCCTGCAGCCCATCCTGTGGGAACGCACCGGAAACATCCCACCACTCGTCCGGCTGCTGCAGGCCTACCTGGAGAAAGGAGCCGCCACCATCGCCAGCACAGCCGCTGACAAGATTGTGAGTGTTTTTGCTTGCCTAATACTCATAATGCAGTTTACCTCACTTGAATACCCTCTCATTAAAATAATTGTACCCCTCCAGCCTGGTCTTCTTGGAGTGTTCCAGAAACTCATCGCATCCAAGGCTAATGACCATCAAGGCTTCTATCTGCTCAACAGTATAGTGGAGCACATGCCTCCGTAAGCGATGCATTATGAGGACACATGAATAAAAAACGTTGACATGTTTCTGTGCTCTATTTATTTATTTATTTATTTTGTTCTGTTTGTATGCAGAGATTCCATCACCCAGTACAGGAAACAGATCTTTATTCTGCTCTTTCAGAGGCTCCAGAGCTCCAAAACAACAAAATTTGTTAAGAGTGAGTGATTTCGGTCATTTCTGATCATAGTTTACTACACTACAAATCACTATACTGAACCCTCACTCTTTTCCTCTTCACAGGTTTCCTCGTCTTTATCAACCTTTATTCTGTGAAATATGGTGCCATTGCATTGCAGGAGATATTTGATAGCATCCAGCCAAAGTAAGTTGCTTTGTTATTGTAAATTTTGCAGTGCAGATATTGTGGAAGTGTTATGTGCTTTTGTTTTATTACTGATATTTTCCCAACCAAATATCTTTGAAAAAAGGGTCTTTGTGTGTTTAACTTTTATAAAAAAAAAATTGCTGAGCCTTTCTATTTTCCCATCTCCTCAGGATGTTTGGCATGGTTGTGGAGAAGATTGTGATTCCAGAGGTGCAGAAGGTCTCAGGGCCGGTGGAGAAGAAGATCTGTGCTGTGGGCATCACGAAGATCCTCACTGAGTGTCCTGCTATGATGGACACAGAGTACACCAAACTCTGGTAAGACATAACTCAGGCTTGTGTGCCAGCATATGTAAAATTATGAATATATGATGTCATGGCTTGAAATAAACTTTTTTTACTTGGTAGCACTGGTGCGCTCACCTTCAAAAAGTTAGGAGCACCAGCAACATTTAAGGAGCACTACATACAATTTGTATATATATTAAGATTTATTTTATTTAAAAAATTTAAAAGCAATGAGAAATTTGTTGAGAAATGAAAACGGTAGTGATGCACCTTTCATGATTGTACAAAAAATGAGAAGTATTTTGTGTTTACCAAGTTGTTTTTGAAATAAGGCTGCTCTTAATTTTCATTGATGACTGATTATTGCAGTGTTCGGACATTATAGACTGTTAATAATTTTAATTATAGGCCTATAATTCATTGAATAATCAACCAAATTGTTTTTAAATCATTTTCAATGAGGAGTAAGCAAATCTGTCTAATCTTTTATTAGCGGTGATGCGCTATGAAATTATTGCAGGGCAAATGAATTGTAATATCAATTTAATAGGTCTACCCTAATAATAATAATTTAATACATAAATTGGAAATGAGTAATCCTCTTGATACCGATAGCTGATGCTTTTGACGATGTCTCTGGATACGCGCATATTTCACATGGATTGTGTGAGCAGACAAGTCGCAGCTCGACAGTTGGACCGTAATGTGAGCACACAAATCCTGAGCTTTGTGTTTATATCGCATGTGCTGTACTTGTACAGAGTTGGTAACCTTGCTGAAATCGCACAGTGTATGCCCGCCCCAAGTGTGCATGAGTGCGAGCAATACGTTGCTGGCTGCAGTTCACTTAACGGGCACTGCTATCGCTAATAACAAGGGTTTCTGAATTCTACATATAGCCCCTTCAAACAGAAGGAAAAAAACACTATTATAAAAATGGACCCTTGCAGACCCTCGTGACTTTTTATTTTTTATTCAGATCGTTTGTTCTTTTTAAGAACATTTGCTAACACTGTCTACACTGCGTGCGGCGTGACACTACAGATCCCCGACGGCAACCTGATGCCCCGTTCTATTTCTGATGTACTCCAATAGATTAGCGATGTTTGCTTTGTCACATCCAGTGCAGTCCGCCTCAAGTGACGGTCACGTCCAGCGTACACATGGTGTTGAGGACATTTGTATTTAAAACTAGATTTCTTTACTGAGGACAAACTTATTTGCCATTGACCCAAACCTGGGTTATGTTCTTTAGGGCTCCTTTGCTGCAGGCTCTTATTGGTCTGTTCGAGTTACCAGAAGATGACAGCATCCCAGATGATGAACATTTCATAGACATAGAGGACACTCCAGGATACCAGACCGCTTTCTCCCAGCTTGCTTTTGCAGGCAAGAAAGAACATGACCCCATCGGAGATGCTGTCAACAATCCCAAAATCCTCCTAGCTCAGTCTTTACACAAACTCTCCACTGCCTGTCCTGGAAGGGTGAGTATCACTCATAAGATGGTTTAGGGATGCTGATGTAAACACTAAAATGACTTCAGAACATGGCAGGAGCATGCTTGTCACCCCTACCCAGAATACCTGCTAACTGAATGTTGTTTGTGACAGGTGCCCTCCATGTTGAGCACCAGTCTGCCAGCAGAAGCTCTTCAGTACCTGCAGGGCTACCTTCAGGCTGCCACTGTACAGCTGGTGTAGACACACACACACACACACACACACAGACTCCTTATCGCCAAGAAAGGGGGATCTCTGACACTCTCAAGACACCCAAACTGAGACGACCAATGGACTCAACATGAGTGGAGACGCACCGCCCAGTGACGCATGGCCACACAGAAGGGGTTTTAAGGGTTTGTTTTAATGGATTCAGTGCAGTGAATTGGACCGAGCAAGGAATGATGGTTATGCTTGTGGAGGGGGCTGATCAACTCACTGGGTGGCCTCTGCTCATGTTGGCTTTTCCCCTCATGTGTTAATTTAAGTCCATTCAACACTTTCTCTTATTGTTTAGTTTGCAGTCTCACCCAACTATTAATTTGTCAGTATTTTGAAATGTCGCCTTTTACAAACATTTATCATCACTTGGGAGTTGGCAGATATTTGGTGGCATCTTTCAAATCAACGGGAAAAGTATTTTCCGATTGTTCTTTTTCCTGTAGTTTTGAAGATGTTTTTACTGTATAAACGAGTTTTTGCAACGCAGAAAAAAATAACTATAAATGTCTCTTGTTGCATGTAATTTACCATGTTTTGTCTCCATGTCTTAGTTTTGCTGCTCTAGTTAATAAATAAAATGAAGCACTTGTGTAACATGTTGGTCACGTTTGTTTTTGCTTCAAAAAGGTTTATGTGCCGGAGGATCTTACACATGCCGGGGAGCTGAAGACCACAATCACTGTATTGTGCTCAGCTGTTCATTACATCACACGCTAAAGCTGATCTACCGCACTTCACAGATCACTGCATTCCAGGAAAGACGCATGTATTGATTTTCCATAATGCAAAGTCGAGATTTCAGTTAACAAAATGAGTTTGTGTAACATGCTAAATTTACCACTGGTTTATGTGAACTTCTGCTTCATAAAAGCAATATTCTTTAGCCCATTGATGATTTAGGGCATGGATTACATACTTTAACTCACGCCACATCACATGCAATCTTTTCACAGGCCTTATACAACATGCACTATAGTAATAACAGTAGATTATAGTAATAACAGTAGATTATGCATATTTACAAGCAACTAACCCTAAACCAAGTTCTACCTTTAAACCCTATAGTAAATACATGTTAATTAATTTTCCTCATACTTATGTGTTATTCCACTATAACACGTGTGGCCAACACTAGTCGCTCACAGATTTAATATCCTGCCCTGTTGGTGCTGTTGTCATGAATCGTCCTCATACTGGAATAAGTGCCTATTTTAAGACGTTTTAGTAAATTCCAATTATTTTGAAACTTTGAACATGTATTGTTACATCAAGTTGCAACAATGGTGTCATATAAAATTATATAATAAATTGCTGAGATGCATCTGTTTTGAAAGAGGTCTCTTGATCAGTTAGTTTGTTGTATGAACAGATTCATTATAATGTTACAAAACAATGATTTGTTTTTTGGGTCACTTTAGTTTAGGGTCCAAATCTCACTATGAACTATGGCTTTTGTCTCAAACTCCTAATTACTGCTTATTATTAATAGTTAGTAAGGTAAAGTTTAGGTACTGTGTAGGATTAAGGGATGTAGAATCTGGCCATGCAGAATAAGGCATTAATATGTGCTTTATAAGTATTAATAAACAGCCATTATCCTGGTAATATGCATGCTTATAAGCAACTAGTTAATCGTGAGATTTGGAGAATGTGTTGGTTTTTTGTACAGAAAAATAAAAAATATATTCCCCATGAAGTACATTTGAAATGTTTTTTGTGTGTGTGTGTTTGTTTTTTATAGCACGCAAAATACTTAAAAAAAATTTTTTTGGGGTAGGTTTTTCTCCTTGGAATGTGGATGATGTGTGGAACTGAAGTATTACAGGATAGCTAAGAGGATTTCGCGTGACCGTTAACAGCCTGTTGGTGGTGTTTGGTCTTAATGAAGGAATACATGCACTTGTCGCCTCCCATAAAACGATATGTTGCAACGTTAGCGTCCCAGGGGAGCAACCTAAAGAAAAGACACAACATAGAACG
This sequence comes from Rutilus rutilus, assembly GCF_951802725.1. Classification (NCBI taxonomy): domain Eukaryota; kingdom Metazoa; phylum Chordata; class Actinopteri; order Cypriniformes; family Leuciscidae; genus Rutilus; species Rutilus rutilus. The sequence continues at coordinate 6,206,219 of NC_140227.1, forward strand.
ATTAATGCAAATGCTTGAGTTTTGTGTACGCTATCTCTCTTAATCCAAGTCTAAGCAAACTGGACTTTGCCAGGCTGTGTTTAGGACAGTGGAGATGCTTACGCCCGTGAGAGGAATGCGAAGTACATTACACGGGGGATGCAGACCATCTTCTGGTCAGCCAGAATGGCCTTCATTGACTCCTGAACACAGTATAGAGGATCCAGGGGTGGAATCAGGCCTTGGAGTTCCTTCCTGTGAATGAAGACACCCTAGCGTGAACATTAGAAGATTGTTTCTGTTGCGCAACAAGACGGACAGACATCCATTGTGCTGTAGAGGAATAGTTTTAAAGGTATAGCAATCAAAAATCAAAAATTCATTGTGAACTCATCCTCATGTTGTTCCACTTCCAAAGCCATTTTTTCTTCTTCTGTGGAATATAAAAATCTTTTGAAGACTGTTCGTACAGCTCATTTCCAAAGCAAGCATATGGTGATCACTGGCTCCCAAAACGACAAAAACGCATCATATTCAGATGTGAAGGCACGTTGCATTAGGTTTGGTGTTGTGCTATTTATGTGTTTATAGTTTTAAGTTAACTAATAATTTGAATTAGCTTTTATTTTTATATCGCCAGTTTTCTTTTTCATTTCAGTTAAATATTTTGTAATTTTGCTGTTTTTGTCGTTTTTGCTTTTTTAAATATTACTATTTTGTTACTAGTAATTACTATTACTAGTTTTAGTTATTTCCGATAAGTCATTTTAGTGCTTCAAAGTTGTTAATAGTTACTTTTAATAAATTATAATAAACCTGGTTTGACATCAAACACCATGTCCATTTGCTGTTGGCCGTATTAGGTGGCCTTAACTACAATGTACTTAACCATTTGATACAATAAATATGTACATGTACATTTAAAGGTAAACTATGTAACTTTTGGCCCTCTAGCGGTTAAAAACAAAACTGCATGCATTTTGTGGAAGAACATTGTTTTGGTTGTGCTTTGGCATTTTTTTATTGTTTTTCTTTGAGTTTTAGTGATTTATTTCCCGGTTTCTCACCTGATTTGGCATCCAGCAAACATGCCGGTGTTGACGATGTACGGGCAGATCAGGGAGGTTTTCACCCCATCCACACCTTCCTCTGTTAACAAACTATGAGTCAGGGATTCATGGAAACCTACAGCTCCAAATTTACTAGCACAATAGTCCTAAAACAGGAAAGAGAACACGAGCAGTCAGTCAAAAAGCTTTCAATGTCATTGAAGGGTTGCAGACACAACAGTTTTACAACCTTTACAAACTGTATATTTGTTTAACTTACCTCTACACAAGCAGTACTGAACAGACCAAGAGTGCTTGCAACAGTAACAATATGTCCGTGGTTCTGGGCTTTCATCTGTGGCAGAAAGGCTTTTGTCATCTGTCAAAGCAAGAAAACAGTGTGTTTAGCCTTGTGAAAAAGAAGTGGACTTAATTATATTGAATGTGCACTTGTAGATTTATTCAAATCTTAAAGGGGTCATATAATGGTACATGCACTTTTACAAGTTGATTGTACTGAAATGTGTTGTGGCAGTGCCTGTACACAACCATCATAAAATGATAAAAATCCATCCGGTGTTTTTTTTTTTTTTTTTATCTCCTTATGTTTTCCCCTCTCTCAAATCAAGCCGTTCGACCTAGTGACGTCACACGGTCGGACGCCCCTCCCACGATTGTTGATTGACAGCAGCGTTTCAACACAGACCCGCCCTCGCTCGTGAGCGAGCTGTCATAGTCTGCGCGGTCATTGTTGATACGCTGGAGCACTGTCTATGAGCAGAATGGCGTCTAAGCGATTGTGGTGTTCTGTTCTTGGGTGTAATAAGGTGCACAGCAGTCATTTTGATGTTCCTAAATCTGAACCGCTGAAGACACAGTGGCTGAGTTTTGTTTTCAAAGGGAATATTCCCCACGATCAACAGCAATGCTTTCATGTTTGCGCAAATCATTTCACACACCAGACTGCTTTAGAAACGAGGACAGTATAAAGCTGGTTTTGCTAAGAAGCTGCTCCTGAAAAAAGGATCGGTACCAACTATTCGTGTTCCTGCTGCACCTCCAGAAGAAGAAGTGAGTGTAACGTTTTATTAACCTTTATGTTAATCTTTATATTAATCTTTGCAAATCGCTTGCTGCACTCTTCACGATGAATGCGGCTAAGGTTTACACTCAGGGTACATTACGACATGTTTTCTATGTACGACGTTCTCAATATAATTCATAATCCCACGTTTATAATGAACAACGTGTTATGGTTATTGTGTTATTATTACAAACGGTGTACACACAGAACAGAGGGGCGGGGTGAGCAAAGCTCATCATTTAAAGACACATGCACTTAAGCGGCGTGCTGAAAACAGAGCTGTTTTTGACCAGGTAAAATTAGTGTTTTCTTACAATACTAATGAGAATTTTTAATTAAAGTATATTACAAACTTTAGACCCTAAAGAATCATATTAGCTTGTACAAAAATGGCATTATATGACCCCTTTAAAAACTTCTTTTTTTTTAAACACTGCACTTGCAGATAGTCTAACTATTTAAAGGTCACTATGTGATAATGTTGATTGAAAAGTTTTACTTTAAAGTACATTTTAATAATGTTGTGTTGTGCTTAAAAGAAGTACACTTATTTTCATGTGTGGACTAACATAGTAAAGTGCTTGATTATAATTTTAACTTCAGTGTGTTGTTTGTTAGTGAGTAGGTTCAAATATTTTAAATGTACTAAATTGCAACTTCATCATTACAATTGTGTATTACGCATGTCCATGATTAATTAATTTGATGGTTGTGTTTTGCGATTGGTGGATCTCATGTGAGTGACAGGTTGCCCCGCCCTCAAGCCAGTAAACACATCATCAGTGAAGAGAAGAGATGTTGCTGCAAGAGGGAGGAGAAGTTATTTTGATTTCATGGTGACTTTAAATTTGATCAAACTGAATTGTAAGACTTTTTAAGGACCCTTGGAGACCCTGGTAATTCTTTTTTTAACAGTTATTCACACGATTTGAGCTGAATGTTTCTCAAGGTGCTGTTGGAGGTAATACGGTCTGCATGCTGCCTGGTGTTAAAACAGCGACGTACATAACAGCTGCGGGACTTACTGTGCACTTCGACATTTAAGATCTTCAAAAAATGTAGAGCCACCAGACCCTGAGTTTTATTGGGTCAATGACTACACATAATGATGTCCACAATAAAAATTTAAAAAAGAAAGAAATATCGTTTTAAAAATTTAGAGAAACAGTTTTCAGCGTCGTGTCATGTGATGTAAACATCAAGTAATATATATATATATATATATATATATATATATATATATACATAGTCAAACCAAAATTTATTCAGACACCTTCAACATTTCTCACATTATCACAGTTTATTCGTTATAGTTTAGAAAATGGTAATAAAATATGACAAGAACTATACAGTATAGTTTCACCAAATCACATTTTACAACATGATCTAGCCTTCTAGGTCCAATTAAAACATCTTAATCGACTTACTGACCTTGACGTCATGAAGGTCCTCTGATATCACTTCCTGTTTTATGTTGTTTTCTGTAGGTCTCTATGTTGGTCACTCAAATGTTTGTTTTTTGTTTTTTATATATATATATATATATATATATATATATATATATATTAACAAGCAGTGAAGCAGTTTAGTTACATTTTTTGTTGTAACATAAAATAAAAGATTGTGCCAAACTACACCTCTAAAGCTGCACACATATACTGTTGTTTGCTGGATTTTCATTTCATTTGGAAGCGATACATTCAGTAATTTCACATTAAGTCAAAACGTGTCCTGCAGCGCAAATTTCGCAATGGATCACAAATTGACCTTTTATGTGACCGCACACCGTCTTTATGATATTCTGGTCTTGGGTCCCTCCTTCAGTGTAAGTATATAGAACATACTTACACTGAACAATTCGTAAGTTGCATTTCTTCAAAACTTAATAATAACAAACTTCTCTAAAGGCTACACATTTGATGTATAATTCATGCTCATGGGGTGAGTTTTGCAACTAAAAATAGGGTTAAAGGTGTGTTCAAATGCCTCAGGAAGCATCGTTTCGTATGATTGACCGTTTATATAATAACACTTATGCAGAGTTCTGAGCTGCTGTCATGATTAGTGACTTGATAATCTGGTTCATAATGTCCTGTTCCTCATTGTACATGTGATTTATGGTCATATGCACAATAAGCCATTTTTTTTAACCTTTTAAATCAAGCAGATTACAGTCACTGCACTTTTCCACTCCAGCTTTAGACTGCAATTCAATATCTGTATGGAAACATTGCGCACAGTCACCATCAGATGTGGTGGCAATGAATGCAGTCTGTCACTCAGACGAGGCGCTCAATCCTCCGGGACATCAATCTTCCTGGAGAGTTCTCAAACACACCTGAACCCGCTGTATAAGTTTACTTGAAAATTACTGACAGCCCTTACTTTGGTGGTTCCATAGTTCACTCTAAAAAGACACTCAGGAGACCTGTTACCACAACTTCAATCAATTCTAGAAAGTATACTGATTTAATTAAGCCTTTTAAGTTCCAAATATTATTTTGATGTTGACATAATAATGTTGGTCATTACATCAACTTTATATTGTATTTTAAACTTCCTGTGTTAATTGAAAAAAAAAAAAAAAAGTAAATATGTTGTACTTACTTAATGGAATTGTCTTGATAACTGAAAATTTGGCAGTGGATTTCTAGTTGCCAGCATGCTTTGCTAAGCTGAATAAATGTGTTTTTTAGAACAGTGCTGTTATGTTTGACATTTAAAGGAGCTTCTGTTGACATTTCTGTGCTGAAGAGGTTGTAGGTGGCTTCATAAACATTACATTGATCAAATGAGAAATAATTGTGCTAATGCCATACAAGTAATATGACTTGTTCTTTAAATGGCCGTGCTATATGAGTAACATTTAGAGTGTGCTAGCTGGCAATTTGAACTGAAATAGATCAGATTAATGAATCCCATTAGAGTTAGTTCACCCACAAATGAAAATATGAAGCTTCAAAAAGTTCATAAAGAGATTGTAAAACTAATCCATATGAATTGAGCGGTTTAATCCAAATTTTGATAAACAATTTATCTTGCTTGACATGCAAGAACAATGAGGTTCATTTTAATGTTACGCAGCACGTTTGAGCTTCTGCAAGAACCAATGAGGTTCATTCTTGTGTTATGAAGCACATTTGAGCTTCTGCAAGAACCAATGAGGTTCATTCTCGTGTTACACAGCACGTTTGAGCTTCTGCAAGAACCAATCAGGTTAATTCTCGTGTTACGCAGCACATTTGAGCTTCAGCAAGAACCAATGAGGTTCATTCTTGAGCGTCAAGCAAGTTCGGTTTTCTGTTTAGGTTCGCTGATCAATGTATGTTAATAAAAGCCTAAATTAAATCTGTTCATCTTATAAAGTGACCTGAATCTCTTCAGAAAATGTGGACTCCTTTGGTTAAACCGAGGTCCTGATTCTCTGTGGTCATTAAAAATCACAGGATATCCTTTGAAAAAAGAACAGGCATCCTGGCCAAATGTGCCCCTTCCATGTAAAGTGCTTTGAGTGCACAGAAAAACGATATATAAATGTAACGGATTATTATTATTAAACCTAAATTCTTATGGATTAGTTTTACGATCTCTTAACTTTTTATGAAGCGTCAAAGTGGTAGCTGTGTAGCTATCAATGGAGGAACAGAAATCGCACCGATTTTATTAAAAAGATCTTCATTTGTGTTCCAAATTTTTGAACAAAATGAGGGTGAGTAAATGATGACAGAATTTTTATTTTTGGGCGAACTATCCCTTTAATTATGTTTAAAGTAGTTGAAACAACTTAACTGAGTAATCAAATGAAAAATGTGTTTATGCTGCTACAAATTGCATTTCTAACTTAATTGTAGTTTGTGAACATAATTGCATAATAACATGACATTTGTTTTTAGAATGTAAAATCTCTATTACTATAGAAATTATAATACTTTGTTTTATACCCTGCTACAGAATAATTACCATATTAATATAGCCCTACCATGTTATAGCTACAGAAAGGAATTACATTCTAATACAATGGTTCATATCTAAAAACAACACTTGCAAAAATATATATATGATATGGTTTTGGACAGTACAACGTTTACATTACAAATACTATGGTAATTTGTTTTCAGTCCTATCAAAGTACCACAAATAGGCACTTAATGAATATTATAGTGGTGTCATGTCCAAAATACATAGCACTACCGTGGTACTATTTGAGCACCCCTGATTTAGAAGGTCTTACCCAGAACAGCGCGTGGCAGTTGACCAGAAGGGTCCTCTCCAGCAGTTCATCCGGGCACTCCAGCAGCCGCCGCCCCGCAACGACCCCAGCGTTGTTGACCAATATGTTGACGTCGCCCACCTCCTCCCGCACGCGGTCAGCGGTCTGATAGATGCTCTCGCGCTTGGACAGATCCACTGTGTACGCGTGCGCTTTGCGGCCAAGTTCCCTCACTAGCCTGGCCGTGTGCTCGTTGGCTTCAGTGTTGCAGTCCCACAGCACCAGCTCGGCCTCTTCTCTGGCGAACTCCAGCGCGAAGAGCCGCCCGAGGCCTCCGCCAGCGCCCGTGATCAGACACACCTCCCCGGACACTGACTTCAGACGCGGACGGAGAACAGTGCGAACCACCGCATGGAGGATGGTGTATGTCAGGTTCAAGAGCATCAACACTAGATCTATTATCACTATCATGTTTCCTTTTATTAAAACAATGACATTCAAATGAACACTACTTCTCCAAGCTCCTGTTGAGCAGATCCTGTAGGCTATGTGACTTGTGCCTGTGGTTTATATAATCTCTGCTGGATTAACTACTGGATTTAAGAGCACCACCAATTGAGATCCTGCTCTGCTCTTTGTTATTCATATAAAGAGACATTGCTTATTTGTTTGATTAATTAAATCAGCCCATCATTTTCTCAACCTCACCTTTACCCATCTGACTCAGAAAATTCAGAATAGAATTGAAACACTTTCGTTGTGAAAACTTAAAATTCTAAAGCTTTCCAGATTTATGTAAATATCAAGATCCTTTTCTTTCTTTCTTTCTTTCTTTCTTTCTTTCTTTCTTTCTTTCTTTCTTTCTTTCTTTCTTTCTTTCTTTCTTTCTTTCTTTCTTTCAGGTCTTTACTATTTTTATTCATATACAGTGAGGAAAATAAGTATTTGAACACCCTGCTATTTTGCAAGTTCTCCCACTTGGAAATCATGGAGGGGTCTGAAATTGTCATCGTAGGTGCATGTCCACTGCGAGAGACATAATCTAAAAAAAAAAAAAATCCAGAAATCACAATATATGATTTTTTAACTATTTATTTGTATGATACAGCTGCAAATAAGTATTTGAACACCTGTCTATCAGCTAGAATTCTGACCCTCAAAGACCTGTTAGTCTGCCTTTAAAACGTCCACCTCCACTCCATTTATTATCCTAAATTAGATGCACCTGTTTGAGGTCGTTAGCTGCATAAAGACACCTGTCCACCCCATACAATCAGTAAGAATCCAACTACTAACATGGCCAAGACCAAAGAGCTGTCCAAAGACACTAGAGACAAAATTGTACACCTCCACAAGGCTGGAAAGGGCTACGGGGAAATTGCCAAGCAGCTTGGTGAAAAAAGGTCCACTGTTGGAGCAATCATTAGAAAATGGAAGAAGCTAAACATGACTGTCAATCTCCCTCGGACTGGGGCTCCATGCAAGATCTCACCTCGTGGGGTCTCAATGATCCTAAGAAAGGTGAGAAATCAGCCCAGAACTACACGGGAGGAGCTGGTCAATGACCTGAAAAGAGCTGGGACCACCGTTTCCAAGGTTACTGTTGGTAATACACTAAGACGTCATGGTTTGAAATCATGCATGGCACGGAAGGTTCCCCTGCTTAAACCAGCACACGTCAAGGTCCGTCTTAAGTTTGCCAATGACCATTTGGATGATCCAGAGGAGTCATGGGAGAAAGTCATGTGGTCAGATGAGACCAAAATAGAACTTTTTGGTCATAATTCCACTAAACGTGTTTGGAGGAAGAAGAATGATGAGTACCATCCCAAGAACACCATCCCTACTGTGAAGCATGGGGGTGGTAGCATCATGCTTTGGGGGTGTTTTTCTGCACATGGGACAGGGCGACTGCACTGTATTAAGGAGAGGATGACCGGGGCCATGTATTGCGAGATTTTGGGGAACAACCTCCTTCCCTCAGTTAGAGCATTGAAGATGGGTCGAGGCTGGGTCTTCCAACATGACAATGACCCGAAGCACACAGCCAGGATAACCAAGGAGTGGCTCTGTAAGAAGCATATCAAGGTTCTGGCGTGGCCTAGCCAGTCTCCAGACCTAAACCCAATAGAGAATCTTTGGAGGGAGCTCAAACTCCGTGTTTCTCAGCGACAGCCCAGAAACCTGACTTATCTACTAGAGAAGATCTGTGTGGAGGAGTGGGCCAAAATCCCTCCTGCAGTGTGTGCAAACCTGGTGAAAAACTACAGGAAACGTTTGACCTCTGTAATTGCAAACAAAGGCTACTGTACCAAATATTAACATTGATTTTCTCAGGTGTTCAAATACTTATTTGCAGCTGTATCATACAAATAAATAGTTAAAAAATCATACATTGTGATTTCTGGATTTTTTTTTTTTTTTTGATTATGTCTCTCACAGTGGACATGCATCTACGATGACAATTTCAGACCCCTCCATGATTTCCAAGTGGGAGAACTTGCAAAATAGCAGGGTGTTCAAATACTTATTTTCCTCACTGTATGTTAATTCCCTGCAGTCTAAATTTGTTGTGCTACATTTTAATATCTATTTATAATATCAGTAATATAAGTATGTACATAAGTATAACAGTAACAGGGAAAATATCTTTGTTTCTTGGGGACCTTATGAAAGAGCACAGGGACATTTATGCAGTCTGGAGATCAATAAGCTGCCCGGAAAACTGAATCTCTATAGTCATTGGACTATAGAGTAAATTCATATGTATGGGAAAGGCACTGTGCCAGACGATGACAGAAGCCCCTGACCCAGCTGTAAGCTGACTGCCAGAAGGAACATAGTGGTTGTAAGCACGATGGGTGGTGGAAACAGTTTCAGCAAACATCCCAGTGTGTTTTAATGCAAAACAGTTGAAGTTAAAGAAAAAGTTTAAGAAAAACAGTTAAGGAAATATCCAAAACAATAACCAAATGATATAATGAGTCCATATAATTCAGAACTATTGTGCACACCAAAGTGCACATGAAAAACATTTCAGAATATAATTTTATATATTCCGCAACATGTACAGTGTAACACACTAACACTGTGAGAAATTAAATAAATATCACATTTGTTTAGAGCTTTCTTTTATACAAATAACTAGTCAAGCTGATACCAAACAGGAGATGGCAAAAGTCAGAATTACTAAACACAGAAAAATACAAACGAAAAATAAAAACATTCTCATGTTGCCATTCTAAATGTGTGAAACTTGATCTGAAGGCGAGAGTGATTGACACCAACAGTGAACAGATCCTCAGTCAGAACGAGTGTTCATGGCTGTGTTTGGGGCGTCTGATGTCCACGTAAGGAATAATTGACGACAGGCCGTTGAATTATTAGAAAAATAATGCACACCCCTGCTGAAAAATCCATCTTAAACCAGCCTAAGATGGTCAGGCTGGTTTTGGCTGGTCTCCCAGCCTGGTCATAGCTGGTTTATGAGGCTGGTTTTAGAGGGGTTTTGAACACTTTTTTAGCTGGTCAGGCTGGTCTTAGCTGGTCAGCCTGGCTGGTCTTAGCTGGTCATTGTTGGGCTTAGCTGGTTTTAGCTGGTCAGGCTGGTTTTAGCTGGTCAGGCTGGTCTTAGCTGGTCATCGTTGGGCTTAGCTGGTCAGGCTGGTCTTAGCTGGTCAGCCTGGCTGGTCTTAGCTGGTTTTAGCTGGTCAGGCTGGTCTTAGCTGGTTTTAGCTGGTCAGGCTGGTCTTAGCTGGTCATTGTTGGGCTTAGCTGGTTTTAGCTGGTCAGGCTGGTCTTAGCTGGTCATCGTTGGGCTTAGCTGGATTTAGCTGGTCAGGCTGGTCTTAGCTGGTCAGCCTGGCTGGTCTTAGCTGGTTTTAGCTGGTCAGGCTGGTCTTAGCTGGTTTTAGCTGGTCAGGCTGGTCTTAGCTGGTCATTGTTGGGCTTAGCTGGTCAGGCTGGCTGACTCTATGTCTTCTCTATTTTTCCTGCCACTGGGTGTTGTGACAAATAATGTAAACAATTCCCAGTATACTTAAAATAATCTTCAGGAGCACAGGCAACCATTCAAACAAATTCCTTTTATTTGATATTGCAGCCCCTTAAAACAACCCATTGATATGCTAACAGTAATGTACAAAATTATTAATTGAAATGATTAAAATGCTAAAAACTATAATAGTACTACAGGAGAACAATAACAGAATTATAGAGATACATTTTACATTACATTTTTCTTTTCTTTTTTTATGACATCTTGTATTTTTTGGGATATGTAATACCCCACTTGCTTCTCCCGCTTCTCTCTCTCCTTTTTCGGGTTCTTTTTGTTTGAGCCAGTCACTGAAGCAGACTTGAAAGATAAATAATTTAGATTATTAATTTGTCACTTTTCAACTAGTAAAACTTAGAAAGGTAATCAACTAATGTAAAACCCTTTTACTAAATTGGTTATGGCTACATAAAGTATATGAATGAATGAATGAATGAATAAAATGAAATAACAGATTACCTCTCAAAACTTGCAGCTTGGAGGGTGTCAGGGGAGGCTTTGCAGAGTGTTTATTCGTGGGACACTCCTTTCCTGACACACTTCTGCTCTTTAAAGTGTTTGTCCCCCACAGTGCCACAGCCCTTTAACATAGAGAGAATCTTTTGTAGATAAATTGATCTTCTACCATGCCGCTTCTCTGATCCAAACTTGGTTTCCTATGTGAATCTTCAAGACAAAACATAAATGAGCTTCAATTGTATAATTTTTTTTTTTTTAAACGTCCATGGCATATGCATTTTGATTCTTTATATGTAGCCTAAGTAATGTAGTAAAGTAATAATGTCAAATAACTTGTTTGCATTTTAATTTCATTTTATTTATTATTATTATTTGTAAGGCAATGGATGTTTTGGTAAAACTTCACAATACATATGTTATTGCATTAACTAACATGAACTAACAGAGAGAAAAACTTATGTTAATGTTATTTAATAAAATATGTGAGTTCATGTTAGGTCACACACACACATACATATATATATATATACACACACACATACAGTAGTCAACATTTGAAGTGGATCAAAAAAACCTTTCATCAGAGTTATGAATTTTGAACAATACCAGTTCTTGTCTTGTCAACTTTGATGATCTACTTCAAATGTTGACTACTGTATATATGCCTATATATATATATATATATATATGTGTGTGTGTATGTGTGTTAATCATGGTTTCATTTAAAGGTACAATATGTAAGAATTTTGTATCAAAATATCTAAAAAACACTTGCAAAGTGTTATATATTTCTTTCATATATTTCTTTCATAAATATATCTTTATATATTTCCACTATCCTAAATGTTTCCAAGAATTAGTAAATTCAGAGAAATTCACAAATATAAAAAAGTGCCCGTCTCTGATCACTTGTCGCCTGTCAATGACATAATATCCCCGGTATCCCTGGTTTCCGCTTGTACTGCCATGGCGACAGACGTAGTGCGTCTAGCGGCACGCTGTTGTTGTTTCATTCAAACGTTATGGATTATGGCAAGCAGACTTTGGGACAAAAGGAGAACTAAAACGAGGATCAATATCAGCGTGGCGTTTTCGAGATGCCGAGAGCTCACTTGGACTTGACAGAGTTTCACGAGTCACGACTTGATAGGGACGCCGCTCTTGCATGTCGGCCTACTTTATTAGACAGGTGAGAAAATGTACATAAAACAAATCAGATTTTAGAATATGGTAAGTATGATATTCTAATGTTGATCTAGCTTACTGCTAGTCTTATATAGCAAACAAACGAACACATAGAATAACATTACAACTTTCAACACACTCAAATGCTGTTTAGCTAGTGTGATAGTGTTAGACCAAGCGGCAACCTCCCTCTCTCTCTCTTGAAACCAACACGGAAGTGAACTAAACGGCAATTCATCAACTGGCCGCTTGAGGCTGGCTGCAAAAGTGAGTCAAATCTGCATCTCCCCCATGTTAAAATGCCCAACTTTACAGCAGAAAAAAACAGCAGGTCTTCAGAAACCTACGGGTGACGTCACGGACACTACGTCCATATTTTTTTAGAGTCTATGCATTATACCAAGTGAAACAGCGCTGTTACCTCACAAGTTTAATTCGTCAAATAAACTGACCTGTGTAAATAGTAATTCAGCACTTGCGGGTAGTTCGGTAGAGTTAAATGTCCTTATTCCTTTATATCTGCGGGACTTGTGTGTAGCGCTGATATCTGTCTCTCATTAGCACTCGTGCCCTGCTTCATACCACAGTCATGTTAAAAAAACATGAATGCTTTCACTCATCCATAAACATTATTAGATCCATCAGCATGACAGCAAGTCCCATCATTCCGCTTATCACTGCTTTATCAACCTATGCCTTTAAGTTATTGTAAGCGGTTAGGGACTCTTAGCGGCGAAAAAAATTACATATTGTAGCTTTAAAACAGACTTAAAACTCAAAACTGGTTTCACTGGAACTCTTCAGGTTTAACCCAGTGTGTCTCTGTGTGTAATAGGAAAGATGATCAAACTTTCATGACAGAGGTCAAGATTTTGGAGGCTCTGCTCGAGAAAGAAAGAGACACCAGCACCAGCACCGTCCAAATGAAAGAGCACTTCATCTTCCGCAAACATCTCTGCATCACCTTCGAGCTTCTGGAGTGAATGAGAGTATAGATTTTAGCCGTTTCTAAAAAAAATGTAAATACTAAACCATTGTTACATGTAGCAGAAACTCAGATCTTAATCAGTTTCTAAAGGAAATTGTGTGTTTTTATCTCTGCATAGATCAAACCTGAATGAGATTCTGAGGGTGCTTTCACACTAGCACTTTTGGTGCGCACCCGGGTTCGAATGACGTCATAGTTCGGTTCGTTTGGATGATGTGAACGCTGTTTTCCGAACTCGGAGAGGCGGTATTAACATTAAGTGACATGGCATCTGACGCACAGAAGCCAATGGCACATGTCACTATGCGCATTGGCACATCCGGTGGCACATCCGGTCTTCATTGGCATGTGCCAGTGGATAGTGGCATGTGTCACTGACATTATTGGCATGTGCCACTGACATCGCGACACACGGACACTGACATGACACCTCACTGACACCGAGTCGCGGAACATGTCACCGTGTTGCGACACCTCCAGTAGTGACTGACAGATTAATCGAACACCTATAGCCAACTGACGTAATTGTGCCACAAAATCCTAAATAAATAGCCTAATTTTGTGATATTTAATATCAATTAAACGAATTAAAGTGCTTTAATATTTTAATAAAAACGTGTTATTTGTGTCACGTCTGTATTTGATTGGTATGTGTCACTGAATGTTTTGTGTAATTAAATCTATCATGGGTCACTAAGAATAACGCATTAACAGTCGCGTTACTGTAAACCTTTATTTTTGCGTGATGCTGCACAGACGCACGCCAGTGTCAGTATAAGTGAGTGTAACACTGGCCAGCGCAAGATTCTCATCTGTGGCTTAAATATTTCAAGTCCTTCCAAAAAGTGTAAAAAAAAAGAATTATTAAAAATCATATGTTTGTTAGGCTATGTATCAAACTAAGTGCAAAAAAAGTGCTCAGTGCAACAAACGTTCGGTCGCGCAGGACCTTCCTCAGTAACCTACCTTTAATATTTAAAAAATAATTGTATGGAATTATTCAATAAATAAAATACATTTTTGTTCTACAAATTAACGATGTGCATATGGTACACAATCTACATTATACTCCGGCAGACAGCTGCAGGTGTCACTACTGGAGGTGCCACAACATAAAGAGACATGTCAGTTTTAGTGACACAGGCCAACTGGCATGTGCCAGTGGATATTGGCATGTGTCACTAAAACGTGAGATGTGCCAATGGATTGTGTTATATGCCACTTGCATAACAATTTGCTTTATGCTGTCAAAAAATATGATTTATAACATCGCTAAGTTAATGTGTAGCCTACAACATACATAATTCGATACAATTATTTTGAAATATTAAAGCCACAGATGAGAATCTTGCGCTGGCCAGTGTTACACTCACTCTACTGACACCTACTGGCGTGTCGCGTGTGTCTGTGCAGCATCACGCAAAAATAAAGGTTTACAGTAACGGACGCGACTGTTAATACGTTGTAGTGACCCATGATTGATTTATTTCGTGTCTTTCCTAGAATGGGCAGTTTGTGACTTTCCGAGATAAACAACATAAAGTAGCACTCCTATTACAAAACATTCAGTGACACATACCAATCAAATACAGACGTGACACAAATAACACGTTTATTAAAATATTAATGCACTTTAATTCGTTTAATTGATATTTTAAATATCACAAAATTAGGCTATTGCTATAGGTGTTCGATTAATCTGTCAGTCACTACTGGAGGTGTCGCAACACGGTGACATGTTCCGCGACTCGGTGTCAGTGAGGTGTCATGTCAGTGTCAGTGTGTCGCGATGTCAGTGGCACATGCCAATAATGTCAGTGACACATGCCACTATCCACTGGCACATGCCAATGAAGACCGGATGTGCCACCGGATGTGCCAATGCGCATAGTGACATGTGCCATTGGCTTCTGTGCGTCAGATGCCATGTCACTTAATGTTAAAACTGCTACTGGGAACTCGGGTGCGCACCCGCGAACCGTACTCGAGTCCGCTTAAAAAGGTGGTCTGGGGTACGGTTCATGTGAACTCGGGTACGATTCGCTGCTGATATGAACGCAATCGTACCAAATCGCGGAAGTGAACCGCTATTGATGACGTATAATGTGGTGCGTGCCTGCGTGCGTGTGTGTTTAACAACTGTAAAAGGGTCTATACGCTTACCTTGACGAAAACAGGGATTGACGCATGCAAGCAGAGAGATGATTTCTGCTTGCCTCCACAAAAATTGTCTTCGGCGGACATCCCGCTGTCTTTGGAACGGTTTTAATACTTTTGCGGCAGACAGACGCAAGTGTGTTTCTGTATATTTTCTTTGAAAACAAAACCAAAGGTTAAAAAAAAGAAAAAGAAATGTGAAGCGAGCAATTCTATCCATTTTGACGCCTTTTCATAGCAGTTACCAAGCAACACGAGTACGCGCCAGCTGCAGCTTAATGATGCAAGCGTACCACGGTTCGGATGCAAATAATATAATGTGAACACAGTCCATCGGGGGCAGGGGGAGGGGGGAGCAATCGAACTCGGGTTCGGAACAGACAATCGAACCAAGTGTGAAAGCACCCTTAAACAGCGACACTTCCAGGGCTTTCCAAGAAGCTGATCTATCATTATGCCAGCTCAGTGCTTAAGTGCCTGCAGGTGCTTCACGATGAGAAGATCATACATGCTGATCTCAAGCCTGTAAGTTAACAAGCACTCAACATCCTTTTAATTTTACATTGTCATAAGTATTCAGTTTTAATTTTTTTGTCTTTGGTGAGCTCAAAACACACAGATGATGTGATTTTTCCAGTTTTTAGTCTGTGTCATTTGTGCTGAACTGGTATTGTGTGTTTTGTTCTATTAAAGCTGGTAAGTGGAAACACAAGACAGTAGCCAAATCCTCAGCCATCAGACACCCCAAATGTAGACCTCTGGCCAGTATTCAGGGAGCCACCGATCATGCCTTTTGGGATTTTGTGCGGCGCTGCCTGACGTATGTTCAGTTTGATTACTATATGAGAGATTTGTGTATTTTTATGTTGAATGTAAATGTACTGACCATGTATTACTAACCTTTCCAGTTGGGACCCCAAGATGCACATGACATCACAGGACTCATGACCATCTGCGGCATGAGCCAAAGGACAGCACTGCAGAACCACCTTTACCCAACCCCAGGTCTGGTCCATTGAGAAAAGGAGGACACACAAGGCCTTCTGTGAGGAAAGGCTGGCACACCTCCGAAACGTGTGCAATCCCATGAAAATATCAAGCCCTCAGTGAAGCACCCACCATTAAGTGGTGACATTCACCCTGGGTTAGAAGTAAGGAAGCATTATAATAAAAACATATATAATGCTTTATTATGTACTGTTTTACACCCAAAGCACTCTAAAATCATATCAGGAGTCTCTCCTCACCCACCAGCAGTGTGCAGCATCCACCTGGATGACCTTGTCCACCTAGTCCAAACTACAGTTTTCAGGGCAGAATAATGATCTCCTGATTACTGATGATAGGCTGGTGTTATACAATCTGCTGAAGCATTTGACATACCCGAACGAGCACCACAGCTTCGCTTTAAGCACTTTTGTACTCTTTCATGAGTTTCTCATTCTGAGAGGTAACTCAACTTAGTATGGATGTCTTAAGGGTAATATCTGTTAAAGTCAGGAAAAGCACCAGACTCCATGTTGATGTTATCATGGAGATGATGCTCTGTCAGAAGATCATGAAGAAGTTTAGTGGTACAGCCTCTCAAATGGCAGGCTATATTCAACACTTACAAGTGGACCCATTTGGTGTCCACTTGTACACAGATGGTGGTCTACGAACACCACAATCACACTGCATCTAGATGCTACAAGCAGTGTCATATCACGCATTCCCAATCAGGGGAATCCTTTATTGGACTTGTTCTCCCTGGAAAGGTCCTCCAGGTCGAGACCAATTTCAGCTGTAGGCACTCATTAGTAGTTTCCTCCTGGCCTTCAATAAAGAAAGTGTCTCATCCTATATAAACAGAGCACATCTAATTGTCAGCCAAAAGCTGAAAAGTGCAGATGCAGTGAATTTCACAGTACTCCATCTCTGTTCATCCCACATAATAAAGGCTGTAACTCAAGGATTTTCAAAGAAAACTAGCGAGGATGCTGTAAAGGAATATGCCACCTACTCTTTTGTCCTTCTTAACAGCACCACCCTACAAGAAGCTCTTGACCTCTTTCAGGATGTGTCTATGTTGTTCATGTCAGCAAACAATTCCAATGCGGTTATGGCTGCAAAGAACACAATGGACCAAAAAATCCTGAAATCTAAGCCTACTATGGATGAAACACTTCCACCATATGTAGAAGACATGGAGGAAAGCAGCAACACCAAGACTATATATGGCAAGAAATCTCCCTTCACACATTTATTTTATTGTGTTCTAGAGAAGACCGGATGACCGGATTCTACTGGCCAGGGATCATTAATGTCCTCATGAACAACTAAATGGGCATTTTCCCCTTTGGAGTGGTTTGTTGTTTGGGGACCTAAGAAGATTCTCCACAAACAAGGGAAACAAATAGCCATGTAGAGCAGTGGTTCTCAATCAGGAAGAATCACATATTACACAGATGTCATTACAAAGTTGTTTAACTCTCTGCAAGGAAGGTACACACAGCATCGGATGACGCAAAATCTTGATAGTCTGTCTCAAGGTGCATCACCAAAGCAACAGACCAATGACCAGCAAGAGGAGCAATGGGCCAAGAGATCCCTATCTGAAAGACCAGCAAAGCATCGCTCAAATTATTTTGATCCACCAGAAGCAGTGCCCCAACCAAAAAGATGCAAGACAATGCAAACATCTGAGGTTCATTCAGTGGACACATAAGCCCAGGTGTAAAAATGCTGGTTAGTAGAAGCTGATTTTGCTGGTTGATAACAGACCCATTACAGAACGTCCATTGAGAGACTTTTACCAGAGATGATCAGGTATTCAGGAATAACCCATTTATTGTCACCACAACTCAGTACACTGAATAAATTCGACTTTGCATGTGTGTGTGGTTTTCTATAAATAAAGATATAAGAAAAATAGATAAGTGCAAATAACGATAACAAATAATAGTAGTCACAATAAACATAGTAACAGTAATCTCCACAATGAATATTAAGTTACAATGATTAATACAGTACAACAGGAAAAACAAATGTGCCATTATATGGAAAAGTGCACTGCTAGAAATGATTAATACTGAGCGGTTGAAATTCGACACCTTTGCGAGCTGAAGACAGAAAAGGAAGCCGCTCTGTCTAACACATTAGTGCGCATGCGCCCAAAGAGTGTTTTACGCTGATTGGTTCGCTGGACGGATGCTGCGACGAAAGCGTAAATTTTGTCATATAGCAAATGACCTAAGACACTTGAATATAACCCAAATAGTGGCTTTTTGTACACCAGGTATTATGCAATTCTCAATCATATCATAAAGCTTTTGTTTACATGAACTCATACCACCTTAAATATTATATTCAAATATCCCATTGCACATCCAAGCTCTAGAAAGCATGTGAGATAGTCATTGCCATCACACAGTCAAAGAACAAAACAAAAAAAATTATATCCTGCATCATTCAAAACTGAAAACACACTGGTGGGGGAGGTAAAAAAAAAAAAAAAGATTCATACCTTTGGGAAATGCTTTGCTCTTAAGAACACTGAACAAATAATCTATGAGCATGGAGGAATATAGTAGTAACCTATGTAAAGATGACAATGTTAAGCCATTGTTAAGTATGTTGAGCCGATTTTAATGAAACACTGGATGAGCCAACTATAAAAAAATTTTTTTATCTTTTGTTCTTGGACAATCCAATGCTATTTTCAAGTGTTGGTGAATAACTTTGACCAGGGACATAGGATTATGTACTAGATCACACAGCGGGTGTTATAATTTATGAGGAAAGAGATGAAGGAGAAACTTTGATGATCAGGTGAACTTTGATGACTACGAGGGAATGATAGGTTTCCTGAATGTCAACGGGAATCATTGGATATTTTTGGTGAATAGTCCTTTTTTTTTTTTAAATACACATGACACTGTTATATTACTCTGTTCTATAGAGGATGTTCATAATTCATTTGACTTGAAAAATCACGTCGAAAAAAAAAATTCAGATGTGCCAAGACTATTCAAATACCAACCATCAAAATTAAAATATAAACAAACCCACACAAGGCCCTTATACTTTTCACTTTGTCTACAACACACTAGAGTCTGGAGTAATTGAATGAATGAATGAATCCATCCATCCATCCATCCATCCATCATTTTAGCTTTCAGGTCACACTTTTTCAAACCAACCTCGAAGTTTTTCAACAAACTTTGTTTTGCAAAGTATCTCCATGCAGCATCCAGCCTGGTTTTTGTGGGAGACCCAGCGGGACATGACGAGGAAGCACAACCCCAAGCATGCAGCCAGTAGATTTAGATAACATTTTTGACATCAAGTCTGTAAAGAGAACTAGGTTCCCCTAGGAGCCCGCTATTTTTAGGAAGGATTCTTTCTTTTTAAGAGCTATAAACACGAATACTCTGTCTCGCGTCGCTCTGCGTTTTTTCTTCACCATCATCATCTCTGCTCCTCTCGTTCTGTTCTGTTCTGTTCTTCGCGCTCTCCCATTAACTCTCTTCCCGGAGGCGGGACTAACCTCCGACCTCACCCAATCAAAACTTACTTTGGCCTACTTATTATTCTAGATTTCAATTTAGAATATCATAGAAATTAAATTTAATCTGCATTCTATTAATACTAATGAGATATTAATAAAAATACTAGTGACCAACTTGGGTTACAACTTCATGAGTTTTTTATGCATGCCTTATGATTGAACCACTAATTAATGCAACCCAATAATGTATCGTGTCTCATTTCAAAATAATTGTCTCCTAATTTTCTGAATGTTGATATGTACCATGTCCTCCCAACTTGCATTTTTTTCATTTGTTACAATAATCAGAGTTTAGTGACAGAAATCTTTTCCCTCTCATAATTAGACCTTCCAGATTGGTCTGTCCACGTCCAATGGGTGCGACCAGAGGGGGTCATCCAACCGAGGGGGGCACGTGCCTCCTCAGATTTTTTAACCAAATGGATTTTGAATGCAGCTTCCAAGAGTCAAAAATTAATAATATTTTTTTTATATTTGATGTGATCACACGGGTGTGATTAGAGCGTTCAGTGCGGCACATCATCAACTGCTAAATTCAAATCTGCGTTTGCGCTTTGGCTGGCGCTGAACCAGAGACAGACAACCATAGATCTAACGGTTCAGTGTTTTGTTTCAGCCATGTAAGGTTTATTTTATGTTTCTGATATTTGCACATAGTACTAGCAAAAAAAGCGGCTATGAAAGCGGCAATATTAGCCTAATCATTTCAAATAGCTATAATTTTACAATGTGTTTTTTTTTTTTTTTTTATGTTAGATACACACTGTGTAACTATAAAGTTTACTTTATTCATTTCCCAGTTCACCAGCCACTTACTTTCATGTCTTTCGGGAGAAGTGGAAAAAATGTATGTGTTGTAAATTTAGAATTCTGATTCACAGCGTTATAGATTAACATATCATTAGTCTATAAACTGGTATTTAAACAACAATATACATTTACTCACAGGCCCATATGAGAAAGGGAATATTAGATCGTTCATGTTATAGTTAAGAAGTCTGTAAATGTTTTGAATAAAAAAAGGAAAATTAAATAAAACTAATAGCCTATAGGCCTAAGTCATACAGCGCTAGTGTGGCTGCGGTGTGTCAGGGCACTGGTGCATGAGTGCATGATGCCCCTGGGTGTGACATCTGTGAAGGTTAAAAGACCACAATCTGAACAACCCAACCGATCAGCCAACTCCATCAGTCAGCCAGTAACAGCCAACACAACATCAAAGTTTGTCATTCTCTGCTGACCTCCAGAAAAAAACACACAACTTTTACCACTACCTCCCTCAGTCAAGCATCTCTCTAGCTCTAGAAGAAATCATAAAGACTTTCATTAAACTGCATCTTTATGCATGTTCAGTGGCTATAAGGAAATTCAAGTATCTTAAATCCTTAAGATAAGCTATCACCCCTTTTTAATAAGATACTTTACATCATGTAACTGATGGTTTGCTCAGCCAGGTAGTGATGTTCTCAAGAAAAACGATGTACATATTAACGATCCCCGTTCACATGGATCTGCGAAAGTGACTATAAGGCTGTATCTGCTGCCAGGCCACTAGTTACCGACGTCACTCTGTCAAGAAACACCCCGTGAACACGTAATACGCATGCGTGAATATGTAATAGCATGTTCTTGTGTTCCTCTGATTTACCATCCCTATTATTTATTGTAAAACCTAAAGAGTTACAAATGCCATTGTCACGGTTCATGAATTCACTGGTTTCTTCGTGTCTCGTGTATTTGTTGTTCTGTGTGTGTGGGTGTGTGTGAGTGGGCGTTACCGCTCGTTCCAGCTGATCTCATTCCCCGCACCAGCTGCTGCCAATTCATTCACCTATAAGTTCTCATCGCACTCTCCTCTCTTTGTCAGATCGTTGTTTTGGTGTCCTCAGTGTGTGTCCATCGTGTGCCATCTTCAGTCCTGTTCCTGGTTCGAGTTCCTGTTCGGTGTCTTCATGGTTTTCGTCTCGTCTGGATGTTCACCTGCACTGGATTCACCGTCACCACTCTTCACCAGCACGCTGACCATCTTGTCCCTGCGCCACCAGCCCACCCGAGTTTCTGAACTGTATTCGTGTCTTTCGACCAACCAAATAAAGAGTTTACTTGCATCCTTGCTTCCGCTTTGTGTATTATGACAGCCATGTTATGAATATGTGTTAGTTAGTGGATAGGCTACATGTGGTGTGCTACTGACCTTCATGGCCAAAATTTTAACTCTAGAACTCTTTTTTCATTTGATTGCAATGTTTAATTAATTACAAAACAAGTGTATGTTTACTCTCTGGAAGCCAGACTGAATGAATAAACACTGTTGCTGCATTCCTGACATGTTTAGAAAGTCACATAAGCAAGACACATCTACTATTAAGTGAACCAAATCATCATCCTCTACACACCAATACAAATCTTGATGATGAAGGCAGTCGATGCACAAGCCTCACTTTTTTAGCACTTTGATAATAGCTACAGAACATTATGTTAATGGCTGCAGGGAGCCGAAGAGTCTCTGTAGTTTAGCTGTCACTCTGCAGATCCTCAAGGAGGAAAAAATTAAATAAAAGAAAAACATCTAGAGAACATTCAGCAAGTAGGACAGGATGTTCTGAAAACCTGAAGGAATCGATTCAGGAACAGTGTCCATCTGACTCTCATAGTAAAATATTCTCCTTAGTTAATTAATTGCACACTGAATAATATCCAGGAGGTTGCTGTACTTAAATGTGGGCAAAACTCATTTTTCATTATTGTCAGGCACTGAAAAGTTTTTTTTACTTTGCAGTTGGGTCTAACAAGATATACAACAAACAACACTACATGTCCACGATCTTTGTGTTTGAAATCTCTATTAAGGAAAATGCATGCAGATTTGACATTCTGACGTCCTGTTAGGTCACAATTAATATTTTATTATTTTAAATGCCTTTTAAGTTTTTGTAGTTCACTTATACCCATGTGGATGCTACACACTGGTGGTGGTTGAGGAGAGATTCCCTGATATGATTGTAAAGCGCTTTGGGTGTACAGTAGTACATATGAAAGCGCTATATAAATGCCTCATTCATTCATTCATTCATTCATGTGGTGTGACAAATTAAAAGTATTTAAAAAAGTTTTATGTATAGTCTCTCAGTGAATATGGGCTCATAAAAATGTATATGTAATTATACAATTAGAGAACTGTTCAATTAATCACAGTTTCTTGGATGTGGTTGTCATTGCCACTCACACTAGCTCTGTAGGCCTATATGAAAACACTATTGCACCTGTTGGACCCTTTTTGGGACCGTTTAGTTATTTGCCTGCATGCGTGGACACGGACAGTTGAGCTCAAATGGGGTTGGCTGTAAAGTGGTTTCATGAGTGACGAGCGCATGTTTGAAGAGCTTTGCACGTTGTGTTTGTTCTTATTGCTGCAAATCTATCAGTAGGTGTTTTACAGCATCACTGTCTGACAATGAAAAGAGCTTCATCGAGACCTCAACAACTCAAAGAGCAGCTCCTGCAGGCCGTCGATGCTCAAAATAACGTGAGTAAATACCCACGCTGGATATGCATCATTACTAGCAACTGTCATTTCATTTAGTCATGCATTTTAATGGCATTTTCTACCCATTCATCCAATGATTAATGAGCTGTGTGTAGTTTTTTAATGCCCGTCTTTGTATATTTATCTCATAATCAAGACTTTTTTTATTTCTTTAATTAATTATTAAGGTAAATTAGATGGTTTTTTTTTTGTGTGTGTGTCATTGAGACGAATGACAAACAGTGTTGCCTTTTACCTGAATAAATATTATAAGAGGGTGCATCCTTTTATAACTGACATTTCACATTTGTTACAATAAAGATTGGTTTTGTTTTATTTCAAATCTCGCTGAAGTGCTGAAGTTTTTATTTTTTATTTTAAACAAGCTCCCTGGGGCCTTATTTCACAGATTCTTACAGCAATGAGTATGCAAGAATGTCACATTTGCATTTTGAACCATAACTGAGATCTGAAAGTGTCAGTTCTGCAGGTGCACATGTGAGAGTGGATTCAAATACATGAGGCCTGTTTACTTTCATGAATATGACCAACTTCTGAAAAAGACACAGGAACTGACTTTCTAGCATAAAGAAAAATTATTAATCAGTAATCAATGTAAGTCTTTTTTTAATGAATAAAGAATATTATGAAAGCCTGAATTGACATTAGCAATACTTCTGTCAGCAGATAAAGAACATGACGGCTTTATTGGACGTGATATGCTGTCTGGAAAGTTACCCCATGACTAAAGAGGCTCTAGTGGTAAGATACTAGCTATGTTTACACTGAGTTTATTATCACAACAGGTGTGTATTGTGGTATGGTTTGTCACACTGAAAATAAGAGTTAAAGACTGAGATCAGATGCACAGGGCCTTCAGAAATGCATTATATATAACAAAATATCAAACGCCACAAAAAAGGTGGCATTTATATTTGAAAGACAAATAGCACAAGCACACTTTTCAAATGAAACATTTAAAAAAAAACTATACTATACACTATGGAATACAAATTAATACAAAAAAAATATTGTGACAATTTGTGGTTGTCAAACAGTAGTGGAACATGTTCATAGTTAATGTGATGAACTTCACCTGTGGTTATATGTCTCTGTTGGAATTTATACAATAACGTATTCCATTTCATTTTATTGTATTATTTTTTAAATATACTTGCTCAAAGGTTTGGGGACGGTAAGAATTTAAAAATGTTTTTGAAAGAAGTTTCTTATGCTCACCAAAGCTGCATTTATTTGGATTCAAAATACAGCAAAACAGTAAAATTTTTAAATATTATTAAAATATGTATGAAATATATTTTAAAATGTAATTTATTCCTGTGATGCAAAGCTGAATTTTCAGCATCGTTACTCCAGTCTTCAGTGTCACATGATCCTTCAGAAATCATTGTAATATGCTGATTTGCTGCTCAAGAAACATTCATTATTATCAATGTTGAAAACAGTTGTGCTACTTAATATTTTTTGTGGAAACCATAATTCATTTTTTTCTTTGATGAATTTCCTAGAAACTTTAAAAGAACAGCATTTATTTAAAAAAAAAATTGTAAGGATGTAAAATAAACAGTTTCGATAAATGTAATACACTGGTTAACACTTTATTTTACAGTGTCTTTGTTACACATATTAAATGTACTTACTACAGTATCAACAGTAAATTATACATAATTACATGCCACTAACCCTCAACCAAACACTACTCCTAACTCTATACATGTTGTTAATTAATCTTACTCAGTATATATACAATGGGGAGAACAAGTATTTGATACACTGCCGATTTTGCAGGTTTTCCCACTTACAAAGCATGTAGAAGTCTGTAATTTTTATCATAGGTACACTTCAACTGTGAGTGACGGAATCTAAAACAAAAATCCAGAAAATCACATTGTATGATTTTTAAGTAATTAATTTGCATTTTATTGCATGACATAAGTATTTGATACATCAGAAAAGCAGAACTTAATATCTGGTACAGAAACCTTTGTTTGCATTTACAGAGATCATTCGTGTCCTGTAGTTCTTGACCAGGTTTGCACACACTGCAGCAGGGATTTTGGCCCACTTCTCCATACAGACCTTCTCCAGATCCTTCAGGTTTCGGGGCTGTCGCTGGGCAATACGGACTTTCAGCTCCCTCCAAAGATTTTCTATTGGGTTCAGGTCTGGAGACTGGCTAGGCCACTCCAGGACCTTGAGATGCTTCTTACGGAGCCACTCCTTAGTTGCCCTGGCTGTGTGTTTTGGGTCGTTGTCATGCTGGAAGACCCAGCCACAACCCATCTTCAATGCTCTTACTGAGGGAAGGAGGTTGTTTGGCAAAGATCTCGCAATATATGGCCCCATCCATCTTCCCCTCAATACGGTGCAGTCGTCCTGTCCCCTTTGCAGAAAAGTATCCCCAAAGAATGATGTTTCCACCTCCATGCTTCACGGTTGGGATGGTGTTCTTGGGGTTGTACTCATCCTTCTTCTTCCTCCAAACACGGCGAGTGGAGTTTAGACCAAAAAGCTCTATTTTTGTCTCATCAGACCACATGACCTTCTCCCATTCCTCCTCTGGATCATCCAGATGGTCATTGGAAAACTTCAGACAGGACTGGACATGCACTGGCTTGAGCAGGGGGACCTTGCGTGCGCTGCAGGATTTTAATCCATGACGGCGTAGTGTGTTGCTAATGGTTTGCTTTAAGACTGTGGTCCCAGCTCTCTTCAGGTCATTGACCAGGTCCTGCCGTGTAGTTCTGGGCTGATCCCTCACCTTCCTCATGATCATTGATGCCCCACGAGGTGAGATCTTGCATGGTGCCCCAGACCGAGGGAGATTGACCGTCATCTTGAACTTCTTCCATTTTCTAATAATTGCACCAACAGTTGTTGCCTTCTCACCAAGCTGCTTGCCTATTGTCCTGTAGCCCATCCCAGCCTTGTGCAGGTCTAAATTTTATCCCTGATGTCCTTACACAGCTCTCTGGTCTTGGCCATTGTGGAGAGGTTGGAGTCTGTTTGATTGAGTGTGTGGAAAGGTGTCTTTTATACAGGTAACGAGTTCAAACCGGTGCAGTTAATACAGGTAATGAGTGGAGAACAGGAGGGCTTCTTAAAGAAAAACTAACAGGTCTGTGAGAGCCGGAATTCTTACTGGCTGGTAGGTGATCAAATACTTATGTCATGCAATAAAATGCAAATTAATTATTTAAAAATCATACATTGTGATTTTCTGGAATTTTGTTTTAGATTCACAGTTGAAGTGTACCTATATATGATAAAAATTACAGACCTCTACATGCTTCGTAAGTAGGAAAACCTGCAAAATCGACAGTGTATCAAATACTTGTTCTCCCCACTGTAGGTATAGTTCACCTAAAAAAAGTTGTAAAAAAAATAAATAAATTGTTCTTCTGAACACAAAGGAAGATATTTTGAAGAATGTTTGTAACCAAACAGTTGTGGGGCACCATTGACTTCCATAGTATTTTTTTCCATAAGGTGAATTTAGGGTGATTGGGACACTTTCCGCCATTGAGATGACTTGGAAAAAGTGTCTAAATCAACCTGAATTCACCTGGAACAAGGTAACAAGGACACTGCAAAAATAAAGTGTAACAGAGACTATGTATGATGATGATGATGATGATTGTGTGTGAAACTGTTTTATTCCAGGAAACCAGGCTTGGAAAGTTGATCAACGATGTGAGAAAAAGAAGCACAGACAAAGATCTTGTTAAACGTCTGAAAAATCTTGTACGAAGTTGGCAGAGGTTGGTTGGAGTAAATGAAGTCACGGAAAAAGGGCTCTCAAGCTTTGTGGATTTAATTCCCACTGAACGTATTCCTGGATCAGCACAAACGCTCACGGGAAATTACAGCAAAGCTGTTTTCCACAATAACACGAGGGATGAAATATCTCAGGGTTCTGTACCAGATAATACTGTTAAATATCCCACCAATTTTAGAAAGAGTAAAATACCCGTCCGTGCCATCAAACCATATTCCTCGTCCATCAAGCATTTACAACAATTCACGAGCTTGAGACCATCGTTGTCCAATCAGCATTCCCATAACCAGCACATGTCCCAAAGCCATGCCACCTCTGCCAGTCACAGTGACACAAAGCATCGTATAGTGGCAGAGAAACCAGCTCAATTCACCTGCATTACTTCTAGTCTAGCTTTAAATTCCTCCATCCAAGATTCATACATAAAGATGCAACAGCCTTCAGACCTGCTCAACATACTCAAGCCTGCTACGCTGAACGTTAACCTCCATGAGGTCTCCAGCACAGTGACAGACACAAACATAACATCTGAGGATACGAAGAATCAGCATAACAATCATGGACGTCCCGCAGAGGAGGACAGAAACAAAACTACACAACCGCAAGCAAGCAAACTAACATATGGCCCTCAGACTCCACAAATCATACCTGTATCAAGCAAAACATCTGATTGTCAGAGATCAACAGAAAGTGAAATCCAAGGCAGTGAGCAGCATCTGAAGCAAAACCTTTGTTTGGTCACACAGACACACTGGAGAGAGATGTCACTAAAGAAGATGATTCAGAGTAGCTTGCCGACTTCAGAAAGATCAGGGATGGGCTTTTCTGTGGCTGAGAAATTCAAGCAAGAGAAAAAGAATTCAAAAGAGTGCAGAAAAAGACACGCGTTTATACCAGATGTCCCTGTTACAGAGCTTCCTGGGGTCAGCCGAGAGATCACCGAGAGAGACCTTGTCAGGATACGCAGGCATCGATGGCATGGTGTGAATGGCTGTTATGATAATAGAAATAACTGGTATGATTGGACTCAGTCCATAACCCTGGATCCATATGGGAATGGGAGTAAACTTAAGATCTTGCCTTATGTTGCCATAGATTACAGATGCTGAGTCTTCAAAGGAACGTTTCTTAAATCTCCAAATGAGGATTCTCAACTATTTTAGACCTGTATTTTTCTCTAGTTGGGTTTCTCTATGCTTTATGGTCCATTGCAATGGTGTGCAAAAATAAAAGTATTAGCATATGTCTCTATGACATGACGTGAATATTTTTGTAGTGCATTATTTCCTTTTAAAATAGGCCTAATTTGATAAAATCATTACATATATCATTTTATTCTATAAAACCAGTGGCGCAAAAAGTGGGTATGCACTATGTGCGGCGCATAGGGGCGCAGCACCCAATGTGTGTGTGTGTGTGTGTGTGTATATATGTATGTGTGTGTGTGTGTTCATCTGAGCCTCAATGGTCTGTCACTGCTCGTCAATGTCAGAATATTTTAGATGACCAATCGAATCAAAGTAGGCGGGCTTTATGTTCACAGAAGCTGCTGTGCGTGAATTTCTAGTAGCACCTCACTGCGGTACACAAGATCCAGGGGGCGGAGTTGGATCCAGATCTAAGGGGTGGAGACTGGTAGGTTTAGGGGTGGGTTTAGGGATCAGGGGGTGGAGATAGGTAGGTTTAGGTATAGGCTTGTTCGACTTCATGCAGCTCTGCGCAGACCGATCGGCAGCTGACTTGACAGTGCATGCCAGTTAGAAATTTTGTCCGACTTGATCCAGCGCCGACGCCACGTGACTTTGACATATGCCATCAAAGTACCGCGAGAGTGATTCGAGAGTAGCCGGAGAACTCAGCCAGCGCAGCTTCTCAAGAGCGGCTGCTTGAGCTCAGATGACGACACAGCTGTTCCACGATTGGCCGGATTCACCGCATGACAATGATCACGTGTGTTTCGTGTTTATTCGAACACCTTTAGTTCCTCTAAAGCTCACAAATCAGTTTTTTATAACAGTAAACACTCTTTTCATGTAGTCGCGATGTTATATTGTTATAAATGATTAAAAAACGTAGACTCCACTTCTGTGTTCTTCTTCAAACAGACGCTGTATGAAGCAGTACATAAAGTATTGAATGAAAATGTCTCTGAAACATTATTTGGCAAATATTGCATTTATTTCACTTCAGCTGTGGTAAAGTATGCAAACACCACGTGAGCGGTCACTACGGGAACCAGAAAGTGTCCGACTTCACGTCTCCGTTTGCAGCTCCTCCCCGCCTGCACGCGGCTACTCTCGCCGATCGGATACATCCAGCCGATGTCGAACACACCTTATATGTAAGGTGGTGGATCTGGATCCAACTCCTCCCCCTGGATTTCGTGTTCTGCAGTGAGGACCATCTCCGAATTTTAGCAGAGCGACTAGACGCTTCTAGCCTGGGTTTCCCCATGCTGCCTTGCCCACAGCGCGATTTTATTCACGCTGCTAGGCAGCCTGGACACCATGGACTAGATTTTCCCCCCAAAAAGGGAACCAATCACAGAACGGGGAGGGAGCAGCAAGACGATGACGACGTCTATGCGACACACCGAAGCAGTTTGTTTATATCTATGGATCCAACATGGCATCAGAACTGTCATCGCCTGTGGCCCATGCATATCTACTGTCACTAAAAATCAGTGGTAAAACGTGTGGAAATGCTAGATTTTTTTATAGCTGACAAAGTTAAAGTCTAATGAAATACACTGACACCTTATTTTTGTCCTTTCAAAAGTAACTGAATGCCCTGCTACATACAGTATATTAGCCTACATTAATCATAATTCTATTTAAAACATATAAATGTACATGCATATGTATAGGCTAATTATGTCATTATAAAATATATATTTGTTTATATACACACTATAAATGCATATATTTGAAAATAATAAATTTTCCGCTTAGCCTAGATCTACGCGCCCCCTAAACCCACATAATAAAGATGGACAGTGACATAGACATTTGCACAAATTAAGCATACGTTCCATACAATTGAGGTATTATCGAAATATTTACATTTGAATAACGATCGAGTGATTATTTAACAAAAGGCAAAAACGGTCAGGCCAGGGTTACATTTTAGACAGACAGACACACACACAACTCTGAAGCAATAGAAAAGTCCTCGGGACCGCATCACTCGCATTGGTGTACAAGGCCGAAGTCCACTATTCTCCAGTTGAATGGTTGCTACACACACAGTTTAGATTTGTCCGTGGTTGATGGCCAAACAACCGCCCACAGAGTCTAGTCCTGGTAGCATCGCAGGGACAGATGCACTGGAACTTTTGCACCAAGAAAACAAACGCGCGTCCCATCATTGCTCTCTCATCTACGCGATATCACAGTTTGACATGTCCGTCATTGGAAAATTCCACGTGGTGTAATGAACAATTAAGAGAAAGTGTCTTCTCATTGGATAAGAAAACTCAGTCATGAATAATTATGAGACACCGATGAGTCATCAAAGTACTATAGTGCTCTGCCACGTCACAGCCTGTGACGTGCACACGATGAAGATTTTAAACCCGGAAGATGAAAATAGCGGGAAAAAACTCAAATGTAACCATTTTCCCCCTACTATTAAATCTAACAGATGCTAACATTGTCTTCAATGGTGTTCAACACACATAGCCTACCTCTGTTAAAATCTCAGAAAATTTGGTTTAGGGTTTCATGACCCTTTAAAAAATGCTCAGCTTTAGGAGGGGAAGAGACAGGGCAAGATGAGGCAAGATGAGGAGACAGAAAAAGAAAGAGTGATGGAAATGAGGAGAGAGCAGGTATTGACAAATAATCTACTGCCACTAACATGGTTTTAAAGCTATTTCTTATCCTTTTTTGGCCTTCAAACGTTAAAAAACTCCCTAACAAACTCACATTTAGGACCTCTTTGATTTAAAAGGCGTAAGATCAATAATGAATGTGTACATATTGTGAATGAATTTAATAAACTTAGTTACCTAGCTTTCCTAGTAGCTTTCAGTAAATGAATGCGTCTGATAAAATGATTCATAAATCAACCTAACAGTTGACCCTATGTTTACTTTCTTCACTGACAGACAAACGTGAAAATATCAGCCTATATCAGTCAAAGCTCAGCTTTAGGAGGGAAAGAGACAGGGCAAGAGAAAAACAAAGAGAAAAAGAGTGTGATGCTGCTGATGAGGAGAGAAAAATAATCAGCTGCCCACTGACATGGTTTTAAAGCTATTGTTATCAACAACAAAAAAATTGTCTTTCAAAGCATCTTAAAATGCACATGTAGATCAGAGAAATCAAAATTTTCTCGGGAGATACTTGTTTAAACATTGTTCATGAGTCAAAAATATGCATTTTGAAAAGATAAAAAAAAAAAAAAACGTTTTTAAAGCTTTATTTGTCAATGACCCATATACTATGAATATATTATGAAACCTCTGTCCTGACTTTTAACAATATGTTAAAATATATATATATATTCCTGAGGTAAAATATTATGCTTCGAAATTATTTAGAGCATTGTTTTCAGTTTTGAAGAGAGACAAATTAATTAGATTGAAACTGCAGTTCCCCAATTTATCCTGTAGATGGCAGAATTTACCTGCAATTTCTCATCCGTACAGAATAATAGAAGCGCCTTGGCTTTCATGCAAGAAAAACTATTTTGTACAGTGTTTTCCTCTTATAATAACCTTATATATATATATATATATATATATATATATATATATATAATAACAACCTGTAGTACGTTTTATACGACTTTCTGTATTGCACTTTTCTGCAACTGATGACTTGCATAGACCTAAATCTTGTTATGACGACTTAAATAATTATTTACATTAGTATATCCTAATATATGTAGCACCTAAAAGGACCTGTGGTGGTGATGGGAAAAAATATAACTCTCGCAAACCTTTTGCGTTCTCCTGAGAAACATTCCGCTCTCCGGCAAAATTGTGTGATGGAAATAATATGTGATGGGGGAAATAATATGTGATGGGAGGAAAAATTATATCAACGCTTTGCATTTTTCCTCCCATCTCATACATTTTAAATCACCCGCAATAATAATACACATATTGTATTATTTATTTAATAAAAACAAGATCTACAGTTAACACAAAATATAATTACTAGTTACTATAAAACCATAATTTAACTCTTTTTTTTTTTACGTTTTTTAAAAAACGGTAACTTTTCGTATAAACAACATATTTACGAAAGCCTCCGACCAGAAGTAAAAGTTGGGAAGAATAAGCTGAACCTGTGTAAACCATAGGTGTAAACAGTGCACACCTTTAACAAAAAAAACTCTCTCCAGGTTACCATGGTGAATTTTCGTATGGGCGTGACTTAGCGTTCTCACGTGACTCCTCCACCAGCGATTCCTCCAGAGTAGACGTCGCGTCGTGGCTTGCGCTGAAAGATGGCCGCGGTGGAGCAGCGCCCGCCCGTGCGGGAGGGAATGCGGATCGCGGTGCTGTGTCTGTGCTGGTACACCGTCAGCTCGGGCGGCAACGTGATCAATAAAATCATTCTCAACGGCTTCCCTTATCCGGTCACGGTCTCTCTTTTCCATATCCTCTCCATCATCGTGTTTCTCCCGCCGCTGTTGCGAGCCTGGAGCGTCCCGCGAGCGGAGGTACCGGCCCTCTACTACCGCTGGTACATTCTGCCGCTCGCCTTCGGGAAATACTTCGCCTCCGTCTCGGCCCATTTCAGCATATGGAAGGTTCCGGTGTCGTATGCGCACACTGGTAAGTAACGGGGCGGCTGGGGGGGGGCTTTCGGTTTTTCATATCGGCTTTGTGTAACAGGCCTTATTATTTAATATCAATGAAAGTGAACGTAACTAGCCAACCTGATCGGATGTGTCGATTCTGCTTGGTTCGTTTAATCGAGTTTAAATCAACGTGCGTTATTGCTGTTTAACCCTTAACCACAGCTGGGAATCTTAACAATCTGCGTTCCCCGGACATTTAAACGCCCACTTGCATCCAAACATAAAGCAACCAATTGAAATGATGATTTAATGACTCGTCAGTAATTGCTTTACGATCGAGCTTTGATAACATTACACTTTATAGAAGTATTCTTAGACTACGTCACTTCCGCACTCTTAATACATACTGCCACATCATCCACCTGCGTGGCTGTTCAAACTAGTTTGGGAAGCTTCAATTCCTTTTGTTTATGTATGAGACAAGTGACGTCCTTATCAAACCCTGCTGTAGTAATCATGATAGAAAAACAACTTTATCTGTCAGATGTACAATAACAGAGCCGTGCATAATGACACGAACTGTTACAAACGCGCCATTCAGAACAGCGTTGAAAACTTAGTATTTCAATCTAACATAATTTGCATTTCACACAGTGACAGTAGCGTCCTGCAAACTGTTTCAAGCATCATCTGTCTGTTATGCATATATCAGCATGTAGCCTATCTTTTATGAGCTCTTCAATAGTGTCATTTTTATCTGATTGGTTGTCTTGACCAGTGACTTGTGGCTTTTACACTGTAAGGTTGCGTGGCTCCATTCATTTTCATCATCTATATTACTGGGGGGGGGGGGGGGGGACATCAAGTGACATTGAATTTTAGTTCACATAATGTAACGTTACTTTCAAAGGTATGCAGAAACTTTTAAATATATAGACATCCATGACTTTTCCCTGTTCTCAAAAAAAAAAAAAAAAATTCCAGTTGTTTGTGGTCTCTTAACAATTTATAAGCATAACAAGAAAAACCAAAAAATTCACTGACTTTAGACATTTATGGCGCTTTTCCACTGCACGGCTAGGCTCGTACAAGTAGGTAACTAAACCCTAAACCAACTTTTTTTAGTTAATGATCTGTAAGAATGGGGCCTTATTAGTGCTGTTCATTGATTTGACTAACTTTTTTGACATTTGGGTATAAAGTGTTTTAATTCTACAATATATGGTGTAAAAACATCTGAGTGCTGCCCTCTTCAGGTTGAACGGTGGCTACTGCAGTTGAATTTTCCTATTGGATGTTGCGGTACTGCGTGACGTAAGCAGGTTCCAGCTCACCACGCCCTCTCTTGGTACGAGCTACCGCGCCCTTGGATGAGCTAGCGTAGAATAGATTTATCTGTATTTAGTACAGTGGTCAGGAGGGTACGTACTACGTAGGTGTAGTGTTGCTGGTTGCAACAGCACTGCCGGACTGCATAGCTTTCCAGCAGACTTGGAAATTAGGCGCCAGTGGTTGCATGCACTTGGCCTGGAAGACCGTGAGTGTGAAACCTGCATTTTACGCGGAATTGCTTTTGAAACGCAATAGAGGTGGAAATGGGCTTCTCCACACAGCTCGCGCTGAAAAGCGACGCAGTGCCAAACGCTGCTCCTCCTGCATGGACTCCACCACCGCAGCGGCGTCTTGATGTGAGAGAGTGATCATATATATTTTAATCACAAATAATTTTTAGGCTAAAGTTAATCCTCTGGGGTCGACAAACGCGCCGGCGCATTTTGCTGGATTTTTTCACATAGTGGCAAAATATGAAAATGCCTATAGAGAGCGCGCGCTATTGACATCAACTCGATAAAACTCATCAGATGCATGTACTTTACGTCGTCTTGCGACCCTGTGAGTCACTCTCCATTTTAGAGTCTGACAGCAGGTCTCAGGTGCACGCCCTTCCGCTCACGGTTCGTCCCCTCTATCTCCGCTGGGGTCTGCCCACTATAGAGAGCCTAAGTCCCTCCCCTTCCGGTCGACCACCATGGGACCTTATTTCGGAAAAATATTGTATGGTAGTCTATGGCGAGAGACAACAAATATTTTGATCTCGTTTGAATTGTGCCCTGATTTACACATATGATGTTTGTCAATTTAAAAGATACATTTTAAAGTCAAGAAAGTCGCAGCTTGATGTAAAACTGCTGAGGTATAAGACTGTGAAAATACGTAATTACAAAGACTACAAACCCAGAAGGCGCACATGAGACGTCATACCTTTTCTCTCAATGAATGAAGCTAACTTTACTGAAGCTAACGTCTGTCATTTTTTCTATAGTCTTACATTATAATCGTAACGTAACGCCGTCATGCCTGAGTGTTTTGAGCCAGAATACACACATACGAGCAACGGATCTTGTGACGTACATAGTGGGAGACGAGAGATGTAGTTCATTGAGCGATTTTCACATAAAACTAAACGTTACTCTTCTGTTTTATGACAAACCGCGACTTTCTTGACTTTCATAATTACCTTTTAAATTGACAAACATCATATGTGTAGTTCAGGGCACAGTTCAGACGGAATAAAAAGATAAGTTGTCTCTCGCCATTGACTTCCATACATATTTTTTCCGAAATAAGGTCCCATGAGCCGGAAGCGGAGGGGCGGGACTTAGGCTCTCTATTCTAGCATTTTTCAAATATTGCCAGTGGGTGGAGTCAGGCTCTGACCAGGGGTTTAGTTACCCTTTAAAAACAGGTGCTACAGCGGTGGCTGTTACTGGCTATTTAAATCTAGCGGGTTTGGTGTCTCTTGTCGCAAATACAATGACGCTGGTAGTGACGATTCTGTCTGACCAGTCAGTGATCTGCAGTGTCACGTCACATTTTAGTATCAGTACGGTACGGTACGGTACGGTACGGTACGCTTGGAACCTCAACAGAGGTGGTACCATTTAAACGGGAGCCATACCGTACCATGCCGTGGAAAAGCGCCACAAAGTGAGCCGTATCGCACCATGTAGTGGAAAAGCGCCATTATTCAAATATATATATCTAGAGAGAGTACATTTGCCAACTCATCACAAATCTGGCATCACTAACTAAGAATTTTGCCATAAAGGGATAGTTCACCCAAAAATGAAAATTAGCCCATGATTTACTCACCCTGAAGCCATCCTAGGTGTATCCTCTTCTTTCAGACGAATACAATCAGAGTTATATTAAAAAATGAGAGTGCTTTATAATGAGTGAATGGCTGTTTGACTTTGGAAGTCCATTAAAGCACATCCATTCATGATAAAAGTGCTCCACACGTCTCCGGGGCTTAATAAAGGCCTTCATTAAGTGAAGCGATGCGTTCGTGTGAGAAAAATATCCATATTTAAAACTTTTATCGACTAAAATAACTAGCTTCCGGCAGACTGCCGTACGCATCGATTTACGGCAAGAGAGTAACCCTTGAACTTGACGCACAACGTAATTGCGAACGCGGATTGAACCGCGAGAGGCGTCAATTGCCGTCATTACCATAGACAGTAAAAGAAATGGACACAGCGACCCCCATTGGATTCAACGGAGAAAAGTGAAGTCAATTAGAAGCACTCACTTCCTGATGGCTGAGCGTACTGCGCAGACTGCGCATACTGCTTGACGATGTAGATGTGACGTGAGCAACCCGTCTGTCTTCTAGTGGCTGTGGCATGAGAAATCTGAATCATTCCCTTCCGAAACTTGCAGAGACGGAGAGCGTGAGTAGGAGGTGTCCATGAGCTAGGAGCAGGAGAAACTTTTGCTAAGTATTCTGATTAATTACTTTGTCATTTTGCCTCCACGTCCCCCCGATTGCCCGCGAGCTTCTCCTCCTGTCCATACGGTCATTTCTCTACTGTGCGACAGAGAGTCGCGTGGTTATGACGCAATCGTTAGCCTATTTTTACAAAAACTGCTTCTACGGGGCCATAACGTAAGATACAAGGTAATGGAGCCTTTTATACATTTTCGTGTTTCTTTAGAAATAAATAATGGACAAATGGAGTCTTTAAACGCCTCAGATGTAAAGTTATTCGCTGTCATAGTGACGCCAAAATGAATGGGAGTCAGTGGAATGCTAACAGCAGGTGAGGGTCTGCTAATCAATGGCGGCGCCCAGGGAAGCTTCAGTGTTTTCTGAAACATTGGCCCCCTGGTCATTACCTTGTGAGTCAAGTTCAAGGGTTACTCTTTTGGCGTAAATCGATGCGTCATTTGTGTGTGGTGTGGGTTGTGAAATGCTTAAAAACCGTGAAAAGAAAGTCTCAAAATCCAAATGAATCAAATGAGATCGTCACTGAATTTACGCGTGTCACCTGATCCACACATGCACATCTTCTTTGTTGCACGTGCAAATTAGGATACACTAATTCACAAAAATGTCTCTCTTTGTATAAATTGCTACACATTAATTCAATTTTGAATTTTGCACACACAAGCTGAAAGGCATCTGGTTGTGGATAGTAAAGCATACCTGCAACATTTATCAAGTTCATGGATAATTGTGCTTGCACGTGTTCATCATTTTGATACTATATTCATCCCGTAGTATGGGTACAATCCTTTTGGGTAGGGCGTGTTTGTTTTGGTGATTTCAAATATTAACAGCATTTCTCTGAAATCGCTTACTTAACTATTAAAAACTTTTAATAGTTTGTAAGGTGTTTGTTAAGTTTAGGTACGGAGTAGGATTAAGGGATGTAGAATATGGTCATGCAGAATAAGGCATTAATATGTGCTTTATAATTACTAATAAACAGCCAATATCCTAGTTATATGCATGCTAATAAGCAACTAGGTAATTCCGTTTGCAGATACAACTGATGGATTTGAGTTTGTTCGGGCGTATATAGCATTAAGCAGCTGTGTGTTTTAAATATGAAGCAGCGTTAGTGCAGGAATCAGCAGGGAGAGTGTGAGTGTTGTTTCCGAGGACTCGACTGCAGCTGAGATGTTTCAAACACCAGGTGCAATCACAAGATTTTACAGAAGAACATGTGACGAGACTAATGGCTGATGTTATTAGATGAGTGAATGCATGTCTTCTTTCCATTCTCTGCTTCCTAGTGAAGGCCACCATGCCCATCTGGGTGGTTCTGCTGTCACGGATTATCATGAAAGAGAAGCAAACCACAAAGGTCTGTCTTCCTCTAAACACAGTTAGAAATAAGTAATGTATTCACTGGATTTATAATGGTTTTAATTGTGTTTTAGTCATTCAGTACTGAAGTTTGGATTATTTATTTGCATGTTTTTTCGACCAGGTTTACGTGTCTCTTATACCCATCATTGGAGGTGTCCTGTTGGCCACTGCCACTGAATTGTCCTTTGACGTCTCTGGATTGATCAGCGCTCTGGCAGCCACGCTCTGCTTCTCGCTACAGAACATATTCTCCAAAAAGGTTCCTATTTCTTTTTGGTGATGTATTTAAGTTAGAAAAATTCTGGGATGAGTTCCTGTTTGAAATGATTTTTGTGGTTGTTTTAGGTCTTGCGTGACACAAGGATTCACCACCTTCATTTACTGAACATCCTGGGATTCAATGCACTTTTGTATATGCTGCCCACGTGGATTTTAGTGGACCTCTCCTCTTTCCTGATGGAAGGAGACCTGGTAAATATGTTTTGAATATATATATATAATTTTTATTTTTATTTTTTATGAATATAAAATAAGAGGGTGTTTATGAGTAAATCTGTCCAGAAATGTCCAGTTCATATCTGTCCCAAAATCAAAAGAAAAAAATGTTTTACACAAAGAATTTTGGCATTGTGTGACATTATTTTTGTCATTGTCCTCCTAACCCATTGTAATGTAGAAATGCAATTACAATGGGTTCTGTTCGAACATCATGATTTTAATGCAATCATTTTATTTGTATTAAAATGATATTAATTTTAAATTCAGTAAAACAAATTGTACTTTACTTTTTTTAATTAAATATGGTAATATTTGTTATCATTACATTAAACAATTAGGGAAGGTGGTGGTGTATTTAATAATGACATTCTTTTGATCAACAAAGTAAAACAAAAGTTGCTGTTCCCTAAATTTAAGTGCAATGAACTTGGATGTTTAAGTAATTTCAACTTAAATTACATTAAACTGGCTTTAAAAAATGAGTTGAATTTTGTATAACATTAAAAAGTTGCAAATTGCTAAACTTATTTTCAAAGCAAAGTAAAAACAGAAGACTGGAGTAATGTTACTGAAAATTGCCAAAAATTAGGTCTAAAATTATGTTAAATCTGACCTCTAGTTCATAAACGCCAAATGAGAACTGAGCCTGGGTTCTCCCAAGTTTTTTTTTTTCTCCATTAGGTCACCTGATGGAGTTTTTCGGTTCCTTGCCACTGTTGCCTTTGGCTTGCTCAGTTGGGGATATTTGGGGATATTTAATTTAATTAATCAATCAACAATACTATTGATCAGCATTACCAAACGTGGACGTTTTCCACTAGAAACAAACATTGATGTATTATTTTAATTTAATACTGTGAAGCTGCTTTGATACAATCTGTATTGTGAAAAGCGCGATATAAATAAACTTGACTTGACTTAATAGACAAGTTATTTTAATCAATCAACAATACTATTGATCAGCATTACCAAACGTGGACGTTTTCCACTAGAAACAAACATTGATGTATTATTTTAATTTAATACTGTGAAGCTGCTTTGATACAATCTGTATTGTGAAAAGCGCGATATAAATAAACTTGACTTGACTTAATAGACAAGTTATTTTAAATCCTAATAATAATATTTCACAATATTACTGTGTGATCAAAAACATTTTTAAAATCTTACTGGGCTTTTGAACAGTAGGTTACCTTTTTTTTAATTACTTTAGAGGTTAATAAAATTGCCTTTGGAATGTTTTAAACCAGTTTCATGAGATTCAACCCTGAATTCGAGACCTGCGCTGGATGGATTTTTTTTTTTTAGTCCCTCTCCCGCAGGATTCTGTCCTGCTCCCTCAAAAATGTTGCCTCCTCCTGCTCCCATCCGCAACATTCACGTTTTGTACCGCCCACAAAAGCCCACTGGTAAAGGTATACATGGCTTTTTTCAGTACGTCCATGAAATTTCCATGAAATAGTGGAATAATGTTGCCAAGCCACAGCCTTCACATGATTGCATAAACGCTCCCGATAAATTATTTGTTGTTAAAGCATCTACATTCAAAAACCACTGTAAAGCGATAGTTCACCCAAAAACTGTGCCATTAATTACTCAAATCTTTGTAAAATGTTGTCATTAATTACCCACCCTGATGTCATTCTAAGCCCATAAGACTTTTGTTCATCTTTCACAATTGAACGGTTTAGTCCACATTTTCTCCATGGTTTATATGATGAACTGATTTAACTTAGGCTTTTACTAACAACAAACCTGTCTGTGATTGGCTACATTGCTCACTGCTGCAAAAACGCGTTGTAAACAGAAACCTTTGACACTCTCCAGAGCACACATACGCACTGGTGCGTTTGCCAAATATGATGCTATTACAGAGAACACTGATCCTAGACCAGCAGTTATGGACCGCTTTTCCTTCCAAAAGCAATCAGAAGCAGCAGCAGGCAGGGGAAGGCTTAGCCTCCTTTAGATGAATAACAATTTATTCGTTTTTATCTTTAGATATTTACATTACAGTCCCGCAAATGGTTTTATTCTTCTGCAATCCGCACACACACAAGTGTTTTACCACCTGCACTCAACCATCAAACCTTGACCCGTCGGGTCCTGCAGGAGTGCAGGTGAAGCACTGTGATTCTCTTAACTCACGGCCACGCTCATTTTTTTTTCTCCGTTCTCTTCTACAGACGGAGATTTCCAACTGGACTGGAACAATTGTGCTGCTCTTCATCAGTGGTATCTGCAACTTTGCACAAAACATGATCGCTTTCAGCGTTCTGAACCTGGTCAGCCCACTCAGTTACGCCGTAGCCAACGCAACAAAGAGGATCATGGTCATTAGTATATCCCTACTGATGCTCAGGAACCCCGTCAGCACCACCAACATTATCGGCATGATGACAGCAATACTAGGTGTCTTCCTTTACAATAAGGTAATTTCCTTTTTTAGGCATATCATTACACAAATGTCAATGCAAAAATGTCAAATGAACTCGAATTGTTTTCCTCACCAGGCGAAATATGACACCAACCGGGAGGCCAAAAAGACAGCGCTGCCAGTTTCAACACAGGATTTGGTGTCGTTCGACAAGCCCCAGTCCAACGGGACCGGGCCCTTCACACACAGCTCAGACTTTCAGCACGGTCGGAGCACAGTACTCACCGACCACTTTCAGTACAGCAGACAGGCCTACACAACGAATTACAACTCCAGTCAGTATGTGGTGTGAGTCGAGCACTTCGAAGGACTCTAAAGACTCGTCTCTTTCATACGAACAAGGAGTGTCGAAATGACTGGAAAAGGAATGTTTACTCACAAAATCCTACTGCTTTACTTTTTCTTTTATTTATTTCATTACAAACCTTAGGTTGTGTTTTCACATTTATTTTGTGAGGAGATTCTCGGTGGTATGTGTAGATTATAGGAAGGTGCTGGGAATAACTTTTTTTTATTATTTTTGCACAGGATGCATTTCAGAATGTAGGGTCTTCATCGCCACCATGTTACTGCGAGTGAAGGACAGATAGACAAACAGTCACATAACGTACACTGGGTCACTGCAAATACAACTGCATCAGGGTATTTTGCGTTTTATTTGTAAATATTTTATTTATTTTTATAGGTGCATTGGTTGACCATATCATGGACTGAAAACACCCCTTTGAATTTTTGAATGTCTAATATCTGTGAAGGAGTCACTTTTTTTTTTCTGGGATGTTGAAATCATACAGAGGTCACTGTACAAGATCACTTGAATCATGGTGTACATTCATATGCATGATTATTATTTTTTGTATCTATTTTTTTTTTTTTTTGTACTGAAGTGCTGACAGGGGACTTCTTTGATACAATGGCCATAACTTATGGGTCAGTATAATTTGTTTTGAATAGGAAGGTTCATAAAACAACTTAATATTTTTGGAAGTTGACATTCTTTACATTTCAATTTGTTTAAAATCTTAGTTCCTCAAACTGCAGTCTAATAAAAAGTCTGAGGACAGTTTCCTCGACAGTGAAATTCACGAGAATGCTCTTGTTAAAGACGGCAGTATTGGAGGTCTTTCAGGCCCTTTAAGGGTGTGAAACCTGAAGTTGACAGAAACTGGACAAACTTTTTGGTTAAATATGGTCAAATGTGTTAGAGCTGAGAGTACTACACCTTTATTAGTAGCTGAAAGCATTAATAAACAAGCCAGAATATTAAAAAAATAAAAAAACGTGGGTTATTTCATAAAAACTTAGATTTTTGAGATTTCTTTTGAGCCTGCTTTTTGGGTATTACTGACCCGTTATCGTCTTTGTTCCCAAAGTTATACCAATTTTAGCAAAATGTGTGAGGTGCTTTTTTTTTTTTTAGTTTAATATTTCTGTTTCTCCACTTCTTTGCTGTGTCTTGCTGCTGGAAAGTTAGACACATTTTTGGCTAAAAGCATGCACATTCTTGCATAACTGCAAAGAGAGAAGAACTTTTTAAAATATATATTTTAAGTGTTGTATATTTTAAATGGCATCATGATATTTTTCACAAGGACAAGGTTCACGTGACATTCTCTGTCTTTGTGTATTCGGAGGATCGGTTCAGGCAGATGAAGTGCTTCACTCGTTGATACTGTAACTTCAGCTGCCCGAAATGAAAGGCTGTGGGTGTGGTCTCTTCATTCTGTCTGTTTTTTTATTGGTCCACACCTTTTGCTCTTTCATTGTGACAAATATCTTCTCTGCCGATTTTCCTACTTGTTGCTTGTAGGCGATTGGTTGTAAATGTACAAGAAATACTGGACTGAAACAACACAGTTATTAACAAGATGTGAGTTAGCACTGGACTCTCAATGTCTCAAACTGAGATTTTAAAGAAATCTACATAACTTTTTTGATTCTTGTGTTGTATTATACAGTAAATAATTGTAAACTGAGCCTAAACCTTGGAAATGTTCAGCTCAATAGAACCAATATCACAGTGACTTTACCTTCCCATTCAGAATATAATGCACTACTGTAGTATTTGATACGTTTCCAGTCAGCTTCAGAATATTTAAGCTCTTTAGACCTTTTCCCTGGGAGATTCATACGTGTCATAATCTGACAGTTATGTTGAGTCACATTTAATTGTTTGTGTGTTTTTTCCATTTGTTTTTCTATGGTGTGGAAATGCATTGTCACACTTTCTGTGTTGAGATAGTTTTGCCTTCAGCCAGTGTTTATATGATTTGATTTTAAGATGCCTTGGTACGGTTAATGTTGCATTTTTTTCTTGAAAACTTAAAGGTTATAAGATGACTTATTTTTAAATGTGAAAATAAAGAAGATTAATTGATAAAGTCTCGCTGTCATATTTGTTTAGTGCTTTGGAAAGCAGAATCCTAAAACTGTTTGTTTCTAAGTCTGTTACATTTTGAATCACATATTTTTAATGTGGATTTGGACGTGTAAACGCCACTGTAGGCAGAAAAACGCACAAACACAAAAATAGCATTGTCCCTTTTGTTTGTAATGAATGGCACATTAGCTACACTATGTTTAAAATATCATACAAAGAATGACATATTCTGGGGTTTGAGTTAGAATTCTCAAATGTAGTTTTCATGTAAAAAGAAAAAGAAAAAAGTTACAAATTCAAGTTGCTTTATACAGGCTAAAATGACTAATTATGTTTAATGGCTTCAGGGGTGGGAATCTTTAGGCACCTCACGATCCGATTCCAAAACGATTCTTGATCTACTTTTTTTTTTAATCAGTAGCCTATTTTTGCTCGGTTTAAAAGAATGAAAAGATTGTGTTGATAAAATCCACCTATCTGACCGACAGAGGGAGATAAAGCTCTGTCTGGCTCAACATCAGCTTCGATAGGAGAGAACTTCACTGTCAACAAAGGCAATATTTGTTTTCCTTTATTCATATTTAACAATGTATATTAAAATATTTAGATTAAAATAAATCATAGCCCAGGGCCATAGGCCATCAATAAACTAGAGACTCTGTACGTCCTTACGAAAAAGAAGTTTATTCGAGCGTGCTATTTGTACACTTCTTTTAAACTAAAAATAACTCTACTTTTTCTGTACTTCTCAGAAATATATAGTTATACTTCTCGAAAATATACTTAAAATTGCACGTATCCTTGAACAGAAATACTTGTAGGCTATAACGTTAGGTTACTCAATCTTTTGATCGAGAATCAAGTAAGTTATACTAAGTATAATACTTGGCTTGTAGTTTACTCTTTTGATTGAGTAGCCTATTAAATACTTTTCACATAGTTTTACTGTCTTATAAACGTATATTTTTTGAAAATATTGATTTATAAAAATAAAAATAAACATGTATTCAGTGTTGCCAGATTGGGACGGTGATTTCCAGCCCAAAAGCTCACGAAAACCCGCCCACTACAAGAAAAAACCGCCCAAAATTTTACTGCCGCCAAAATAATATGATATAAATTCATTACCATGTCATTCAAGGTTGATAACCACAATTTGTATCTCTTTAAAACAAAATAACAATGATAAAAAAAAAAATAAAAAAAAAATTCCAGGAAAACAGATCAAAACAGGGCAATAATAAAGGAGAATTATTAGCCAATATGACTAAAATGTCCAGATGGACA
This sequence comes from Rutilus rutilus, assembly GCF_951802725.1. NCBI lineage: Eukaryota > Metazoa > Chordata > Actinopteri > Cypriniformes > Leuciscidae > Rutilus > Rutilus rutilus. The sequence continues at coordinate 6,250,778 of NC_140227.1, forward strand.
CTGTCAAAACGACAATCAAGAAATGAACCGATTACTTTAACCCTCGGAAGTACACATTACAGAACATAACGCAGAATTTAGCAGTCAAACTCATTCATCGTTGATTCAAACCTTTTTCAGCAGCTGTCAGGGTCGAGTATAGTGCAATCTGGACGGTGTAAAAGTTGCCGATGTCTCTGGTAAGGTTAGGTTAGTGTGCACATGGCCATGGACATATTTCACGTCCCATATTTCATTTAATATCAAGTCATTAAACTGTGCTCTCCTCAGAGTTATATTCACCATCTATCTCCCACCAGGTGTACGTTTTTAGAGTTGCTCACTATCTTACTCTTTACTGTGTAGATAAAACTTACTGTTTAGTAGGCTATAGCTAGCCTATCACTTTGGCATTAGCGATCACTTGAATATACAGCTACAACTTATCGCGCTCAATCGCATCTGCCTGCTGATCACTGATTGGCTAAAAGTGCGTGCTCGTCGGTGATGTCAACACTAACGCCAGCTGACTCTGCATGGGCGCGCGTGTGTGTACAGTAATGTCATGATGACTGATTTTATGGACTACATGCACACTTTAGTTTAGTTTTTTAATCAATTAGACTTTAAAATGTAGATGTTTGAAAACCGCCGAACTGACCCCAAACCAGCCCAAATTTTGTCCACCCGCCCAAACCCTTTTTTACCCGCACAATCAAATTCAAAACCGGGAACCCGCCCAATCTGGCAACACTGCATGTATTCCTAATTCTGAGTATCTGAATATGTGTGTCCACCATAGACTGTGGTGTCCACTGGCAGTACATGTGAATTTACTTCAAATCTATCCATGTTTATGGTGGGGGGCGCTATGACAAATCTTCTGAAAGAGTACGTACTGAATCTCCTGATCAAAACACAGGTGAAGAAGAGGCAGAAACAAACAAGTCATAGAAGATTGCTTACGCAAATGTAAAATAACGCGATCGCTCATCAAACATTAAACAGGACATAAGTTCAAAACTGCCTAACGTTACCGAATGAAATGTTGAACCCAAGAAGAGGAAACGACTGTGAAGCTTTGAGGTGTTGATGGACTCGATCTACGACATCTGTGTTTTGATCATCGTTCTGAATCCCACCCTGACGACAAAATGCGATTTTCTTAGCCTTTTGTTTAAAATGTTTTATTTTTTTTATATTTTTTTTATGAAACTTACCCACATACAATTGTTGATATAGAAGGATGCTCGAATAAAATGTTTTTTTTTTTTTTAAATGGAGAGGGTTAAAGGTATATAGGAACATATAGTATACTTAAAGTGCAAAAATAAAAAAATAGGCTAAATAGTAAACTATAAGTATGATTTTATATTCACTTAAAGAAAAATTGCAAGTACGTTTGCAGTATAAAACTACTAAACCAGTAGTTTACTGAGAGTATACTTCAAGCTGTACTTTCATAAACAAGTATTTGACTAGTAAACTATCAGTATACCTATAGGTTCAGTATAGTTGCAGTACAAATGAAAAACATAGTTGTGTACTCAAGAGTTTACTACTGTTACACTTAAAGTATGCTTTTATACAAAGTGGGCATCAAGTAGTATTGAAACCGTAGACTTACAAGTATACTTCTATACATTGATATTAGTATAATTTCTACTTAAATCTTTCTTTTTTTTTTGTAATGGTGACAATATTTATCATGTTTTTATTTTGAAATGGAAAGTCATGTTTTTTATTTAAATGCGTTTCAGCCTCATATAACCTGTAGATAGGTGTATATGTAAATGCAGTAGCCCAATGGATTTGTCTTCATTCATTTCTATTTGACTTCCTGCTGTAACAAGTGTGTTTGATCTGTCATCTGTGCTTCAGGAAACTGCTGCAGTCTGCCTCTCAGTTCAGCCGTACTCACATGACATGAAACTTTGGAGATAAAACACATGGTAAGGACACCTTGATCTTCTTTCTAGTGAAACTAACATAAATTAGCATTTTCTATGCTCCATATAATCATTACTGATGAAATGTTTAGTTGATTCTGATACTGATAATAGCCTATTATGCAATTGACACACATAAAATCTAAACAGTCACTGCTCATGTTATAAGTTATTATTTGTATTTTTATTAGGCTATTATTATTATTTAAATAAAAAAGAAAAAGCTGGCCATTGTACAAAGGCTGTGTCACACAGTGATCTGTACTCCAGTGTTTTTGTTCATCATCAGCATCAGCAGCCGAGACCCCTAAATCCTAAACGCGTGTGGTTGAGTTATTCAGAGATCTGTTTACTCTGAGAAGCAGTGAGGAGACTCTAATCATGTTTTTTTTATACCATAAGATAATTTTGAACCCTGGGGTAATGTAATTCAGCGTTGTCTTGTTACATGTTGCTCATTCTTTTTTCACACTGTATACTTTTAACAACTTTTCAACGTCCTTTTCAAAATGATAATGAGACAATAAAAAGCTGTTAAATGTACCTGGAAACCTTTTCCATATCCTTAAATTTCACACTCTGCACTTAATCACTTTTATATGATTATAATTTAGACCTATTATAATAGATAATATAACAGGTAAACACACATGCACACACACACACACACATGTCTGGTTCACTAGCTTTAACTGTATATTCTCTCCTCTTACACTAACTCTACCCCTAAACCTACTCATCACAGAAAACATGCTCAATTTTGACATAAAAAAAAAAAAAACACTTATTCTGTATGATTTATAAGCTTGTTTCCTTATGGGGGCCTCAATTTAGGGTCATGAAGAGACACACACACATATATATATTTATATATATATATATGTTTAGTGGTCAGTCTTGTTACAAAATGGAAAATAAATGACTTGTGTTTCCTTTCCCCTACAAGAATATTAAGAATATTATAGTGTGATCTTAAAGGGTATTGGAATGTGGCCAGAACAGATTTGACAAAGCTTTCGTTTTTCTTTTGTCATTGACACGAGTTGCGTTTTTAGCAAGGCATGCAGCGGAAGGCTCACTATTGGCTGCCGTTCGTATAGCAACCACTGTTGAGTGATGTGCTGTGCAAAGGTGTGTGGTTGAAGACACTTCCTGTGCCTCACTATTGTTCTGAATCTGCTGTTCACTTCATGACAGTTCATTATCTTCCCCACAATGTTTAACGTCGTGAAGTTGCATAAAATATGATGCAGGTTAGCAGATGCATCAAGTGTATGCACTCACCATTTAAAGAATCTTATAAGGACAAATCAGAAACATGCACTGCCCAGTCTTAATGAGGGTAGAAGATGCTATGATGACAGTGTGTGGTCTGAGGTCTATTGTAGTCCATTCTGCTAACGCCACAGAGATGGCTTACTTCTGCTAAAACTTCTACCTTCCCCTACTGGTTTTGATCAGTGCCTATTTTTCAACAAACAAACAACAATGCATTCAATTGAAATTAAGTCCTCCGAGCTGAAGGTTTGGGGTTCATTACAAGTTAAACTATCGATAGCATCTGTGGCCTACTGTTGATTACCACAGAAAATGATTTCGACTCGTCCCTCAGTTTATTAGGACAAACAAAGATGCAAATAAATACAATGGAAGTCTTCTTATTTTTGGTTAAACATGGTGTTAACAAAGGTAAACCTGAAATGCTGTTTGGAACATTCATTTTCTTCAGTAATCTGAGTGAAACAGGACTTTCAAATATTCAAATCAAGGTTTGATCACATAAGCGAAATTGCAGCAACATTTCCAGCTGTCCACCATCAATAATGTAGCGATGGGTGAAGTACGGCTCACGCAGAAGTCAATTTCAAACCAAGTAGCATTCGTAAAATTTGCATAAAAAACCTGATGCAAAATCTTTATTAGGAAATGGTTTACCTTTAATGGATGTCGCTGAGCAACGTTAAATGTGATCAAGGACGAGGTTTGAGTTTATCAGTCGGGAATTGATTGGTTCTTGTAAAGTGGGCATTACATACAGTACTAGAACAGAGCCGGACGGTTGGATGGGGGAGACTGAAAAGTAAAAGGAATATGTGAATGAATGTCATTTTTGAGATATTCTGAGATTTTGAAGATAAACCAGACCAAGAAGTACAATGCCTTGCCCCATAGACTTCTAATAGTCAGTGAATTAATGCTAGTCAGTTCGTATGGGGTTTTCAATGACTGATTCTTAAAACTAGATTTTGGTAATAAACTCATGCCTCAGTTGATGAATTATTTCTAGTTAAAATCATTTTCTCTAGTCCAAAAAGCTTAATGTATTTTAAACCTATAACATTCTTTTAACTGTTTGAAGTGAGACGGATCTATCCATCCATTCGTCACAAGTATTCATCACTATAGCTCAGATAGTGAATTTTTTTGTTGTTGAAAACTCACACCTGCTCTGTTGCCTGCATGCGAACTGTTTTTTCCATCTCACACTTGTTAATATTGTGTGGTAAAGCACCCACAAGGTCAGATGCTGTTTATATGGATGTTTCTATGGCAGAAGCCATCAGTGCTACAACCGTGTCATGTACTGGTTGTCCTAGTTCCTCTCGGCAGAAACACAACATTTCAGTCTAACATCACAACATCTTACTGCAAATTATTAACTCAGAATGCTCATTTTATTGGTAGGGTTGATCTGTTACTTATTTAATAACAGATTGAACAGGATATATTTCTTTTGATTTTCATAAGTGCACTTTTTTCATAAAGTAACACTTTTACATTTATAATACACTGATAACCACCTTAAAAACACAAGAGAAAGTCACACAATGAATCAAAGTTCATCACATGAAGCTTCTCTACAAGTTAAGGTACAGAAGTTAATGTATAGAACTTGCACAATGTCACGCACACAAATGCAAAACACCATCATGGTAACATAGGCTATATATGACACTAAAATAACGCAGTAAACATTTATTTAACAACATGTAACAAGAAACCCAAATGTACATTTAAAAACTATTTTAATGAAAAATCATCAAATATTCAGGAAAATGTCAATTTATGTTTTTTCATTGTAAATTAGGATGACTTGACTACATTTAACAGTATTTTACTGTATAATTGCATGAAATGTCTCATTAGATCTATTACAATTATCAGCATATAAAGTAGGGGAACATACTAGTAACAAGTTAACAGGTTTTTACCTGTGAAATGCACAAGTCAAAGGGGAACTTGAATTGTTTTAGAGCTCAAATGAGAATTCATTTTATTTTATTTATAGGAGGAAAATGTGGATGTCAAGGCCCTCCGGGCCAAATTTCACGCTCAGTTAGAAATGGCAGGTTCCGGAGGCGTATCCGCCATTAAACCTCACACGGTTGGTGCGCTGCCAGAGTCTTTAACCAATGGAGTGCTCCGAAACAAGACTTCAGTTGTGCCTCCAAGAGCAATCGTACCTCTGAACTCTTCAAGTGAACCAAAGATGTTTCACTCAGGCCCTCAAGGAGTGTTTCCAAGACCTCCTCCCGCTCATCGTTTAGGAGCCCAGGAGAGTCCTAAAATGGCCCCTACGGAGGTCAATGTGCCGAGCAGAGTCAAAATGACAGGAGAACTTCTTCAGAGCAAGCTACTAAAACAGCAAAGCGTCATGAAAGAGTCTTCTACTTTCAAACCGCCACTGCCGGGCCAAAGGAGCGTATCGGAGGTAGTACCGCTAAGGAAGCCGCTTCCCAATGTCGGGGCACGACCGTCGAAACCAAAACGGCCTCCGTCTGTAAATCTGGATCACTTTCGGAAAAAAGCCCCTGTTGTTCTTCCCAAAAGACCAATAGAATCACAATGTTTGAAAGGTAGGAGCTATTTTGAATGGAAAACAAATGCCTTTTCAAACTTTTATTGCATACACATACAAATCAGTAATAAAAACACATCACTCGTCAATAAATATTTGCATTTATTGGTCGTTTTACTTATGATCTAGTACAGGAATTTATAATGTTAGCTATTGTTCATAGACTTTTTCCATGGCACGTTAAGCAAGACTTTGTGTTGAATAAGTTTTAACAGAAAAGCTGTTTTACTTGATATATTTGTGTTTGATCAGGACCAGCAAGACCCCCGAATAAACCCAGCCAGTGGACACCATCGGTTCCAGAATTGTGAGTAATATCTGGTTGTTCAATACGTAGTTGTCTAGATTGCCAGTGTGGAAGACAAGGGAAAGCAAACTGTAACAAAGGTGTAAAGTTTTCCACATCAGTATTGTATCTCTGAAGTATAAAGAGACAATAATTCTGAATTGCACAACACAACACAACACCTTCAATTCTATTGTGTCGCTTTATGCATGCATCTTACAGTGCAAACTTTCATCCTGGAAGTATGTGGGTGTAAAGCACGCTCTGTGGCATTTCCTGACTCTTTATGTTGATTCTTATGAAACCAGCTCAGAAAAGCATGTATTGTGTTGCACATGTTTATCGGTTGTTTTTATCCCACTGTATTGTCATTAGTGAGTGAAGTATGTTCGTTGTCAATGAGTCTGATTGGGTAAGTATTTGATCTAACTCTCATTTGCTTGTGTTGTCTGGATCAGAGATGTGCCCCCGGAGCAGGAAACGTATGATGACATCAGCGCACTCCCACCACCTCCTCCCCCGCCTCCCAAGCCAAGAGGTAAACATGAATATATTCTTTTGAATTTTGCTTGGTGCGCGATAAAGCAGAAGAAAGAATCTCATAGATTTACATTGAGCGACCCAAGCCATATCTGGAGATCAGATTATCATAGAGACTCGAGGGTGGGATCTTTAAACTCATGTCAGTAAGAAACCACATAGCAATGAGCTAAAAAACCACAAAGCAGTGCCTGGTGACCATTCAAAATATTATCTTGCATGTGTCTCAAATGTGTTGTGTGTGTGCGTGTGTGTGTATTTTTTTCTTTACTATGTGAGGCAGATAATTACAGAATTATTTCTATAAAAAAATACATTCTCTAATCTCTACATACTTCTCATGTTGCAGACTCATGGACTGACAGTTACCCTTCTCAGCACGAGGTGGGTTATTTTTGCATGTATGTGTGTCAGAACGAGTGAAAGTGAGGATGCATGTTCATGTGCTGTGGTTACAATGCTGTAGTGCAGTCTAGCATGTGCTCTAATATGCTATTTTTGTATTGTAGGACAGTGATCAAGATATCTATGAAGACCCAGACATGTAAGTCATACATTTACAAGCATGCATTTACAGAACATTTACGATACAAAGATCCCTCCCCACACCACCCAGACCATTACTGAAACTGAACTGCAAAAACAGCTTGTTCACAAATGTTCATAATTATGATGCCACAAACATGAACACATTAAAATGCACCCCTATACTTAAACTCTCTACTTCAGACGTAAGTGCCCTCTAGAAACTTGCGTTCTGCAAGTGAACGGCGCCTTGTGGTGCCATCCCGAAGAGACACAAAATCACTTTACCTTAACTGTTCCCTGCTGGTGGAATGACCTGCCTAACTCAACCCGAACTGCTGAGCCATTTTCAAGAAATGGCTTTTTCGTCAACACTTGGTCCATTAATAGTAACACTTACTATTCTATTCTGTACGTCTATTTATTTTTTATTTATATATATATAAAAAAAAAAAAAATCCTACGTGTACTGTGCTGGACTAACTGGGACTGGTCACAGCACTTGCATATTGTTGACCTATTGTTGGATTGATTGCTTCTATTGCTCTCATCATTTGTAAGTCACTTTGGATAAAAGCGTCTGCTAAATGATTCAATGTAAATGTAAAATTGCACCGCTTGAATTCATGATATATTGATACCTCATCTGATATTGATCAATATTAGAAAAGTTTTATTGATAACGGTCGATATTGGATATTTAATATTTAATTGCATGCTAGCTTCCCCTATTTAAACAACATTTGCTGTCACCTAAGTGGTTTAAACTCTTTATAATTTATTAAAAATGTTAACAAGTCTAAATGAATACCCATTTTTGTACTGTACATTATAATGTGGTGCTAAATTTATGTGTTGTATTATTTGTAATGTATTTGCTAGTGTTTTATTTATAAAATTATTATTAATTTAAGTTTAAGTTTGGGGGTCAGTAAATAAATGAATACTTTTATTCAGCAATGATGCATTAAATAATCCAAAGTGACAATAAACTGTTCCAAATGAATGCTGTTCTTTTGAACTTTATATTCTTCAAAGAATCCAGTTTTTTTTATCAGTTTCCAGCAATAAATAAATAAGCAGAATTTCTTTTCTTTTATTCTTCAAAATTGTTAATAACAAGAAATCAAATTCTGAAGGATCATGTGACACTGTAATGATGCTGAAAATTCACTTTTGATCACATGAATAAATTAGAATTTAAAATATATTAAAATACAAATTTTAAATTGTAATAAAATTTCAATATTACTATTTTACTGCATTTTTAATCAAATAAATGCAGCCTTGGTAAACATGAGAGTTGCCTTTTTTTTAACTGTAGTGTATTTCAAACCACTTGAAATGGTTTATTTGTTTATCTTATTGACCTTAAGATGAAAATAACTACTGGCTTATTGGTATCGGCCTCAATTTTAATATTGGTGCATCCCTGTATATAAGTCTAAAAAATACAGTAGCAAAAATACTGTAGCCTATTTAATTGTAAGGGTATAAGATGGTCTTGCAAAACTTTTAGTACAAGAAATCTATAATCTATAAATAAATATCTTGTTATATTACATCCATATGTTCTTACAGCCTCAGACTGCAGAACAATCACTTAAATTATAACCTTTAAAAGAAATGTTCACCCTAAAATTAACATTATTCTTTACTCTAACTCAATTCACTCACCCTCATGAAATTACTCTTTCCAGCAAAAAGAGTAGCATGAACATTCTTCAGAATTTCTCCTTTTGTGTTCCACTGAAGACAGTAAGTGAATTTGGTTTGAACTGTTCCTTTAATTTGAACCATATTTCTATATGTCGCAGACCTGTTCCTGCTGAGAGGAGAGTCTCAAAAGAGAATAAAAAGGTAGAGCTGGACAAGAAAGAGCTGGACAAGAAAGAACTGAAGGAAACACAGAAGCGGGAAAACGAGTGTAGAAAAAAATTTAAGGTAACAATTTTGTCTGTGTTGAAGCTAAGAAGAGGCAGGATGTCATGAATGTGTTTATGTGCGTTTTCGCATGCTTCCTGCATGTTCATACTCGTGTTTGATCACACAGCTGAATGGACCTATTGAGGTGATCCACATGGCTCGTGTGCGAGAGGACTGGCAGGGAGGAAAGAATGACCTGGTGGTGCGACAGGGGGAGAACGTGGAGATCATCCGTGTGAACAACAACCCTGAAGGGAAATGGCTGGCACGAAACCTGAGGGGCAGCTGTAAGTCAAATAAGCTTAAGTTTGCATAAGCTGAAGTCCTAACTGTGACATGATCATGTGAAAATCATGTTTACAGCAAAGCACTTTACAGTGGAATTCTACTCCGCTTTAAAACAGACACAGAGATAAAGTAGTGCAGTAAGGTTACATTTATTATTATAACATTTATTTGATTGAATTATGGCCGTTCACACCAAGAAGGATAACTACATAGCGGACTGTATCGTCCTATTTATTGTAAGCGTGTTGTCTGTTACTTTAAATGCTCAAGCTCATTTCAGCAGGATGGATTCTGATTGGCTGATTAGTATTCAGACAGACCATGGTATATTTGAACTGTAAATATTGTATAATTATCCTTTTGGCTGTGGGACTGCAGTTCTAGGTGGAAGAACTTTGGTTATTTGTACGTAATTTCCGTGTATGTAGTTTGTCATGATGTTAAAAGACCCTTTCTGGTATCTTGGCCCATACCGTGAAATTATTTCGCACTAGTGTCATGTTCAGTTGTATAATGTTTAAGTCTGTACTTGTAAAATGGTGTTTATTTCAATGTCTTTTCCCCATAGACTTCCATTGTAAGTGCATTACTATAAACCAATTTTTTTCTTCATTATTTTTTTATTTTTTTATTTTTTTTTACAAATGAGTGGAAAGATTACATAACTCATTGTTCCGGTAAAACAACAGACTTCTCTCTGGTGATGTATTCGGTGAACGTGATTTCACCAAGTACAACATGTTCCTGGATCAACATTCCAATCAATCAGATATGAAGGACAAGTTTACAGTTGTCTTACTTGGCAAAATCACGATGACTGATCATGTTGTAATCATTTAGTAATCATTAATTTCTTCAAGCATTTAGTGTGCCTAAATCCAGCCTCTTTCTTACAATCAAATTCAGATCTTCCTCCATTCAATGGAAGTTCAATCGTTGTATTAAACCAAGTCCCCGCCCTACATCAGTCCCCTTCTTTTCGATATTCCCATTCACTCAGACATATGTCACAATATGAAAAAAAGGATCTGTTTCTACTTTCATTTCGTCAAACCTTTTACTTATATTTAACTACATTTTAACCCAGCATCTTTTTTTAAAGTCTATCTAGCTATCAACTTGGCTGGACAATTTCTTAATAACCAAAAAAAAAAAAAAAAACAACAGTAAAATATTCATAAAGTTATGAATATGTGTTAACCATTGCAGTTGGCTACATCAGTAACTCCTGTGTGGATGTGGATTATGAGGAAGTGAAGCGTAAAATCCGTGGTCAAGCCACCCCGTCCTTCCAGCCTTCTGTAGGCCGGGCCATCGACCCAGAATTTTATGATGATATCGGCTCCAGCGACCAACTGGACAGGTGAGACCTCATGTTGAGGGAAGACAGAGGATGTTTCTTATATGACTCAAAAGTTTGAGCTCATATTGTGTTTTCTTCTTCTCTTTGCAGCAGTTTTCAAAGTGATGGTGAGTTAACGTACCTGACTAATCTTTTAGATGGGTTTTATGCATTGGTTTGAAAAGTCTTTTTTCAGAGATTGTTCTGCTTGGATTGATATGTTTGGGTTCTGCTATTCTCAGATGTTTATGATGATGTGGACCATGAGTTTCCTCCTCCTCCCCCAGAGATCAGGTGTCTATTGTCTTTCTTTCTTTTGTTTTAACAAATGGAACGTAGTCACCAATATTTAATTTTACACAAATGAAAATGAGGCTGTGAGAGAACAGATTGCACTCTTAGAAGAAACGTTTCTGTATGGAACCTTAAAGGGATACTCCACTTTTTTTGGAAATAGGCTCATTTTACAACTCCCCCAGAGTTAAACAGTTGAGTTTTACCGTTTTCGAATCCATTCAGCCGATCTCCGGGTCTGGCGGTACCACTTTTAGCATAGCTTAGCATAGATCATTGAATCAGACAAGACCATTAGCATCTCTCTCAAAAAAATGACCAAAGAGTTTCGATATTTTTCCTATTTAAAACTTGACTCTTCTGTAGTTACATCGTGTACTAAGACCGACGGAAAATGAAAAGTTGCGATTTTCTAGGCTGATATGGCTAGGAACTATACTCTCATTCCTGCGTAATAATCAAGAAACTTTGCTGCCGTACCATGAGTGCAGCAGGCGTAATGATATGACGCAGCGCCTGAAAATAGCTCTAATAGGTTAGACAAACTTAGTCCCGGTCACGTTGGAAGTTACAGAGCTGGGGACTATTTTCCATAGACAGTATAAGAAGTGGACAGAGCCATCTCATTGGAACTCAATTGAGACAAGTGAAGCCCATTTTTAGCGATTTTTTAGGACTTCCATTCCTGACGCGCAGACTCAAACAGAGCTTGACGACGTAGATGTGACGTGAGCAACCCGTCTGTCTTCTAGTGGCTGTGGCATGAGAAATCTGAATCATTCCCTTCCGAAACTTGCAGAGACGGAGAGTGTGAGTAGGAGCTGTCCATGAGCTTGGAGCAGGAGAAACTTTTGCTATGTATTCTGATTAATTATTTTGTAATTTTGCCTCCACGTCCCCCTGATTGCCCATGAGCTTCTCCTCCTGTCTATATGGTAATCTCTCTACTGTGCGACAGAGAGTCGCGTGGTTATGACGCAATCGTTAGCCTACTTTTACAAAAACTGCTTCTACGGGGCTGTAACGTAAGATACAAGGTAATGGAGCATTTTATACATTGTCGTGTTTCTTTAGAAATAAATAATGGACAAATGGAGTCTTCAAACGCCTCAGATGTAAAGTTATTCGCTGTCAAAGTGGCGCCAAAATGAATGGGAGTCAATGGAATGCTAACAGCAGGTGAAGTTCTGCTACAAGATGGTGGCACGCGGCCGGCTTCAACTTCCGGTCGACTTCCTTCCCGCTTGCTATTTTCAGGCGCTGTGTCATATCATTTCGCCTGCTGCACTCATGGTACGGCAGCAAAGTTTCTTCATCACTTGAGTCACTTATTCACACATTTACTATTTTCTACATGGTGAATGGCACATAGTGCACTATAAAGGGGATAAGGAAAAATTCAGACAGTGTAAATATACTTTCCATTGGGGTGAATGAAGTCTGGTTTCACGTTAGTGTCACGCGAACCCCTGTTGCGCACACACAGTCTGCTCCGGTCCAGAGACACGATACACAGAGCGGAGTGTGAAAGATGTGCAAGTCGAGTAGATTAGGAGAAGAAACGGTTCGAGATTTGGAGGAAACTGTGGCTTTACCGAGCTCAATGGCTCTGGCCGAGCTTTGATATAAACCAAACACTATTGGCTATTTTAAAAAATGGGAGGAGCTGTTCGATATGTTATTACCTGTATTCCTGTTTCACTAAGTAATGCTGCGCATTTCAAGGCACTTCAGTGGGGCTTTAAGGGTTCTGTCAGGTGCTTCATTTATGGGTTTCTATCATGGGATCATTTTATGGATTTAATTTAAATGATTTAATCATAGTTTATTTTGAATAAAGTTTGTGAATCATACAGCTCGTAAACATACTTCATGACCAGAAAAAACAAAGCAATAACCCATTAAACATTATGCAATCATTTAAGACATTTCTCCTTATATAGAACCCCCTTTTTTCCGTCTACTGTTGTGTGCCTTAGTGTCGATCACTCGGATGATGGAACTACAAAATACGACTGAAAATAATAATATTTAAAAAACCTAGGTTGCCAATATTTGACTTGACTTAGACGTAGAACATCACAGACTCATTTTCATTCACTAAAGGTGAGGCCACAAGTTGTTTGGGGAATTTTCGCAGGTGAAATCCAGTCATTTCAATAGGAATCCATGCAATTTGGAATTTCGCATGAGGGTGAAAGATTTCCCCATGCAGATTTCACAGCGAGTTCAAGTTGGTCACGTAGATTTGTTGCGTTGACCATCAGAAAGCTGCTTGGTTTGAAAGTGAGTTCCTGTACATCGCTACAGCTACACTGTAGACAACAGACAATGGACCTGCTTTTGCCTGCAAAATTTGCCAAGATTTCAGTGATGTGAACGCACCTTAAGGCATATATGTCTGTGTTGTGTTCCATTACAAAACAAGCAATCACACCAATTGGTTTCATTTTATTTGCTATTTTTGTGTCATATTGTATATATGAAAGCCTCTGAAGTGTCTCTCTTCAGCTTGATGTGCTTTCTAAATCCCATTTGAATTGTATGTTAATGGATAACTAAAGTGTAAACTACCACAGAGGATAAAGAGAGCTTTTGTTTTAGCTTCCCTAACCTGAGGCCAGTGGCTTAAACATAGCCGTCAAGTTAAGACTGACCAACTAGCAATTAGTTAGGGCTAATCAGTCTTACTTTTCGGATACCCTTTTATTTGACTCCCTTAAAAAAGTTAGAACCTATGCAGCCCCTAAAGGGACACGGTGAAGAAAAAAAAAATTAGAAGGGAGGAAAACTTATCTGGCAATGCTTTTCCGTTCTCCCGCACATGTTTTTGCGTTCCCACAAGAAACTATGCGGTCAAAGTTGTTTTTCCTCCCATCTCATATTTGTTTCCAACACTCTGTAAAAAACAGTCTTTTGACTTCAGAACAAATCAAATCTCTTTTTCTGTAAAAATTAACATCACACCCTGAATGGTTAGGTGTTTTTTTTTTTTTTGTGCACTACTGAACATCATGCATATGAGAGTTAATATTAATACCATATGTTTTTGTTTAGCCATGATCCAAAAAAGGCCAAGCAGCAGGAGAAAGAGTTGAGAAAGAAATTCAAGGTAAATCTGTCTTACTTTTGTCCATTTTTTTTAACGGTTTAACTTCAATTCTTGTTGATCATTGCCATGAGAAGCTGTAAGGTGTCTTAAATTGTAAAATATCAAATATATCAAACTATTAAACAGTTTGAAGGGCCCATCCGAGTTCTGTACAGCATGATGGTGGACCCTAATGCCAGTTTGAAGAAGGTCGGGAACAAAGAGCTTTCGGTGATCCGTGGAGAGATTCTTGAGGTTATACAGGAGACCAGCAAGAAGCGAGTTCTGTGTCGTAATAGCGAGGGGAAATGTGAGTCAGACACCACCTGCTGGGAAATATATGCTATTGAAGCTTCTTTCTTCAGTTCTGTTAAAACCAAGAGCACAGTGATTTAAAGATCAGCTTTTATTTTGAATACAATAATTTACCATGATTCAATTATTGTATACTCTTTCTCTTTGCACAGATGGATATGTGCCCTTGAATTACCTCCTGCATGAGTATGTATTCATTTATTTATATACAGTAATACACAATCCCCCGGTTTCACACACAAGGCATAAGTGAAAGCAACTTGCACTGGCATGTCTTAAAATATGTCAGTGCCGTTGTTTTGTTTCAAGATGCACAGCAGTAATGTTTCTTCTCTAAGGCACATTTATAAAAGCTACTTCAATGTCCTAATTACACTAATCCTGGCTTAATCTAAGCCTTGTCTGTGAAACCAATTTTACTTTTTTTTTCTTCCTTTTTTTAATGTTATCCTCTGTTATCAATTTCAGGGAGAATGATGTTTATGATGACATTGACAATGCTTCAGGTACATCATTTTCTTTCTCCTAAATTAAATGTTTTATTTTTGTAATGCTAGCTGTTGTAGTATAAAAAGATATGTTTTATTAATTTTATTTGTAATTATAATAGCAAATGATTATAAAAAAATGAACATGATTTGATTTATTAATTGTGTATTTGTTTGTTTAATGGCAGATATATATGACAATGATGACAGCTGACCTGTTTGAAGATGATGGGGATCATCCATATAAAAGTGTTTGTACCTGAGAAAGTAAAAAGAGACTGAACCTCATCTGTTCCCTGTAACAAACGAATGAAATGGTTTGAGCCTATTTGCTTCAGGAAACTAAAGCTCAAAGTTTTGTATATTGTAGAAATAATTATTATCGAACATTATAATTATAAGAAGTATTATTATTGAAAAATATATATTTTGTAAAGATTTTTACTTGTAATTATCATAGGCATGATTTAATATTTGTTAGATTTGATACCTGCTGTTAGATCTTTCTCTTTTGTGGTATTGACATTCCAGCACTGTTAAAAAAAAAGAAGAAAATAAATAAAGTTTTTATATTTCATTTGATATATTTATTTACTTATTTATTGGTGGTTCATTATTAACTTGTAAACGTGTAACTGTACTGTGTCACTGTGTAACTATTACAATAATGATGCTCTTTCTTCTTCTTGCAATGCACTGCCAAGTGTTTTCCTCACCAACACATCAGCACATTTTTTATTTTTATTTTTTACAAAACCCATTTTCTGAAGAACAAAATTATATTGTTAATATTTTAATTGTTTTGACAAAGTTTTACATGCACAAGACAAACTATTTTTTTTAATAAAAAAACGATTTATACCTACAAATATATAAAATTTTCTAATTCTGATCTCACAGTGTACTTTGAAACCCTTTCAAATATGAAACCACAAAATAAGAAACTCATAAAAACAGTTATAATTCTAAGGATTTTCCAAATGTATGTAAAGGCCCAAACATTTATTTATTTATATACATATAGGCAATAACTGTACTAAATGTTGACTTTTTTTATTGTTTTTAATTTTTAATTTCACATATTCTTAAATATACAAATATTTTGTACGTTTTCCATTGTATTAAAAAAAGGCCCATGACGTATTTTTCCGACACAAGTCAAATCGGCTCTTGATTGCTTTGGTCTGACGTGAACACTGAACATAAATAATTTCCTGTACGAAGTCCACTAACTTTAACCTAATGCCAGACTGCGGCCAAAAGGATGAATTTTAAATTCGTTTAAAAAGCAACCCCGCCTTAAATGTGCTTTATATTTCTTATTCTGAAAAGTTATTAATGGATGTACCACATCACATCTTTCGTCTGAGAAATTGACAGTGTCTCCGCATGATTACGTGTCTGCAGATGAGAATTAAACAGACGAATCATGCAGAGTTCAGTCGAGTCCTTCATTAATGTGTTAGAGTCATACAGAGGAAGAGATAAAGTGGTAAGTTTGTATTTACACGCTTCATAAGAACCCCATATTATATATAATAGATAAAAAGTATTATAACGTTCATTGCCTATAAACTTCACCCCTTTTATTATGTAATCAAATACAAGTTGGCACTGAATTAAAAACAAATTAACTTAATAAAAATAATACAAAATAAAATGCTAAATTAAACTGTAAAATATGATATTAATCCCATTTATTTTTCTCTAAATTTTAGAGATTTTTTAATATGAGCCATTTCAACATATATAGGCTATATATATATATATATATATATATATATATATATATATATATATATATATATATATATATATATACTCACCTAAAGGATTATTAGGAACACCTGTTCAATTTCTCATTAATTTAAGCAATTTTGAGCGTGGCATGGTTGTTGGTGCCAGACGGGCCGGTCTGAGTATTTCACAATCTGCTCAGTTACTGGGATTTTCACGCACAACCATTTCTAGGGTTTACAAAGAATGGTGTGAAAAGGGAAAAACATCCAGTATGCGGCAGTCCTGTGGGCGAAAATGCCTTGTTGATGCTAGAGGTCAGAGGAGAATGGGCCGACTGATTCAAGCTGATAGAAGAGCAACTTTGACTGAAATAACCACTCGTTACAACCGAGGTATGCAGCAAAGCATTTGTGAAGCCACAACACGCACAACCTTGAGGCAGATGGGCTACAACAGCAGAAGACCCCACCGGGTACCACTCATCTCCACTACAAATAGGAAAAAGAGGCTACAATTTGCACGAGCTCACCAAAATTGGACAGTTGAAGACTGGAAAAATGTTGCCTGGTCTGATGAGTCTCGATTTCTGTTGAGACATTCAGATGGTAGAGTCAGAATTTGGCGTAAACAGAATGAGAACATGGATCCATCATGCCTTGTTACCACTGTGCAGGCTGGTGGTGGTGGTGTAATGGTGTGGGGGATGTTTTCTTGGCACACTTTAGGCCCCTTAGTGCCAATTGGGCATGGTTTAAATGCCACGGCCTACCTGAGCATTGTTTCTGACCATGTCCATCCCTTTATGACCACCATGTACCCATCCTCTGATGGCTACTTCCAGCAGGATAACGCACCATGTCACAAAGCTCGAATCATTTCAAATTGGTTTCTTGAACATGACAATGAGTTCACTGTACTAAAATGGCCCCCACAGTCACCAGATCTCAACCCAATAGAGCATCTTTGGGATGTGGTGGAACGGGAGCTTCGTGCCCTGGATGTGCATCCCACAAATCTCCATCAACTGCAAGATGCTATCCTATCAATATGGGCCAACATTTCTAAAGAATGCTTTCAGCACCTTGTTGAATCAATGCCACGTAGAATTAAGGCAGTTCTGAAGGCGAAAGGGGGTCAAACACAGTATTAGTATGGTGTTCCTAATAATCCTTTAGGTGAGTGTGTGTATATATATATATATATATATATATATATATATATATATATATATATATATATATATGCCTATATATAACAACTGATTAAAAAAACAAACAAATGAGTAAAATATATAATAAAATTATAAACTAAAATACATCATAAACCCTTAAAAAAATTTATTCTCATCATTATTATATGTTTAAGAGATTTTACAGGGGCAAATCTGGTTAAAGAATCTTGTGTTGGATGAATTTACAGTGCATACTTACTCTTTGTAAATATTGTTAGAAATGCACTATATACAAGGAATTAAGTAACCAGGCACATTACTCATTCCCAGTTATCCATACATGCTGATTGGTGACATCATATGTGATGGTATCAGTGCAGGATTTGCATTGCAATTTTATTATAATTTATTTCCTCTGGGTCTAGATAAGGACCCTCTGCTATGGCTCTCAGCTGGTAGGTGGAGTTGTAGCTGGAAAGAACTCCCAGTCTTCACTGGGGAAGAGTCTCCTGCTGTTCTCCGCTCAGTTGAGTCACTGCAGAACCACACTGAGGCTCTTTGATGACCTGTCCATGCTGGCGTACTCCACAAGCTATGGGTTAGGAGCATCGGTGAGGACACAGGATGGCTCTGTTTAATTGAAACATTGGAGTTTTGAAGGAAATTCTGACTTAATGGCCTTTTTTTCCCAGGAGGAGGACGCTTTGGTGCGCTGGATGTCAATTCTGAATAATATTGCTGATCAGTTGTATTACCCCTGCGAGCATATCGCCTGGGCCGCAGATGCAGAGCTCATCAAAACCAAATCGGACAAGTGGTGGGTGCTGAGCACGGGCCTCTGGGGCATGTCACTCATCCTCAACATACTCAGGTAAAGTGTGTAGTGTCCAGAAGTCTGAGAACACATTGAACATTTTTTCATTTAAACCTGAGAAGATCCGAAAGGATGAAATTACTGCGCTCTACGGACTCAGGGTGCAGGGATCCGTGAAATTTTTGTTTTGTTTTACTCAAAGTCATGAGTTTATATTTAGACATCTGTCTAGTTTCATTTCCCCTCTTGTTATATTTGGAGATGATTCACACATACACACACACACTGACTGACGTGTTTGGGGACATTTCAGGTTTCACAAGCATATCATTTTTAATCCTGCAAGAAAAATAAATGTTAGGTATGGTTAATTAAAAAAATCCGCAACATTTTTCTTATTTAATTTTAAATGTTTCATTTAAAAATCACCAAAGATTGTCAAATGTGCAAAAATACTCAAAACATACAGTTCAATTCATTAATTTACAACATACAATTCACAAAATAGTAAAACACATTAATCCCACAAATGGACAAAATGGAAGGCGGTCTGACACATTAGGCAACCAATTCTATTCATTATTCAGTATCGCAATTCACATTCATTAATTAGAATCAGCTACAGTATCAGTACAACATAATTCATAAAAAGTAAGGATACAAATGACAAATCAGATCCTAAAACTTAATTTAAACTTGGAAATAAAGTTTTAAGTTGAATTTTTTTATATAGCCTAAGTTATGACAAAAAAAAAAAAAAATGTTATAGAATTACTAACTCTGTATCCTTTGCCTCCTATATAGTAGGCGGACAGTAGTTTGTTAATAAGTTAATTGGTTAACTGATGGTGATGGTTAACTGAAACTAAAACCAATAAAAAACATTTTCGTTACTTGAAGTAAAATTATTTACAATAAAAAAAAAATATATATATATATATAAACAATATATATTGTTTTTAGGTTTGATCAATTAATGCATTCTTAGAGAGCAGAAGAGACTTCGGTATCACTTTATTTTACAGTCTCCTTGTTACATGTTAAATGTGCATATCAGTAATAAGAGTAAACTGATATGAAAATCAGAGTAATAACAGTAAATTATGGATAATTACAAGCAACTAACCCTAAACTAAAACCTAGTCTATAGTAAGTACATGTTGTAAATTAATATTACTCTGTACTTACATTTTAATATTACTCTGTAACAAGGACACCTTAAAATAAGGTGTAACAGAGACTTGTTTCAAAAACATTACAAAAATGTATTTAGTAAGGAAGTGTTGTATTATTTTTCTTTAAATGCAAACCACCCATTTTCACTAGTGGTTACAGACTTTACATTACTATGCGTTTGTCTTTGGTAAATAGCAAAAATCTTTGTTTTTAGATCCATTAGATCCATCCAGATTCTGAAGAGAAAAGTGCAGAAGTGTCAATGGTCAGGTTCAGCTGACAGCAGGTTGGTGTTAAAGTTTAGCTCTGCATGTTAATGTTCCCATATTCACTGCCTATTGCATAAACACAGAATGGCTCATTGTGTCTGATTACCAGGGAGGAAGCACTTTCTCAGAAAGCTGCGCTCCGGAGGCAGATCAGAGGGGAAGTGTTCAGTATCCTGAGCAGTTTGGCAGATCTCAGCAATGCCGTTCATTGGATGTCGCCTGGATTTCTGTGGGCTGGACGGTTTCCTCCATGGTTGGTGGGACTGATGGGAACGGCCTCGTCTCTGATAGGTCTTCTACAGATGAGCTCCAGTGATCAAGGAGCATGTACCTAAAGCATTACACACATATGGTACTATTTCTAATGTATTATTTAATAATAGATAAATATGTTAACAGTGTGCAATTTATACAGACTCACTGATAAGTCTGTATTTCGAAATTCCGTTAACTTCTACTCTGGTGAATAGTTAAAAAACAATGTCATACTCAATTGTAGATGGATGAATGTATTTGTGAAAATGTTTAAATACAAATAATGTGAAAATGCTTCAAGTATAATTGCGAAATAAATGACTATTTTTTCAATGACTCTGTAAAATGTGAAGAATCCTTTCATTTAACAGTTACATTTTTAAAAGTCTTAAAAGTTTTGAATGGAATATTCTGTGTACCTCATTTGATGACCCCATGGATTGATTAGTCGTGTCTTGTTCGTGTGCGCATGCGCAGTGGAGATGTTCTCAACTACGTTAAGTTTTTTGAGAAGCTGCACAATAACACAGTGTTTACCGAATAAAAGTTTTTCGTTCTAAACAAAATGAATCCCGTCAGTTTGTAAGGATGTGTTACTGAAACACGACATCCTTTTGACCGGCTCCAAGCTCCAGCCGTTTAAGCGACTGGACAGGATTTGCGTGATGTTTAGTGATTATTGTTGGGGATCTAGATGAAAGGTAAGTCGTTATTGAATAACACTGAAGTTAATTTACAGATAATTCTCATATGTGTGTTTATATCATCAGAAATCAGATTTGCATGCTTTGTATAAATAGTGTCATGCACTTTGATCCATCCACGTACACAAAGTCAACCCAGCTGATGTGTGTGTGTCTTATGTTATTGCACAATGCACTATATCTTTATAGACAACGCTGTGATTTACCTTACCAAAAAGTACTGTGATTGTACAATGATGCAGTGACTACCTTGATACTTGGGCACTAATACCTCCATACTTCCATTTGCTTTTTTCATGCTTTTGATGACGAACTATTATTATAAAATGTGGAAATACTATGTATGATAAAAACCTTGACTGGTACAGTTTGGGTATGTTTCAAACTCACCAGTTTTAATCTTGCACTTAATCTGTTATCTAGGTTGTTTTACATGGATCAAGGCTCTTCTGGAAAAATTCATGATTTTTAAGGGTTATTAGAGGCTAAGAGTTACTAGTAGTAGCAATGGCAGATGGTTTTCTTTACAATGGAGATTTGGAGTTGGAACAGAGTTCCCAACTTGCTGCTTCTGATTCATCCAAGTCTCAGACCGAAGCTTCAGCACCGGATGCATATTGGGCTCCTGATGGTTCTGATTACTCAACTAACCCTCCTGAATCCACAAATTTGCTCAGTGAAAATCTACAGAGCCCTGAGTTGGAGGATCTGGATTCCTATAACCCAATCGAGCCCCCACCATTGGACTGGAGGTCCGACTCCTCCAGTGAGGCCGGTTTGGTTGTAGAAAGCTGTTCGATAGGAGATTTTGAGGCTCCTGGATTCTTCAACACAGAGTTGAATGACGACACAATGTATGCAACAAGTGATTGCGGAGCTCAAGACTTCAGCGAAGCTTCTGACAAAACCGAAGAGCTTTTGTTTCAAGAAATGTGTGATAACAAGCCTGAAATTAGTGTTTTTCAAAAACAGGATGAGCAACGGGAAAGAAAAGAGAATTATGCAGAGGACAGAGATAGAAAATTGTGGAATCAAGAAGAAAAAAGTATGAAACACGATATTGAACACTCGCACATTCAAAGTCTTCTCACTCAACTGCATCTTTTTCATCCATCAACTCCTTTCGACAGTCCCACCCACCGCACCCCTGATGACTCGGCCAATCACGGCACTCTGCATAATTCGCACACTTCAGCGGAGGCAGCTGCTTC
This sequence comes from Rutilus rutilus, assembly GCF_951802725.1. Lineage (NCBI taxonomy): Eukaryota > Metazoa > Chordata > Actinopteri > Cypriniformes > Leuciscidae > Rutilus > Rutilus rutilus. The sequence continues at coordinate 6,273,000 of NC_140227.1, forward strand.
CTCCCAAGGGCTTGAGTTTAGTGTCCGATCAGCATGTGCCGATGCTGACGGGAACATCCCTGAAGCTTTGCTCTTTTCCCACGAGTATCAGAAAGATCTGCTGCAGCTGCTAGAGGACCCAGAGCCTGAGGAACCCAGAACTGGGTCGCTGTTCATTCACACACCCCTGGTGACCCCTGAACATCAGTCAGGTCTCAGAAGGCAGAGCAGTGATGCAGATGAGATGATCTCCATATCTCACAGCGAGGATGCTTGGCACAGACACCTGCAGGATGAGCTGTTGGTCTCAGGAATCACAGAGGAGCATCAGTGGGCGGCGTCTAAAGACCGGACCGCGGATCAGTCCGTCTCCCCAAACAACGATATGGTGACTTTTTAGTCCTCTTTAATTGTACTTAGTTAGGCTGTGTGTGTTCCATTTTAAGGTAGAAGTGGGATAGTCTTACTTAGAGGGATAGTTCACCCAAAACTTAAAATTGTGTCATCATTTACTCACCCTCATGTTGTTCCAACCCTGTATGAGATTCTGTCTTCTGTTGAAAAAAAAATTAACTGTTGGTATCGAGACAGTTGACGGCACCCATTGACTTCCATAGTATTTTTTTTCCTACTATGAAAGTCAATGGCTACCGTCAACTGTCTGGTTACCAACATTCTTTAAAATATCATCTTTTGTGTTCAACAGAGGAAAAAAAACTCATACAGGTTTGGAACAACTTTAGGGTGACTTGAGTAATTTTCACTTTTGGGTGAACTCTCCCTTTAAAATCTCATACTTTTGACCATAAAGGTGTTCCATTGCTTGACAGAAAAGCTCATTTAAAGCATTTTACACGGCTGTTTCTATAGAAGTCAGTTTATATATATATATATATAATTTTTTTTATTTTTTTATTTTTATTTTTTAACTTTATTTATAGCAATTCCGTGTTTGTCTGGCTATTTTAAATGAACATCTCATAATTCAAACTTTGTTTCTCAGAATTGCGTGTTTATAGCCCAAAATTCGGACTTTTTTTCTTGCAGTTTTAAGTTTATATCTCTTAATTTTCAGTTTCTCAAAATTCAGATTTATTTTTTTCTCTGAATTCTGAGATTATCCCCCGGTGACAAAGACAAGCGTAGTCCCAGACTAAAATACATGTTTGAGCTGTTTTAACTGAAAGCAACTTGCAGTGGCATAAAATATGTCAGTGTCATTTGTGTATGAACTCACAATTCTATAACATTATAAGCATTGCAAGCAATAGTAAAAATTGTATAATAAAAAAAGGCCAATTACCTTTGTGCATTTACCTCCATATGCTTAGGCACCCGATCAGATTTTGTCATCATGTAATCTAAGAACGTCTACTTCATCTATGACATCATATACCCCTTTTTGAGTTTTGGATTTCCACTCTAGTTGGAAATTGAGCTTTTGGTGGCATTTTTAATGCAAAGTTGAATTCTGACTTTCTTAGTTGAATACAGCATTGGAATCATCAGAGTTTATTTTATTTTGTCTTTTAACAGGAAGCTGAGACACAGCCAGCTTATAAGAATGGTATGAAACTTTTGTATTTTGTATTTATTTTCAGAGCTCTTGTGATGTAGATGGTAAATAATGCAATTTTGTTGTTGTTCTAAGTGCCTGGACCATGTGACCCTGAAGACCTCCTGGATGGGGTGATCTTTGGAGCTAAATATCTTGGATCTACACAATTACAGTCTGAGAAAAATCCCTCCACTAACGCCCGGATGGCCCAAGCACAGGAAGCTATGGATCGTATCAAGGTTAAAGAATATAATTTATTTATAAAAGCAATTTTAACTTTAATGTTCAAGTTCTGTTTGCTAAAGCAAGTATCACAACAGGACTCAACGATAAAGATTATTTCTGCAGGCCACTGATAGGAATTTAAAATTATGAATTTATGTTAAAATTTTATTATTTATACATTTTACACACATTTTTTTCATCAAATGCTAAGTTTTTATAAAAGGAAATTCTGCAATAATAGCTGAAAATTATACAGTTATTATAATTAATAGGGGAACTTCAAGACGGAAGTAAAAACTTAAACACTTCTGCTGAAAAACGATGGCATACAAGACATTGCAAAACATTACTGATTTTTTTTTTTTTTTTTTTCAACCTAATGAATATATTAGTGGCAGTTTAACTTAGATCAGTAAGGAACCGCCCACAACACCCTTTCATTGAAGTTCATCAAAAACTCTAAAAATCTAGTTTGACTATAATTAACATGGCTAATACAACATATATGTGCATTTATAATACCTAGGCACCTGAAGGAGAGTCTCAGCCTATGACGGAGGTGGATCTGTTCATTTCCACACAGAGAATCAAAGTACTGAGTGCTGACACACAGGTTAGACAAAAGACGTACTTGACAGTCCATCTTATGTTCTTTGAGTGATGTCTTCTCTGATGTGTGGCTGATTTCTCTCTTGCTTCCAGGAGGCCATGATGGACCATGCTCTGCAGATGATTTCATACATCGCAGATATTGGGAACATTGTAGTTTTGATGGCCCGCAGGAAGCCAGCCAGTCGCAAATCAGCTGAGTCCGCGGCTACCTCTGCAGCACCACCGAAGAAGTGCTGGATGATTTGCCATGTCTTTTCTTCAGATGATGTGAGTCAAATATTTAGTCCAGAGCCCGTGGCTGTTCTGTAGGCAAGCACCTACATAATGCGAGCCGCAACCAGAAGCCAGTGCTGAGATAAACAGAGGTGACACGTGGGCTCTCTTGGGCTCATTGAAGACAAGACCTGCTGCTGCGTTTTGAGTCATTTGAAGAGGTTTGATTTCACATGTTGGAAGTCACTCTTAAATGTTGCACATATTTTTGTGTGATGTCCACCTGGACAAAGAGTTGGTAAAAATGTTACATTCAATGACAATGTCATTGTCATTATTATAGGGTTTTCATTATGCATTTACGTGTAAAGATGTCTTTTGAGATTTTAATTTGATCTAACTTTCATAATTCCTTACTTCCTTACATGTGTGTCTTCTTTAGGCTCAGACCATTGCCCAGGCCATTGGTCAGGCTTTTGGCGTTGCATACCAGCAGTTTCTGTACACTAACGGAATTAAAGCTAGTGATCTGAGGCCAGGCGAGTACAGCGATTACCTCGGCACTCAGGAACTTTATAACGGAGACCTGGTTCACTTTTCTCGCTCTGAAAACATCAGGGAGGTGAGGATGTCTTGCGGATGTCTATGTGGATCTTTTTTCTTTTTTACTTTAATATGGCAAGATATATAGGGGTGGGACACTAAACTGGTAGAAATTTGTCAACCGGTAGAGATTTTGGATAACAGTCTCTATAGTGGTTACGCTCATGTGACATTGCACAAAATCGTATTATTTTAATGTTTTTAAACCTTGCAGTTTTTTTTTTTTTTTACCGTTCAAGCACAATAAGCAGCGAAAGATAACTTAATTTATCTTAAAGACTTTTTTCCATCTTGTGCTTGAAGGGGCAAATTCACACTTATTTTTCAAAATGCTTATCTTTGTGAGAATCTTCATGAAAGACCATGTTTTTTTTTTTTTTTTTTTCTTATGTTAGTTTGGCTGGTATATTATTGAAATTGGTGAAATTATGAAATTTCATAAAAAAAAACGGGATATATCGTTATCATGAAATAAAATGACTCATATCGTAATGAAAGATTTTGGTCATATTGCCCACACCTAGCTAGATAGCATAAGTAAAACCCATACCCCCCTTTTTATTTTTAGGTGTGCATATCAAAAAAGGCAGGAGAGATATTAGGCGTTGCAATTGTGGAGTCTGGCTGGGGCTCTATCTTGCCGACAGTGGTGGTAGCCAACCTGCTTCACGGCGGCCCTGCAGAACGGTCCGGCGAGCTGAGCATTGGGGATCGCATCATGTCCGTTAATGGCACCAGTCTGGTGGGCCTCCCCATCGCCACCTGCCAAAGTATCATACGAGTAAGACCAACCAGAAATGAAGCATTCCACAACAATTAAAACACTCTGCATCTCGTGCCAAAATATTGATTTTTCGTTTACGGCAGGATTTAAAGACCCTGTCGATGATAAAGCTCAGCATCGTTCACTGTCCACCTGTCACAATGGCGATCATTAAGCGTCCAGACCCCAAGTATCAGCTGGGCTTCAGCGTGGAGGACGGGATTGTAAGCAACTGTTTACAACCACTATGTTGGTGAAGCTGTGTTGAGTATATGACATTCTGTTTCTGTTAACATGACTTCTGCAATAGATTTGCAGTTTAATGCGAGGAGGAATAGCTGAGCGGGGTGGCATTCGAGTCGGTCATCGAATCATTGAGATCAATGGACAGAGTGTCGTTGCTACACCTCACGAGAAGATCATCCACATCCTGTCCAGTGCTGTTGGAGAGGTAGGAGGAGTGTATTTCACGTTAAACAATATTGCGCACTTTTTACTACAGCAAGAATGAAATAAAATACTTCTAGAAATCAGGAACTGATCATTCAGATTTCAACACACTCCAAAACTCGTGTCTTAAATCAGATTTCAAACCAAATATGGATGTGGTCTGGATCTGGTTTAGTGTATTTTATTGCTGTTCAGACTACATAAAACAAAAATTTTGTCAAAAGCGTTTACCAGTATAGCTTTTTTTCTGGTTATTAAATTCTAATTACATTTAATACAATTTTTTTTTGCAATTTACTTTTTCACAATTAAATGGCTGTGACGTACAGATTATCGAAAAATAAATGTAGGGCATGAACTTGGTTGAATGGATCTGTTATTGATTCGATTTTGAGATGTGGACACACAAAAATGGAGACAGATGAACATGAGCAGGGTTTTAGCTGACTTAAATGATTGGAGAAGGTCTGCATATGTTCTGCAACACCAGACAGTTTCACCCAGATGATCCAGTTATGACTTTATGATTATGCGGATGAATCGTTCACACTAAGAGCTTAACTTGCATTTAAAAAGTAGATGGGATAAATTTTCATTAGTAATAAACTTGTATCTAATTTGTAACAGATTCATCTGAAGACTATGCCAACATCAACCTACCGTCTCCTGACTGGCCTAGATCAGCCCGTGTTCCTTTAGGAGGCGGATCCCCGCAGGTTGTCTCGTCACATGCAAATTTACCACTGAACACTTGACTGAAGTGTAGAGAAGTTATTTTATTTAAACTCTGTCCTTTAGCAGATGCATTAAAGCTGAACAGTGTAAAATGTTACAAAGATCACGGACCTATATTTTAAAGCTGTTTTAGAGCTGATTATTTAACTGCTGGTTATTATGTGTGCATTTGTTTTTGCTCTTGCTGCTAAGCCAATGTGCCTGAAGACAAGCCTTGTTTTTGAATGACTATGCATTAGAATCCACACATTTAAAATGAATCTTAAATAATCTTGAGCCTTCCATCTCAAGCTTCCAGCACTTCTGCAATATCTCATTACGGATTCGATGTTCAGTGGTTTTAAGGGTTTACATGCTCTTTACAGAGCTCAAGACTTAGTGCCTGTAAAAATGAACGGACCTTGATTATGCCAGGGTTGTTTTTAGCTATAGAGAGAGAGAGAGGTATATTTTAATAACTGCTGTATCGGATGTTTATTAAAGATACATAAAGACAACAATCTTTCTTGATTTGTGTGTTTAACTGTTTAACTGTTTAAAGAGAAAAAAAGGTATAGTACTGGGGCCCGTTCTTCGTACGTCGCTAACTCACTTAGCTGGATTTGATTGTTGGGGATTTGGCATGATCTTGGATTGTTTGGTTCTTCGACGCTCATCCTAGACTTGCTGTCATAGCAACATGTGCGCAAACTTAAACCTGCTCGGGAGCAGGCTTATTTCATGTTAACAGGATTAGATCGCGGCTTCATAAGCGGAGCTGATACGGGAAGTCCAGCGCAGCGCGATAGTGCACTTTCTGAGATATATATTTTTTCTCGTGACTCGTGAGATTGTCGTTTACATTATTAATTTGTTGGAAACGCACATTTATTTTCGACTTGTCGGAGTCGGGCTTTAACTACAGCACAAACTGTTTGCATTGCCCTAAGATTATTTGCGAGTGGCTCTTTCCATTACACTATTGGAGATGCGGAGAACTTGATGGAAAGTGCTGTCTGTCGTAGGTTGTTTTTTTGGCATTTCCAAGCCAATGTTGTAAAGCATTTTTTTTTAAAGCCTTTTTTCTTTTTTTTTAGGCTATCATAATTTTTTATGAAGATCATGCAATCATGACCATGCCGATTACAGTAGGCCTATATGTCACTCAGGCTTCACTAACGTGATTGGTAGACTATCGGCTATAGACTGCCATCAAGGCCTCAATGAAGGGGATTATGTGAACAGAAAGGGTTCACAATGTAAATGTGCAGCCCAGTTACTATTGGCCAGGATCTGTGCATGACTTTGAGCATGAGCATTTTCAGAGATTCACATTTATGCACATTATTTGAAAGTGGTAAGAAAAGTTCCACAATTAAATATCAAGCTCACTGTATTACATACACTTATGCTGATCCTAACAGAACTGCATTTTTTCATAGGTGATTATGACATGTTCCTGCCTGCAGACAGGTGTTTTAAGACCCCATTCCCTGACCCAAACCAGTTACAATGCAGCTCTAGCCAGGACAAGGGCACACAATGAAATTAACTTTGGCTAACTAAAGAGAAGATGTCAGTGTCTGAAAACTCTTGAGGGTTGCACACCTGACAGGGTCTGTGACATTGTTGCATGTGCCATATTACACAACATTGCCAAAAAAACACACTTTTCATTAAATGTTTAACAAAATACAAATATGCTTAGTTCCTTGAGTTTTATTTCAGTTGTTCTTTGTAAAGAAAAGCCAGTGGTCAAGTGCCTGCAACAAGAGATATTAGACACATGCCTCATGCAACAAATAAAAAGGAAAAGTTGGCTATACACTGGCCACCTGTAGGCCTATGTCTCCTCTGTCTGTGCAGACTCTTCTGTAGGCCTTTCTGTAGATGTGGAATCCTGCAACTTATATTGCAGCCATAAAGCATACAAGTATAAATTAAGTAAAGTTATTTATGCACTTGCAGGTAGGTTAGTTCCTCCATATGACAGTTATCTGAGAGGGTTTATTCACTGTCCAGTGCAATGGAAACAAATGGACATTATAAAGTCTTATACTTTATTTATTTTGGAAAGTTAGAAAATGTCCACTTACTGCACATATTTCAGCCACCACTTTCTTGGGAACAGATACAAGTGTTAATATTTTTACATTAACATAAGTTTATCAGTTTTCACTTTCACAAGTCAAAGCAATTCATCACTCAAGATTTAACAGTTGAAATGACTATACAGCCTTAATTTAATGCAGCAAAAAAAATATTTTACAGTGTAGGCTACTAAGATCTTTTCTTTTCTCAGCCTTTTTCTTGGTTGCTTTTATAATCAGACAACCATTTATTTAACAGTGCCTTTTATAAAAGAGACTATATAACAAAAAATTACCATTATGTAGAATATTTTTGTACTTCACTTTTATTTGTTCCCATGTTCTAGTGTGGTGACTCTGACATTACAATGAACAAAGTAATTATGCAATTATTAAAATACAAAAATTTAGGCTAATAAGTGATAAAAACATCTAACATGGCCACTTCTCACGGATTTAAATTGTCTGCTACTTTTTGCCAGCCCTCTCTCCTGGCTTTTGCAGACTTTGAGGTGTTCCCTGGCGTTTTGATTAAACATTAAAATTCCGAATAAACTTTGACTATTAGTTCTTGCTCTGCTGAGGAGAAAAACTGTGCGCACTCTTTGGCCACGCCCACGCTGAGCAGCCAATAGCAGCGTTGCTGATCAATGTTTCTACTATCGATACATATCCCCTTTTAACCAGCGCATGAACGCGCAATTATCTCAGATAACTCAATCCAGCGAAACTAATCAAATCCGGCAAGTGTGTTCGAAGAACCGAGTTAGCCAGATCATGATTCGCACGATGATATCATCTTGGATGTCTCATTTGATCTCGGATGTTTTAAGCAACGTACGAAGAACGGGCCCCTGTTCTAAGGTAGGCTATATCTTATATTTTGGTAACACTTGACTTTACAAGGTTTCATTTGTTTACATTAGTTAATGTATTAACAAACAACAAGCAATACATTTGTTTCAGTACTTATTCATCTTTGTTAACATTAGTTTATAAAAATCCAACTGTCCATTGTTTGTTCATGTTAGCTCACTGTGTATTAACATATAATAATGTTAACAATTACATCTTTTTCATTTGAATGTTTTAGTAAATGTTGAAATTAACATTAACTAAGATTAATAAATGCTGTAGAAGAATTGTTCATTCTTAGTCCATGTTAACTGATGTAGTTAACTTCTATTAACAAATAAATCTTATTTTCTATATTCATTGTTTTAACTACTTTATTATATAATATCTTTATTTTTCAAGATATCGACAATCCTTACAGGATATATGCAGAATTATAAGTTATAAAAATATAACAATAATTGGGCGGAAATTGCGCAGGGCTTATGTAAAGTCTAAATGGGCGGGTGCTAAATGAATACAAAGCAAATGATTGGCTACATATCCTGAATGTAGCGCTCTCGATTGGTTACAAGCTCAATGTGGTTTCAATGTTTTGAATGGAAGCCCCGCCCATGTTGGTGCTTCCTCAAAGTGATCTTGTAACACCGGCAGCGCGCACGGCCACGGACTGCAGAAAGACTGCAGCAGACCAGCTAAATTCATGAGGCAAATGAAGTTTTGGATACAACGAAAGGTAACAGCATTCTACCCGTGAATAATGTGTTGTTTATAGACATCAATAGCGAAAGTTAAAGCTACGGTACTGTGAATGATTCGAAATGATATGACCTGCAATGAACGGTTCATTAAATATTAATGACAAATTATTGTATCCTAAAGTAGGCTATATATCGCATTATAGAATACAAGGGAAAACTAACTAAATGATTTCTAATGAAAATATGTAGAATATACTGATCAAATGAGGCCTTATTTTTCAAATAGGCCTATAATATATTTTTCAAACATATTTTATTTAGTGTATCCATAAGAGTGTGAAGATAATTATGTCAGTTACAATAAACAATCTATAGTTCTGTAGACATTTAAGGATTTGAAATCAGCAATGTAGACAATCTTTTAATGTTTTGTTCAAACAAAAGCAGCCCTTAATAATTTCAGTCATTACATTAACATCATCTTTGTCTTACACAAGCTGTATTTTTCTGTTCCCATTTTAGAGGAGATTTATTTGTCTTGGTTCTGTTAAGCCAATTAGTATAATGAGGATTTCAAGAAAAGGAATTTACAGTCAAAGCTGAAGAGATCATGTCTTTTTAATTTTCAACAACTCATCCATTCATTTAAAGGGGTTTGTTCACCCCCAAATTAACATTTAGTTGTAACCAAGAAGCACCAATTTAAATATGATATTTTAGATCTGCAATTAAACATTTTCATAGTAAAACTATCGTTTTGATTCAGAAGACTTGGAATATAGTTATGATACTTTTACAATGGTGTTTTTTGAGATTTACAGCCCCTGGTCACCATTAACTTTAATTGTATGGAGTGAAAATCTTGCATATCATCTCTCTTTGTCTTCCATAGAAGAAGTTTCCTTACTGAATTGAAAGGCTTCTTGGCTTCGAGTGTGAAGTTAAGCCAAGTATACGTCATTCATTGTATTTGCACGGTGGAAGAATAGAACCATTTTTTTGTTGTAGGTTTCCTCTGTTACCATGGTTGCATAGTTCTGTGCCGTCCATCATGGCCATTGGAACGCAGCTCTATCTGCTGCTGTGGAAAAACTTCACGTACCGCAGGAGAAACAAGGTGACGTGTCTTTACTCCTCCAGCCGCAAAACACTTACACTCTCTGTCAAACACTCGACGGTTGGTATATAGTGAGGAATGTCATTAAACATGATCTTTTTTGTGTCTTTATCTTTCCTTACAGGTCCAACTGGTTATTGAACTTCTGTGGCCGCTCTTCCTCTTCCTAATCCTCATTGCTGTCCGGCAATCACACCCGCCATATAAACAGAGCCAGTGTAAGTGACGTCCTGTGAACGAGAGTGTTGCCCTCCTCTTTTGGCAGGTGGCAGGGAAGCAAAGCTGATTAGCTACACTGAAAATCAGGACATTGTTGAGCCCTTGTGACATTGTTTATAACATGACCTTTCTGACGGCTCATCTGAAGAAAATTTAGTCCCAATGACGTGATCAGTTTTTTAAATAAATGAAATGAATGTTGCACATTTCTCTAGATATTATAGGCGATGGAAGTAAATTTATTTATTTTATATTTATTGATTTATTTAACATTGCTCTTCTTAAGCATCCCAACCAGGCAGACATACCAACACTGTCTTATGTTATATACTTCACCTTTAAATGTCCATCCTATCGAAGCCTGTTTCCACTTCAGAGTTAAAAAAAAAGAAGGTAAATGTGATTGTGTATCTCACAATTGTGACTTAGCATTTAGCATTTAGTTAGGTAGGCCTAATTTACAATACATTTTTATATTCTAATTGCTGAACACGTCAGACACACTTTTGGCAGAATTCAAATGTCCTTGTGTTATTCAGTCTAAGGGTACGGCTCGACAGACTTTAGGATCAACGACAAACGCATAGAATGCCATCTTAAAAATGCCTTAATGTAGTATTTATTGCCTCCGAATGTTGTTTATTATTATTGCAAGTTGTGGAGGAATTCCAGTGAGGAAAACAGTCATGTCTATAACAGAACTACTGTATATAAAGGCTATTCAGATGAGCATGTTTAAACAAAAGGATACTTTCATTAATTTGATACGCTACTCCACATAGGAAGAACAGACATGCCAACTAGTTACTGACCTGATACAGACTAATACACATTTTACGTTTTTTTTACGAGGTTTACGTAACGTGAAAATAAGCGGGGCGGCCTGAAATCTGCCCAACGACTCAATTAGAGCGAGCTGCAGTTCCATTTTCACCACAGATTTACATTGGAAATTTGTAGGTTGCTGTAGAGCTAGGGAGGGCTCCGAGACCGGCTGCCCTGCTTAGTATCATGAAACATGCCTGCTGAAGCCATGCGCTAAATTTTGATATTTAAACTTTAAAATAGTCTAAAAAAAATGTGTTGCAGAATGCTGAACACATTTACAATTAATTTATTATTAATTCTGCGTATATAGAGGACTATGTCTGGATGAATATTTTGGTGTCGATACAGACGGGCCTTGGCTGGTTAGCGTTGTGACTTTATGTGACTTTATCTTTAATCAAACAAAAACACGCAACGTCTCTTCTCTGATGACAATGATAGCCAGCCGAGTTTCAGTTCTTTCCCTCCAGCAACCAGGAAACGATCGTAGCAATTAGCAATGATAGGATGATCCAATCATTACCTAGTGGACAAAACCAAGTCCTGCTCTAAAAAAAAATCTCAATCGAGAAGTCGCAAAAAAAAAAAAAAAAGGATCACAATTACCAAGTTTAAAGTTTATAATGACTTTATTAAACTATATACTGAAACCTAGTGGTGTGGATGCAGCATCACACAAAAACAAAAGTTTGAGAATATTTATACCATTGTACCAATCACACCCTATTTACAGGCATTTTTGTCATCCATTATTTATTTGTTATGCAAATAAAGGTGTCCAATAAAATCATCTCTTCTGAGTGTACACATGTAGGTAGGAGGCCTTTTACAAATAACATATTTTTGTATTCTGTTGTGCTGCTTTTCCATTGTTTTTCTATGTAAATGTGCACCAGATGGCCGACGTTTCTGCATCTTGTGCATGACACAGCATTCTAAACATGTTGCACTCTTTTAAAACGTGTCTAGTTTTTTGTCTAACTTTTTTTTTTATTCCCCTGCCATGCATCTCATGATTTAAAATGCAATTAGCGCCTACGTGTACATCATTAGAAAATATACTTTTTTTTTTTATGTAAAAAAAGTTAATTGTTTATTTTAGGTAATTTTAAATGTCTTTATATTTTGATTGTTTCACATTCACATTAAATGTTGCTGATCTTTTTTTTCCATTTCAGGTCACTTTCCCAACAAGGCCCTTCCTTCAGCAGGCACACTGGCATGGGTTCAGGGCATCATCTGCAATGTCAACAATCCCTGTTTTCATCACCCCACTTCAGGAGAAACACCCGGACGAGTGAGCAACTTCGACAACTCCATGTGAGATGCTTTTCTGTACAGTATCTCAGACACTGTATCATGATTTTTCTTTTCTTTGGCTTTGGTCATTAATGGAGGTTTATCGTTTTCAGACTCTCTCGACTTTTGGTCGATATCAGGACTGTCCTGACGATCAGTGGTAACCGGACGGCCCTCTCCGGCCTACAGGACCTGTCGCAGGCAATCCAGAGACTCGGGGAAAGACCAGATGCCTGGCCAAGTACGACATGTTGATCAAATGTCTCATTGTAGAAGATGTTCAATATCCCAGTTGTTTCTCAAAGACATATGAAATGGAGAGAAAATGGAGACTTGTTTAAAGACCCCAGTAATCTTACATGTGACTCTCAGCTAGAGATGTCAACAATGTCTCAGGTTGTGCTCAGATACCAAACTGAGAACGCTTATCTGGCAGAAATAATCAGGAAATAAGGCTGTTGTTTTTGTTTTAAAAAACTCCCATAATCCTCTTTTTTTAATGAGAACAGCAAGCACACATTCTGTGCCCTGCACAAGCAATGCAAATCCTGAACAAAATGTGGCCAGTAGGTTAAACCATTTCCCTTAATGTATTATTAACAAAATTAAACTTTTTAATATAAGCCCACTGGACTTTGATCTTTGTAGATCTTCCAGTTGGAGAGTATCTCAAGGCCAATGAAAGCTTCTCCTCCTTCCTGCGGACAAACACCAGCATCTCCTCAGCATCGGTTGATCAGTTACTGAGGGCACGACTAAACCTACAAGTGGTAAGAAATAACCTTTTTTCCACTTTCTGAAGTGCTTATAATCCTCCTCTGGAAACCTAGATTCTGAGCTGGCCTAATGACCTGAATGTAACTTGACAGTGCAAGCATTGTTTTGTATTTGTTTTTGTATTTACCTGAAATATGTGATTGGATAACCTCTATTTTATATAGATATTCATTGTCCTGATACAAAGAGAAAATCTGAAAAATAAAACTAGTAGCTTATATTTGCAACCACAATGTTGCCCCCTGCCCAATTACATCATTAGTTAGAGCTAACCAATAATTTAATTACTTAAGCTAGATTTCTACAATTTCTTCAGAGTAACATATTTTTCATGTTTAAAGGTCAGCATGAAATTAAAATACACCCATCTGTTTTCTAAATGCATGTTATTTATCACATTTCATCCGTTTATATGGTTTATTTTTTCAAAAAATGTTGATCACATAATTCTTAATCAAATTTCATAGCTCAATCTGGTGAAACGACAGACTCTCTGTGATGACGTCAATCATTTAGTCTGCTTAAACTCTTACACTTCTTACAATTGACTGCAAGCTCACATTCCATCTGCCTCCATCCAATCAACAAGTATATAGAACCAAGCAGCCCCCCCCCAACACACACACACACACACATTTTTGAGGGGGGGGGGATAATCCGTTTCACTCGGATGCATGTCACATGAAAAAAAGGTCTGTCGCTACTTCCCTTTTATCATGACTTTTTAAAGTCGGCATGAAATGAAAATTTGTCCGATCTATTTTCTAAATGTATGCTGTGGATTTTATCTTTTTTGTTTAGTTTTTTTTATCTCTTAATTTTGAATAAAATATAATAATGTCTTCCGGAGAAACAACAGACTTTTCTCTGGTGATGTATGCAGGACTTCTCCATTCATTTAGTCCACTTAAGTCCAATCAACAACCAATGAACAGAATCAGGTCCCTGCCCTACATTTTTTCTTTTTCCATAATCAATACATCCAATTACTCTGGGATGTATGTCACAATACAACTTTAACACTTTCATAAATGTTTATAGTAAATTGATACATGAACATCTTGTTTTACCCTTTTTTGTCCACAAGGTTGCATTAGCAGGTGGAGGAATGCGACTGTCTGATATCGTCTGCAATGCTTCACTCTTGGGTCTTTACCTCACCACTGAGGAAGGAGATTCTTTCCCTGAACTCCAGGGGGCGCTGTGTTCTGTGCCCTCAGATGTAATGCAGAAGGCAGAGCAGATCTTCCTCTCACAGCTGGACTTCAGCAAGATCCTCACGGTTAGTGGGCTTATGCTTTCTGCATTTATTCTGTTTAGTGATGGGAGAAACAAAGCTTTTTTTTTTTTTTAGAACTTCGAATCAATTGAACAAATTGTTTTGCAAAATTATTCACTATTTCGAAGTGCTCAAAACACCACAGCAAGGTTTTTGAAGATGCAGTTTCTTTACATCCACTGAGAGATGCCACCCACCCAAACATAGAATTTTCTCTGATTTAAATATCCGCATCCGACTCCCAACCGATCATCACATTACAATTATTCTAATTCTCAGTGTTAAGAGTAATGACATAGTAACATATTACACTGAAGGAGGCTGCCTTTAAATTAACATTTATTTATAACAAAAGTTCTTCTTTGGCAAAATTAAATTTCTTTAATAGCCTAAACACAGGCTTTACTCCCTTCAAACTAAAATGGTCATTATTTCCTTCACTGCAACTTCCTGAACATGCACACCAAAACTTAATTGCGTCCCAAGCAAAGGCTGGACATAGGCTAATTTATGAGTCTTGTTTCATAATCATAGCACTTCACAGCCTTTACATATCACATAATGCTTAAACAAGTGGACCCACCAACTGCATAGCTTAACGAGAGTCTGCAAATTAGTGCCTGATGAAAAATTAAGCTTAAAAATTTTCACATTTTAGGGAATGTAGTAAATATTTCCATCATTAATGATTTATCTCATCGACCCTTGACCCACTTGCAATAATCAGAATGTTATTTTTTATTACTTGGCCCGCCCGACCCACAGAGTATTTGCAGTGTCCGCGGATATAGCCATGATCCGCGCATCACTAGTGTAAATATGACAAACATTTAAAACAATATATACTGTATCACACCATTAAATATGAATTGTCATATTTAAAACAAAATTTGTGTTATTATATTAATTTGTAGTGCTTGTTTTGTGTTTTTAGGCTGGGTTGGCAAACTAGACCAATTAGAAATAATTAACTATCATTCTACCTTTTTTATCACACGTGGATGTGTCTTAAAATTATTTAAATCTGAACCTACATTATAAAATGGAGATCAGTTGAAACAATTTCAATCATGACAACTTTAGTATGTTAAAGGATATCCATTAGAGACACAGACACGATGTTATAAGCATGTAAGATATGCTTCTTCTGTTTGAATATGCATACATATATCCTGTAGAAGATCTAGACAGGTGGAGCTGGGGTAGGAGGAAGGTTTGATAGCGTGCTGAAAGACCAGCGTACAGTGAACACTTGCGTACTTGCGTAACCCCGGTTCTCTGAAAGCGTTAAGTGAGGTGTCTCACTATAGGATAAGCCCCTTCTGCTTTTTCTGAATGACTGAGGGTCAGGAGCTAGCTGTTGGCTCCTTTCCCTGGAGAAGACCCCATCAAACTGCCTCCTTCTTCCTCCTCACTCCCTGAAGATGAGGATGAGGAGCTGGCTGGACCATCTGAGCTGTTGCAGGCGGATAGTTCTTCCTAGGCCAGGCAGTTCTCTGTTCCGGTACTCCGCTGCATTCTCGTTCTGTCTCTGCCGTCTAGGAATGCGAAAGCTGGGGGGTGGGTGCGCCATAACCGTTGGTGGAGGGCGTGTAGTCTGCGTCTTTCTAGGCATACAGAGTTGCAAAGCCTCATCATCTCTCTTCTTTTCCTCGCATCTATTTTGCATCTGTGTCAGAGCCAAAAATGCCCTCTGTGACAACCGGTGCGTCTAGGATGGCTTCTTTTTCCCTGTCAGACAGATTAGCCAAGTTAAGCCATCGTCCTCTCTCGTGAATGATTATTGTGGTCATGGCTTTGCCCGCGGCTTGAACTGTGCATCTTTGAAGATGCTTGGTATAGACCTTATGCACCAGAGAAACAAGGGCGCCGCCATCTTTGGAAAATTGTCTTTTAACTTCCGTTTTGCGGTCGCTCTGTATATTTATATGGCATTTCTGTCCAGGAGTAATTAGCTTTTTAAGTGGATTTACTGAATGTAAAGTTAACGAAAGTTATCATGAGGACTGTAATGTTTAAAGCAGATGACTTAACAAATGTAAATAGACCGGGAAGATTTTAAAACGAGCCGTTCATTAATAAACACGCAAAACGCTGTGAAAATACAGACCGGAAGTCAAAAGACAATGAGCGCAGCGCTGAAAAGGGGCGGAGCTACATAAGGTCTATACAGTCAGCATAGAGATCGCGTTCAGAGCCCTGACAGAGAGAGCGACTGCTTTTTAAGTGCATTCTGTCGTGCTTGACTGGAATTGATCCACGTTAGATGGCAACGTCGTATTTGCAGCCGCTGTGCGCTTTGGGTGCAAGTGCGGGGCAACTTATAGCTCCATGGGGGGCATTTGGAAAAGTCCTTCCTTCTCCATCCCCTCCACATCGAGAGCGGATCCTCCCTGCACGGGTATCTTGCTAGTAAATGGATTGTCCTTACAGGTAACCGCAACCTAGGAGCTCTAATAATGCAGGAATAAAGTGGCAGCCTTTTACCCTTGTAGCGAGACTGCGGTTTCTGCTACCACGGCCGGCCACGGAATATTTCGTTTTTCTACAGAACGTTTGTACACATCTTGCAGATCAATACTGAGAAGCAGAGAGGATGGTGCCACCTTCCGACTCCTCCGTGGATCCTGCCGCAGCAAGGAGTTGTGCCAGGTGCGCAGGAGGGAGGAAAGGGAAGTCCTCTACTTCAGAGAGAATAAAGTGCGAATGTCCCTCTTCCTCGTCTATGCTAAGCACTCTGGGCAGAGTGCGGAGTGGCAGCTGGAGTGGGGCTAGGTGACTTGAGGGGATCCTAGCCCGACAGGATAGCTTGGTGTGCTAGCCTGCAGACGAAGGCTCTTCATAGTGAAGCGTGCGATTCTCGATCACCAATTGGGTATGTTTCAGCCCAAGACATGCAGAGCAGACCTGGTTTGTATCCTTGCATGAAATTTTGTTCTTGCGTGAACAAAGTTGCACAGAATCTCCCTCATTAGCCAGGATAGTCTACGTTGCTCACCGAATAATCCTTGCAATCAGCTGGAATGCAAATTGAAGGAGCCTGGTGAAAAATGGCATGGTGGCCAGTAGTTCTTCCAGAAGTTTGTTGATGGTTTATCCAAATTTTGTCGGCTTCTGGTGTGAAGCGAGAAGAGGTTTTTGAATGTCGTAGTGACATTGTGTCGCTCCTCTTATACTGAGGGGTGGGGAAGCCACTCCCAGACACAACATCATGTTTGCCAGCCAATTGGATTAATGTAATAGGGCTAAGGAATATGCGGAAGTGGCGTATCCCATAGTGAGATATAGTGAAACGTATGCTTGAAAGAGAGCCAGACATTTAAATGTTGAGCAAGCAAGCTCATTATCTGCAGAATCAGCAGAGGCCAATCAGCTTGTGCTGTGTAGTAAATTATGTGAATGTTTACAGATTGCGAGTGGCCTGTCAGTGCCATCTAGATTTTCATGATTGAACTAGATATATATTGGATAGTGGTTCATGGGATTACCAGATCAATGCCCTCTAGCAGCAAACCATCAAAATGTATAAATATTTAAATACCAAGGTGCAAAATAATACGATGTAACGAAGCCTCGTTTTCTGAAATCATGTGACTTGAGGGGTTTTATATGCATTCTGAACCACTGATAGGTGGTATCAGGAGGAGGGACATTCTCATTCTAGAGAGAATTTGATTTGATCGGACAAAATGTAGCATTATTAGTCATTAGTATTTTTGGCCGTTTTCCTGGAAGAGAATTGTACATATGCTAAATGTTAATGTGCTTATTTGTTTCAATGCCATCTGAAATCTCTGTTTCATATTTGAACTGTTTTTTTTTTTTTTATTAATTTTTTATATTCATTACTTTCAGAGAGACAGACTGCAGGCAAACGCGGCTGATCTCCGGCTCATCAGTCGGTCTGTTTCCTCTGTAACTCAGGAACTAGCATCAGTTATGGATGATGTGAGTCGTTTTCGGATATATTAATGCGAAAGTTTCACAAATTACTGTACTAATGAAATATTAATCTTGCCTTTTCCTTTTCTCCATGAAAACTGCATGACAATCACTACAGATCAAAAGTTGGAATAGTTAGGATTACTATTTTCTATTTTAATATTTTTTAAAATGTAATTTATTCCTTTGATGCAAAGATGAATTTTCAGATACATTGCTCCAGTCTTCAGTGTCACATGATACTTTAGAAATCATTCCAATATGCTGATTTGCTGCTCAATTAACATTTCTTCTTATTATTAATATTGAAAATGTTGGTGCTTAATATTTTGTGGAAACCATGATAAATTACCATTGTAAAGTTTGGTAAGTAAGAACAAATAATTACTTTTATTCAGCAAAGTTGCATTAAAATGATCAAAAGTGACAGTAAAGACATTTATGATGTTCCAAGAGATAAGATCTATTTAAAAATCATGCTGTTCTTTGGAATACTCAAAAAAAAATGTTTTTGTTTTTGTCACGGTTTCCACAAAAATAGCAACATTTTCAGATTGACAATAACAATATCCATTATTAATAATTCAGCACCAATAATTGATCAATTTGAATGATTTCTCAAGGATCATATGACATTGAAGACTTAAGGAAGATGCTCAAAATACAACTTTGCATCACAGGAATAAATTACATTTTAAAATATATTAAATTAGAAAACCCTAGAAAACGTTTATTTTAAGTGGTTAAATTGTTATAATTTTTTTTACTGTAATTTTGATCAAATATAGTATAAGAGACTTCTTTCAAAAACTCTGAAAAACATAATTATGTTTTTCAGTGTTTTTGAAAGAAGTCTCTTCAAATGAATTCCTTATCATTTAAAATGATTTACTTATCATAAAACATTTGACCGGTTTTGTTCACGATAGTTAATTAATAGATGTTTAATGCACATATGCTAGATGTCCATTTTCACATCACAGCAATGAATCTGTTTCTCTCTTCTCCCTCAGATCTCTTCTCTGTCCAGTTTCTCAGAGCTGAATTCAGAGATGAGGCTACTGACACCTGAAAACCGTTTAGCACTGCCACGCGAGAGCTTTCGTGCCTTCTCCAGAATCATGTGTGGACACCCAGAGGCAGGGGGAGAGAGAATCCCTTCATTCAACTGGTATGAAGATCAGGACATCAAATCTTTCCTGGGCAGAAACGTGTCAGAGGAGACAGACCTTGAAAATAAGAACAGCACCAGTAAGATGTTTGACTCATTTATAGGGGTGTAACGATGCATATGCATCGATCTTGAAACATGAATTTTTGAATCGTGAATCATTTGTTTCGGTTAACAATTGATTTAAAATTCAAAAAATCGAATTAAACGTGATTCAGTAAAGTAGCCTTCTATATTTTACAAACTGTATATTTTATAAAAATTAAATTAGTTACTTGCATTAATTAATTGAGATGTAGTGTGGCATCATTCGTGCCCTCACATACACACGCTGCACTCTGTACTACCTTTCACTGGATTGCGCTTACTCTCCGTAAGCCTCATTAACACTTTTCTAAACAGATTTCTTAGCACCTCATGTTTGATCTCTCCTCAGGATGTCAATTGAGCAGTGGACAGCTCTCTTACAATAGCGCTATATTCTCGAGTCAAACACACACAAGGTTGCCAACTCCTTGTGTGGCCACTGCTGCTGAAATTTTTTTCTATATGAAAGAATTGTGCAGTTTTACATTGTTTATTTGGGCAAGCAGAAAACATTTCAGGGGTCTTAGGATATAGCTGATTTTTATTTTATTTCATTTATTTGCATGCGAGAACTTAAAGAAACTGAATTTATCAGATAATATTGAAAGATTTGCATTGGTTTACTGCCCCACAGTAATGGAAACCCTGGAAATAATAGGGAATTTTAATTGAATTTAGAAACTTATGAATCATGAATCGAATTTAACATTCTATTCAAATTTAACATTCAGGCTCCTTTAACATCTTTAACAAAGATTCACATTCCAGTTCAGCATCACATTCACATTCCAGCATCAGGGGTAACAAAAGAAAATCAAAAATTGACATTGAAACCTTATCAAGCTTTGTAGAGTAACAAACACTGTCTGATTGTCTTTTTACTTATAGCTCCGTTCTGTGAAAACTTGATTCGAAGTCTGGAGTCGAACCCTCTCTCACGGATTGTGTGGCGAGGCATTAAACCACTGTTCATTGGAAAGCTGCTATACACACCAGACACACCAGTCACCCGTACAATCATGTCACAGGTACCGCCGCTCTCCGCTCCCTCATCCTGTGTGCAATATGTCTGTTGTTCAAAAATGCAATGTCTATGATGCTATCCTGAAATTCTTGTTCCTCCAGGTAAACAAAACGTTTCAGGACTTCCAGATTCTAAATGATGTGCAGGAGGCGTGGCTGGAAGTGGGTCCCAGAATCAAAACCTTCATGGAGAGCAGTGTAGAAATTCGGCTTCTGCAGGATCTTCTGAGAAGGCCTGAGGTGGCGGTAGTTGTGAACCTGCGTCTGGAAAACACGTCTTGGACAGCCTCTCGCATTTCCCGGTTCCTCTCAACGCCTGGCCCAGATACACCCCGTAGGAATGGAGCGCCGCCCACCTGGTTGGATCTATACCAGGATTTAAACAACACCTTCAGCACTCTGTCAGAACTCACTAAGGTACGCCTAGCAGGAAACCTGCAGCTTATGTTATGATCAGTTAAACCAGTAAACCTGATTTTGCTTGGTATCTGTTCAAGGACACTAGTAATGGATGTGAAAAGGGTGTGCTGTATGTATCTTTATAAAGTCGACATGAAACGGAAGTTCCAATAGTCTATTGTGACGTACATCGAGTGAAATGGCTTTTAGAACAAGAAAAGATGTAGGGTTGGATTTTGTCCATTTAGGAATTGATTGAATGGTTAAGTGATGTGTTTTCCTACCCTCGCACCCGTAAACACATCATCAGAGAAAACAAGAGATGTTGCTGCAAGAGGGAGGGGAAGTTATTTTGATTAAAGTAAAGAATTACTATTAGTATAAGTCTATGAGGAAGAGACAACTTTAGAGTCCACGTGAAACACATAATTCCATGAATTTTTTTTAGGTTTATATATGTATCCTTGGCAAGGATACATATATAAACCTAAAAAAAATTCATGGAATTATGTGTTTCACGTGGACTCTAAAGTTGTCTCTTCCTCATAGACTTATACTAATAGTAGACTTATACTAATTATGTGCAAGGATTCCTTGCACACTAATTCATCACATTCTCAGAAGCTGAACGTTAGAACAGATAATCGTCACAAACTCCTTTTCTTCTATTGATGCACACTTAAAAAATCCACTACAAATAGTTGCCTACACCATCTATACTATTTGCTATTCCTCTAGATTAAAGATTCAAGAGATTTATTGTTATGTGCACAGTAAAAACACCACGGTTTAGACCACACAATAATAATATATATTAAACAAAAATATACAATATAGTATATACACAAACTAAATATACCAAAATATGCATACATTTATACAATCAAGGTAACAGTCAGTGAGGATAATAGGGAGTTAGTGTTTCATGTGTTGTTCAGGAATCTAATGGCTTGTGGATACAGTTTGCATTGAATTTTGGCAGACAACGAATTATGACTAAATGCTGAATTCAACCTCATAAATTGTCCAGTAATAAATAACCAGACAGTACTCCACTTTGAAAAAGGACTATATAGACAACTTCAATGAATAATTAATGTAGGTGTATCAACAAAATGATGTCACAAATGGCACTTAGACTTTAGGTTGAAAATTATTAATTGAAATAAAATTGCTATGTATAAAGACTACTACTTTACCCTATGACCCTTTATAAATGGATCTAAGATTCTTTAGAGCTAGGCTGGGTCAGCCAATTTATACTCATAACTATTATTGTCATATATTGTCAATAACTTGCATTTGAGACACTCCACAGCATTAACATTGATCGTTGTCTATCTATACCCTGTATTGTTCCAGTGCTTCTCTTTGAATAAAATTGAGGGTTTGGCCACGGAGGGTGAGCTAGTCGAACGAGCCCTGGAACTGCTGGAAGATCGTCAGTTTTGGGCCGGAATAGTCTTCCTCCTGCCAGAACCTTCATCATCCTCTTTGCCTCCTCATGTCAAGTACAAGATCCGCATGGATATAGATGATGTAACCCGCACAAACAAGATCAAAGACAAGTATATTGAAATGTCCACACACACACTTAAGTTTACAGAGAAATGTAGTTATGTAGAGCTTCCACGGTCAACTGTTTAATAAAGCTGATATCATGTTTTATCATTTGACAGATTTTGGGATCCAGGCCCGGCTGCTGAACCATTCAGTGACCTTCGCTATGTCTGGGGCGGTTTTATTTACGTACAGGATTTAGTTGAGAGAGCTGTGACACATTTACTCACTGGTAAAGAGCCAAACACGGGCATATACGTGCAACAGATGCCTTACCCCTGCTTTGTTGATGATGTGTGAGTTTCACTCTTCTGTTTCACACCACACGTTATTCCACAATGTACACCAATAACTCTGCGCTACATCCATCACTCGTTTTTTTGTATGTTTATTATTAAACATTCTTTTTATAATTCATGTTAATAAATATTATTTTATAACAATTATTATTATTATTATTAACTTTTTATGACATATAAAGTAAGATTGGTTGAGGCTGTAAAATGTCATATTTTCCCCCCGATCACTCATGAATAAATAATTAATATAAAGAAAGAATATAATTATTAAGATAACCAACTGTACATTACCATTGCCAGTAAGAGTTTTTTTTAAAGAAAATTAATACCTTTATTCAGCAAGGATGCATTAAATTGATCAGAAGTGACAGTATAATCATTTATAATGTTATTAAAAATGTCTACTTCAAATGCTGTTCCAACTTTCTATTCACGAAAGAATCATGAAAAAATGTATTATGGTTTCCACAAAAATATTAAGCAGCACAGCTGTTTTTAATATTGATAATAATAAGACATTATTTTCGAGCATCAAATCAGAATATTATAATGATTTATGTAGGATCATGTGATACTGAAGACTGGAGTAATGGTGCTAAAAATTCAGCTTTGCATCACAAGAATACATTACATTTTTAAATATATTAAAATAGAAAACAGTTATATAAATTGTAATAATATTTCTCAGTATTGCTGTTTTTACTGCATTTTTTATTTAAAAAAATACAGCCTTGGTGAGCATAAGGACTTTTTTCAAAAACATTAAAAACTCTTACTGACCCCAATGGTATGGTAGTATTTGTATTCAAGGTGTAAGGAAAAATGCTATTACTTTTTGCTTGATATTGAGTCATAAAATTCCAAAATCATTCCATTTTTGAAACTTGTCAATTACCTTTTTTTCTCTTGTTTTAGTTTCATACGTGTCCTGAATCGTTCTTTGCCTCTGTTTATGACATTGGCGTGGATCTATTCTGTGGCTATGATCATAAAGGGTGTGGTCTATGAGAAAGAAGCTCGTCTGAAGGAGACAATGCGTATCATGGGCCTGAGCTCTGGGATGCTGTGGCTCAGCTGGTTCATCAGCAATTTCCTGCCCTTCCTGTTCAGCGCTGGACTCCTTATCGCCGCCCTTAAGGTGAACAAAGTGACAGCTCTCCTGAGCCTAAATTTCTCTTTGTGACGCCCCTTTAAAGCTTATTTTCTCTCATCTGTCAAAAGAGTGCCCTGTTTGATCTCTCTGTCTTTCTTCTCTCTCCTGCAGTGGGGAGATATCTTACCCTACAGTGACCCGGCTGTTGTTTTCTTCTTCCTGACTGCATTTGCTACAGCCACCATCATGCTTTGCTTCCTCATCAGCACATTCTTCTCACGTGCTAACCTGGCAGCAGCGTGTGGAGGACTCATTTACTTCACCCTTTACCTGCCATATGTGCTGTGTGTGGCCTGGAGAGAATATCTGACCAGCACACACAGGATCTTAGCGGTGAGAGCTGAGCCGTTACACGTCTTCACACAACACATATAATAATATATACGAGAATGAGATTTGAAAGCTGCAGAGAAGATTATTAGAAAATGACAGCTTGAACTTCTGTCTGTTTCTAACAAACCCTGCAATTCAGACGTCTGAAGCAATGACTTGTTTCCCTGCAGAGCTTCCTGTCTCCAGTGGCCTTTGGTTTTGGCTGTGAGTATTTCTCTCAGTATGAAGAGCAGGGTGTGGGGATCCAGTGGTTTAACTTGAGATCCAGCCCCATGGAGGGAGACAGCTACAACTTTACCACCTCCATTGTGATGCTGTATGCAGATGCTGCCATCTATGCTCTGGCCACTTGGTACATTGAAGCTGTTTTTCCAGGTAAAGCATCTTTCTGTGAGCAAACGCAAAATGATATACATGAAGTTCTAGCTGTGTCTTCCTTTGATAATTAACATGAGTTTGTGGATTCATCAGTGAGTGTGTTTAGATGTACGCTACGCTAAGTTTTGGGTTGGTGAGATTGTTTTATGTTTTTGAAAGAAGTCACTTATGCTCACTAAGGCTGCATTTATTTGATCAAAAAAACAGTAATATTGTGATAATACATTAATTGATATACATAAGTGTAATTTATTCCTGTGATGGCAAAGCTGAATTTGTAGCAGCCAATTACTCCTCTCTCAGTGTCACATGATCCATTTTTGTGGATACCATTATACCCCCAGAATTCTTTAATGAATACAAAGTACAAAATAATAGCATTTATTTGAAATTATTTATATTACTGAGAATAAAAATGTAATTATCGAATTTTCAATTATTATATTATTTTAAATCTTTTGTAACATTATAAAAGTCTTTTTAATGCAATTTAATGCATCCTTGCAGAATAAAAATCTGAAAAATTAATTAAAAAAAGCTAATTATTAAAAAAATATATAAATTATAGCATTTAATCCCCAGACATTCCTGTTTCACAGCCAGATTTTGACTTAACTGACAGAACAATGGTAAAGGTTTTTAAAAAGCAAAAGTGGGGTAATATCTAGGTCATTCATAATAACATGGTACTGTGTTTGGGACATGTCAAACAGAATTTGTTTTATAACTTCTCGGCTGATTAAACATAATCATACACTTGTCATATACTATATCATTTACTGTGCATGTAAGCACACTCATTGTGTTGAATTAGTCTGTGTGAAAAAATGTCAATAATTGGATGTGTTTCACAGGGCAGTATGGGATCCCCAGGCCGTGGTATTTTATCTTCCAGCTGAATTACTGGGGTGGGGTTCCATTAGAAGTGGGGTTGCCCATTCCTACAGCACCTATAGAGGAAACAGATGGTAAGAGCATCAAACTACAAGTGGCACTGCGTTTGTAATACAGAAGTTTTAAGTATTTGTTTTAGGACAACATATTTGGATTAATACTCTTGGTTTGGTTTATGGTTAGTTGCATGGCATTATGCACAATTTATAGTTATTACTATATAGTAGGGCGGTTAAGCGCAAAAATCGATCACTTTGCGATAAAAGCATCAAATTTGGTAGGAAGGCTCACAAAGGGGGTCTGATCAGATTTAGGACCGTAGGCGCTTGAAATTTGACCCCTGGGGGTCAGGGCAGCCATTTTTAAAAGTGGTCATTGAATTCAGCATGGAATTTTAGAATCTTATATGTTATGTTATTAATTGAATCTTTTGTTAATATTCAAAGCTCAACTGCTGAAGAGTTGAACTACTGGTTCTTTGTTCTGTTTCTTGTTATGCAGGCCTACATAAAAAAAAAATAATAATAATAATAATCCTAATGAGCTGGCACCTTGCTGTGGTTGATTAGCTTGCGTGTCTCTTTCCATGTCAGCTGTTTAAAAACAGTTGACCTTTTTGTATCACCATTGGTGAATTGCTTTGGTAGAGACCAGACAAAGATCAGCTCTTAATCACTTGTCACTGTGATGTCTAATTTTGATCACATAACATGAATTTACAGATAATTCATTAACCCATGTATAGTAATATTTAGTATTACAGGAGCAATTTTTTAAAACATATCTTATAGTTTAAAGTTTAAAGACCTTCTTTGTGAAATGTATTTATGGTGAAATGTGTTATTGCATTTTATGTTTCTGGCAGCTTTTAATTCATTTTCCCATTACGAAATCCATATTTGGATATTATTTTGAGCGCCTACGGTCCTAAATCTGATCAGACCCCTTTGTGAGCCTTCATACCAAATTTCATGCTATTATCGCAAAGTGATCGATTCTGATGAAAATCTGCGCTTAGCCGCCCCACTAATAGTAACTGCATGTAACATATGTAACAATGACACTGTAAAATAAAGTGTTACCAATATTTCTGAATTACAATGTTTATTACAGATCGGATTGAAGCTGAGCCGGCAAGTCTGATTCTAGGAGTTTCCATAAGGAACTTAGTAAAGATTTATAAAAAAGGGTCCAAGCTTGCTGTCAATCACCTTAACATGAAGTTCTATGAGGGCCAAATAACCTCTTTTCTGGGTCACAATGGAGCTGGCAAGACAACCACCATGTGAGAGTTCAAAAAATGAATCTGTACAAATATGTAATATGTTCTTTAAACTAAATTTAAATCTTACTAAATTTACTTTATCAAGCTCTAACTAATTGATTAGCTTATTACTGCAACTCATTCAATACTTCATGATGTTTTGACTCACAGGTCCATTCTAACAGGACTGTTTCCTCCCACTGCTGGTACGATATACGTGAAGGGAATGGACATTCGCACAGATATGGACATAATCCGCAGTACTCTGGGAGTTTGTCCCCAACACAACGTCCTCTTTGACATGTAAGGCACCAGTCAACAAAAAACAATAAAAAAGTGATACCGTGATAATTATTTATAGTTTTATAGTTGAACCTATACTGGTTATTTTTGTTAATTGATTTTTTTTTATATCGAATTAATATAATATCAACATTATTAACATGGTACCTCTTTGTTTTCATAATGAAAAACATTTGTGTTGCATTGTGTTGTGTTTACTGTATTTTTTTAACATTATTGGTGTTCTCTTGTATATCATTGAAGCCTGACAGTGGAGGAGCATGTGTGGTTCTATGGTCGAATGAAGGGCATTAGCATGGAGGAGGTGGAGAAAGAGATAAATTCACTTCTGGAGGATGTGGGCTTACAACACAAACGACATGAGCAGACTAAAAACCTTTCGGGTAGGTTAACAAATATATTCATTTCAAAGCCATTCACTTGTTCAATATCTGTTATGGTGTTCTCTAAACTGTGACCGCTACCATTTATTTGGGCTTTTTTGTCTTTCTTGACAGGTGGCATGCAAAGGAAACTGTCTGTTGCAATCGCTTTCATCGGTGGGTCAAAGGTTGTGGTCTTGGATGAACCCACAGCTGGTGTGGACCCCTACTCCCGCCGCGGGATTTGGGACCTTCTGCTCAAATACCGTGAAGGTCTTTTAGAGCTTTGCCTTTTGAAGACTGAATATAATCTACTGGTCTGTCAGCTACCAGACTTAACACCCTTTGAATTTCAGGCCGCACCATCATTCTGTCCACACATTACATGGACGAGGCTGATCTCCTTGGTGACCGCATTGCAATCATTTCCCAGGGAAAGCTGTGCTGCTGTGGAACGCCACTCTTCCTCAAGGCACGTCTTGGTACAGGATACTACCTTACGCTGGTCAAGAGAGAGATGCATAGGACACCGAGCAGCATCAGCACTGGCAAACTCCCTTCAACTGCAGCAAGCAAGGTGAGATGTCCCACATGAAAAGCAGAAGCCAAGAGGGTTAGGCATATATTCCAGTTCCTACTGAGTACCCTGACTTTAGCACATCATTTATATCAAGGCTTCCCAGACTTTTTTGTCAGCTGAACCTCTTGGACGTACAACTTCAGTTTCTACTTCAAAGCAGCTCTCCAGTATGTTCATGTTTTACCCGCGTCTGACCTCGACGGACTGAACAGAAGAAATGAACCGGAGAAGATTTCCATGCCAATGATGGCGGAGGCTCAGAGCACACCTATCCATTATGTAATCGCCACAGACCAATAGTAGTTTGAAGGTGTTTACCAGCTGAAGAGAACTTTTCCTTAGTTTACTTTGGCAAGCTGTTTCGAACTCCCTAAAACAACTTCCAAACAAACATGGTTTTGGCCTGATTTTGTACGAAATGCTTCACACCAGTTTGTTCTTTGATTTTGCATGAAGTATGTCAGGGCCTTTAGGCAATAGGTCTAAGGTTATGTAGTTTAAACTTTTCCTCACGAAACCCCACTTTGAATGCTCTCCTGCATAATATTTATAATATGTTTCAGGACAGCGAATCCTCATTAAGTGATGACACAGGACTGGGCAGTGAAGAGAATGGATTCGGTGGGTACAGCTTTGCCTTACAGGAGTTGTTTACATCATGTCTTACCATATTGTCTAAGCTGCCCTGTTGTGTCTATTCTTAGTGTTGCCATGCTTTTTAAATCCAGGCCTCAGCATTATCTAAGGGCTCTGATTCCTTCCTGTCTTAGATATTGCTGCCCTAATGGCTCTTGCACAACAGTACGTCTCTGATGCTCAGCTGGTGGAGGACATTGGCAGAGAGGCGGTTATCAACTTGCCCCATGCTGCCTCAGAGGATGGCAGTCTTGCCCTCTTCCTGAACGAACTGGACAAACGGCAGGGCGAGTTCGGCGTGGTCAGTTACGGGTTGTCAGACACCACGTTAGAAGAGGTGAGACAGTTCTGAAGCACCAGTTTGTTTTTCCCCACTAATACATTCTCTCTGTAAAAGGATTTAGCCCTCAAGGTTGTGGTATATGTGTCCGTCAAAGGCCAGTCATTATCCCATTCAGACGGCAAAAGAGGCAAATCCCTCTTAAACCTTGGTGGGTTCTAACATTAGTTAAAAATAAACAGCAACTAAGTAGAAAGTGTTTATCCTCATGGCTGCTTTTGTAATCTAATACGTCTTCCTGCCATGTGGAGGTCGAAGGGGCTTTGCTAGACTGTAATATTTAGCTCTGCCTGTATATTTTAGATCTTTCTGCGTGTGGCAGAGGAGACAGGTGTGGATGCGGACCCTGAGGAGCCGCCAGCATCTCCAGGCCACCAGGGGGGGCCATCTGAGGACCGAGACACAGGTAAATGAGAAATACATTCCATACCTGCTGAGCCAAACAGATACAATCTGTGGCCGGTTGTATAAACGGTTTAGACTAATCTTACAAGTTAGGCATCTAATTTTTTATTTAGGACTTGTCATAACTTTCTTATGTCAGTTACAGAAAAAAAGTAGATATGAATACAAAAAGTAAGACTGATTACCCCTTAACTAACTGCTAGTTGGTCAGACTAGTTCTTAAGACATATGCTGAATTCAGAACCACATACCAGTATGCTAGTATGCGGTTCGTAATTCAGCAACAGTCTTAACATAGTGGCTATGCTTATGCAACTGGCCCCATTTTGCATACTAATGCTGTATTCCATTCAAAGTCGAATGTGTGTTGATGAATAAAGAAACAAAATTGCAACTAACAGCTTTGCAGGTGTTCCATTGCATACTTTCCGTACATTAGACAATGCTATGCAATGCTAGCATCTGTTGTGCAGGTGTATGTTCATATAAAAAAGATAATTTACATTGTTTTACATATCTATCTCTGCTAATATTTGCTAAACTGAGTTTATTGACAAGCAGGACTTTTTAACAGAACTGTCACTTTTCTATCTTATGTCATAGTTCATGTACATGTACAGCATTTTATGTCTTGCAAATTTATTTATTTAAAAAAAAAAAAAATTCTGTCATCAAAATACAGTTATCTAGCTGGAAAACATATGACAAATTTGCAAGGGTTCTGTGATAGATGATTTGTGATTAATTAAAATGGGTTAAAATCATAAACAAATCACCATATTCCATAATATGCTAAATTATATTATTTGATATATTTATAAAATTATATTTTTTATAATATTTCCATTTAAAGTGAATTGATTGTTTTATAGCTGTCATGGAGTTTAATTATAGTCTGTTATTATTGTATAAAATTGATCTTTTCTGTTGTAATTGTTTGTATCAGTGTTGTTATTGTTAAATAACACACTTAGCGTTATCGTTAATTGAAATAAAATATAAATATTAGATGAAAAAAATTATTACATTTAAAAATGTAATAATTTTTTTTAAATGTTAACTTCGCAACCAACAGAAAAAAAAAAGTTTAAGGTCAAGAGTGAATGTTACTGAAACTAAAACAACAAATGTAATAACAAAAATACTAAAACTGATATAAAAAGTAATTCAAAATATGAATACATGTTATAATAGTATATAAATAATACTTAATTGTGGTTGTTATTTTTAATTTTTGTTTTATTTGCTTCTAGAGATAATATTGTTAAATGATTGTATTCAATTAACTAAAAATATCATTTTTATTATGAATATTGTAAATTATTACTCTTGAGTTTTCCATGAATATAGCCTTTGATGCTGGTATGGCATTAAATTATAAAAAAAATATAAGTAAAACATTTATATAAATAAAAGTAAATTTTAGTAAATAAGAAATATCAGTATATTTTTTTCTGACTACACTATCTTTTTATGTGGGGCAAGTGGGCTACAAATCTGGGCCAGCAGATACAAAGCATACTAAGATGATAGCTTGCATCTAATTGGGCATACTATACGCATATAAGTATACATTTGAGGATTAGATATGGTTGTGTCATGTATTTTACAGATATTTTTGTTTGTTTTGTTTTGTTCTTCCCTCTGCTTCGCTGGCAGTACGGAAACAGCCAATCAGGAAAGGTACAAAATAAAACAAAACAGGCTGTAATTAGTGTTGACGGGCAGTAGCGCAGGTCAGAACAGCTGTAATGAGACGTCATTAACCAGAAGGTTTTTCTCTGGCACACAGAGGCCCAGGAGACAGAGCCGCTGAGTGGGGATGGTCAGGGTGGCGGTGCTCCTCTCACAGGCTGCTTGCTGACATGTCAGCAGCTTCGAGCGCTTTTCACCAAAAGACTGAAGTACGCTCTTCGCAGTCGCAGAGGCATTTTTGCACAGGTACACAGTTGTGAATACAATCATTTTTAAATTATCGACTAATAATTATTCACATTTTACTGATTTTGTCAGTTCCAAAGTCTACCAACAGATGGATAATGGATAATAAAGATTTGTTTAAATAAATGTTGAATTCATTTTGTCTTACTGCATAAGTCAACCTATTTACTTTTTTAAATGTTCTAGTTTAAATGTCCTTGGTGTTATAGTGCATAATACAGGTTATTCCAAATGGAAAGAAAATCACTCTGCTTTGACAGCAGTAATTTCTAAGTAATTTGGAGGTAATTTGGCAGTTCAGTTAGTAATTCATAGTACATGTTGTTCCTTGTCTTCCACTGAGGTTTTTTATGGTATCTTGAAGGGATATCTGTATAAAATCAGTTTCAGATCATATCAGACTGATGTTGGATATTCTAATACCTTTTCTGCCATCCAACACTCACTTAAAGTTTATCACTTAAAGAAAAAATTCAGCTTTGCATCACAGGAATAAATTACATTTTAATAAAATAGAAAACAGTTATTTTAATATTTCACAATTGTAGTGTTGTTACTGTATTTCTTTATTTTCTTTCAAAAAAATCTTTACAATCCTACACTCACATTAGTGTACCGTATTTAAAGAGACCTCTTTGTTTCTTTATGTTGCATTTTGTATAACAACAGTTGATTTATGAGGCCATCATGTTTTGCAGATTGTTCTTCCTGCAGTTTTTGTCCTTATCGCTCTACTCTTCAGTCTTATTGTCCCACCCTTTGGGAAATATCCACCCCTGGAGCTCCAGCCGTGGATTTACGGGGAACAGTTCACCTTCTTCAGGTACTCATTCAGAGATGGAGAGTTTCAAGAAAAAGTCTGCTGTCACCTGCAGATCTCTTATCTATTATCTCTTTCCCATAAAGCAATGATGCCCCACAGGACCCAGCCATACAGAACCTCCTGGATGCCCTGCTAGATCCACCCGGGTTTGGTACTAAATGTATGGATCCGAGCAGGTACGATCCCTGTCATTAGAAATACAACAACCGTAAATAGGCTATTCTGCTTAATTAATGTAACGTGATGCTTTATTTTATGCTTTCTCAGTGACATAGAGTGTTTAGAGGAAGCAGAAACAAAGTTTGTCCGGCCCCAGATTCCTTACAGCATGTGGCAGCTCTTTCACAAAGGCAACTGGACTGTAGAAAAGCCGTCCCCCGACTGTGAGTGCAGTACTGAAAATATCCGCAGGATGCTGCCGGAATGCCCACAGGGAGCAGGAGGAATCCCCCCTCCTCAGGTCAGTAAAATACACTACTGTTCCAAAGTTTGGGGTCGGTAAGAATTTTTTTTTATGTTTTTGAAAGTCTCTTATGCTCACCAAGGATGCATTTGTTTGATGAACAATACAGTAAAACAGTAATATTGTGAAATGGCACATCTCATTAGTTTCACATGATCCTTCAGAAATCCTTCTAAAACTCTGATTGGTGCTCAAGACACCTTTCTTATTTCTTATTATTATCGATTTTGTGCTGCTTAAACTTTTGTGGAAACCATGATACGTTTTTAAGGATTATTTGATGAATAGAAAGTTCAAAAGAACAGCATTTATTTGAAATAGAAATCGTTTTGTAACTTCATGCACGGTATGTTGTAAGATATGTATGCTAGCATTTACCAAATATTGTAAACAAGTTAGCATGTTCCCAGAAATAATCTGTCATTGCTAATAAAGGTGTTTAATATAAATAAGCAAATCAATAAATAAGAAATTAGAACACTTGTCAAAAACACAGATTTAAAGGGAATAGACAGTTTTTTAAATATTATTTTACTTTATTTATTTATTTCCATTTTTGTGCCAACACCTCCACCATTTCCTCATGTAGATCAAACAAATGACTGGTGATATCCTGCAAAATCTGACAGGTCGCAACATTTCTGACTACCTCATCAAAACATATCCCCAAATTATGAAGAAAAGGTTTGATTTTCATTTATTGTTTTTTAAAATACTCTATAATATTGTTTTGACAGCACATATGTGTAATTATTGTCTCTCACATACAGTTTGAAGACGAAAAAATGGGTAAATGAATTTAGGTGAGTTGATTACCATCCAAGATCCAAACATTCACCATGTAATTTCAGTTTGATTTAATGTTGGTTTACTCTCTGCTCACCCGTCGCAGATACGGAGGTTTCTCTCTGGGGGCTAAAAGCTCTCAAGCTGTGGATGAGCCACATCACCTAGAGGAGTCTGTTTTGGCTATTAGAAGACGCTACAACATTGCAGAGGTGTGCCATCTAAGTTTTTGGGTGATTAAACAATATTTTGTTGAGTGTGTTTATGTGCTGGTTTAAACCCGTCATGGAGAGCTGACTCCTAAAGTTTTTCTGTGTGGTGATTAGTTCACAGCAGAGAGAGAAATTTTTACTAAATGACAATATTTGCCCCATCAAATTAATTTTCAGGGGCATTTTTACCTTTATAAGGGCAATTTTTACCAAATTTTTACATTTAATCAATAGATTCAGTTAAAATAAGACCCTACAGGACTGTTACCAATCAAATGAAAGCAGTATTTGCTCTGCAGAGGTGACGCTGAAGCTGCATTTGAAGTGGCATTTAGGTGTGTTTACACAGAATGTTTATTGCAGCTAAGAGGTGGCATGAACGCATCTACACTGCAGTTACATATGTATACATATGGTAATAGTATGATATGTTTTTTTTTTATATTTAAATATGAATTATTTTTTTTATTTTTTTAGTATATTTAAAAATATTAAACTAAAATTGCCAGTAGATGGCCGCAAGTTGCTGTCTCAATGAGTGAGTCATTCTGGAACAAAGCAAGTGACTGTCTTTTTGAATAGGTCATTGAATCATTCACTTCATTCATTCTGAAATTAAACACAACCACTGTGAACACAACAAGCTCGAAGACACACAATGGTTCTGCTGTTACTTTTTTGGCGAAGTAGAGCAAAAAATATTATATTGTGTATAAAATATCACATGTAATTTTGCTTAACTATATATGTTATACGTTATAAATTTAAAAGACAATGGCTTTTTTGCCCCTGTGTTCTGAATTTTAAAGGCATTCAACTGCATTCTAACAGGCTACATCTTGCAGTGAAAGTGTACACTCTTACACAAATTTTTTTTTTTTTGCAAAGTGAGTGACACTACAGTATTATTGTAGATTATGTATATTGCACACACCTAGTGGTTGTTAAAAGGGGTTTCCACTGAATGAGCCATGTTTTGCAACCAGAATGTCATAGAGACTAGAGGGCTGGGCTCTTTTTACTTGAGACAGAAAAGAATCACCCAAAAGCTAAGCTAAAAACATTCAGAACATCTTAGCAACGCTCTGGCAAACACCCAAAGTACCCTAGCATCATTACTGTCAGTTTTGCACTTTTGTTCTTTTACAGAATGGCTCTTTAGATCAGCTCCTTCACAGATTACCAGATGTCCTTATAGGACTCACCAGCCAAAACAATGTGAAGGTGAGTAAGACACCTGTGAGAGACCTCTCTCAAGCTCAAACGTCTCCTGATCTCTTCATTCAGCTGTGATGTGTTCTCTCTCAGGTCTGGTTTAATAATAAAGGATGGCATGCCATGGCATCATTTGTGAATATTATGAACAATGGTCTCCTTCGTGCCAACTTGCCACCTGACATGGAAAGACGCAAATATGGAATAACAGCCTACAATCACCCACTCAACCTCACCAAGGAGCAGCTGACAGAGATGGCCCTGTATGTAATCTTAGTTTGCTGAGGGGGAATTTACTAAAGCGGCCTTTTCATTATCTCAGACAAACGACAGACAGGAAGTCATTCAATATTTTATCTTTTGCGCTAGACTGTATGCAACCGCCAGACAGGATGTGATGTAATCTAATCAAAACTATTAGATTAGTAAGAATTACCAATATTTTTACACAAAAATTCTTTAAAGACTATTTCTTTTAATCCCACTAGGGCAGTGTTCTTCAACCCTGCTCCTGAAGGAGCCCCAACACTGCACGTTTTCTTTGTCTCCCTAATCAAACACACCTGATTCAACTCATCAGCTCATTATCACATGGGTTAATGAGCTGATGAGTTGAATCAGGTGTGTTTGATTAGGGAGACAAAGAAAACGTGCAGTCTTGGTGGTCCTTCAGGAGCAGGGTTGAAGAACACTGCACTAGGGGACAAAATGCGACAGTCGTATGCAAATGCACAAATTTGGATTACAAATTTGGAAACATGCACTGTCTGCATCAATTAACATCCAATTGACTAAATAAACTATTCAAATGAGGTAATGATACAAACAGCTACAAACATAGAAATACTGTGAATTCATTGAACCAGCGCAACTGTTTTCCTGGGAAAAGGTGCAACTCTAGTAAAGCTAAAAATTTGTCAATGCTTTTTTCTTTCTGATCTTTGCAGAATGACTACCTCGGTGGACGTTCTGGTGTCCATATGTGTTATTTTCGCCATGTCATTTGTTCCTGCCAGTTTTGTGCTGTTCCTTATTGAGGAACGAGTCAGTAAAGCAAAACATCTGCAGTTTGTCAGTGGAGTGAAGCCAATCCTTTACTGGACCACCAATTACGTTTGGGACATGGTCAGTTCTGCAAGTTTGATGTGGCTGTGAAATGTCTTAAAATGGTTATCCAAATTGATTTCACATTTGTGTTGTTCTTGTGTTTCAGCTGAACTATACAGTACCAGCCGCTATGGTGGTCTTCATCTTCATCAGCTTCCAGCAGGAATCATATGTATCTGAGAAGAATCTGCCTGCACTGGTGCTCCTTCTTTTGCTCTATGGGTGAGAAATTATTAAATCACTGGGCATTTACTGGTTCAATTAGCACATTAGTACACTTACTAACACTGCTGACAAATATATCATATGTTTTGTTTTGGTGGGGTCCCCAGCATGGGATCTGGAGTGCTGGTCTCCCCACAGCCTGTTTTAGCAGTTTAATCAGTTAAACTTCCTTGGTCAGCCATACTGGTCCACCACCTTGTCCAGCTCTAACCAGCATACACCAGTAATGCTTTGTTTGTTTGTCTGTTTGTTTGTTTCTGCTGCAGTTGGTCTATCATTCCACTCATGTACCCAGCATCCTTCATCTTCTCCGTCCCCAGCACTGCCTACGTGGTCCTCACCTCCATCAACCTATTCATTGGCATCAATGGCAGTGTCGCCACCTTCGTCTTGGAGCTATTTATCGATGAGGTGAGGGACATAGACCAAAAAGATACGGACTGGTTAACCTGATTAACCCATGTACAACATGTTCTTGGGTCAACATCCTTAGTTTTGGAAAAACATTCCTATCAACCATTCTTTACTTGTATTTAATTGCATATGACACTACTGTTCAAAAATGTTGTGTTGGTTGTTTTTGAAAGAAGTTTCTTATGCTCAGCATGGCTGCATTTATTTGATCAAAATGACAGTAAAAACAATAATATTGTGAAATATTATTACAATTTAAAATAACTGATTTCTATTTTAATGAAAAAATGTAATTTATTCCTGTGATGGCAAAGCTGAATTTTCAGCAGCCATCCGTTCAGTCTTCAGTGTCACATGATCCTTCAGAAATATTTTAGTTATTGTTTATGTTTCTAGAGTGTGCCATGGTTTGAAAAAATGCTTCTTTTTTTTTTAACTGGAAGAAGTCCCTTGGATCCTTTTTTCTATAAATACAAGTTTAAAACCCAACCAAA
Organism: Rutilus rutilus; assembly: GCF_951802725.1. Classification (NCBI taxonomy): domain Eukaryota; kingdom Metazoa; phylum Chordata; class Actinopteri; order Cypriniformes; family Leuciscidae; genus Rutilus; species Rutilus rutilus. The sequence continues at coordinate 6,310,091 of NC_140227.1, forward strand.
GAGCACCCTCTGGGATTGCTTAACAAAGGTCCTGCCAGCAAGCCGCACTCCAAGATGATTTCCTCGAAACATTTCTTATCATTAATGTTGTAAACAGTTGTGATATTTAATATCTTTGTGGAAACCATGACACATTTTATTCCAGGTTGTTTGATTAATAGATAAAAAGAACAGCGTTTATTTAAGATAAAAAAATCTTTTGTAACATTATAAAAGTCTTTACTGTCACTTTTGATCAATTTAATGACTGCATCCTTGCTGAAAAAAAATGATTAATGTCTTTCAAAAAAAGTATTATGGTAATATATATATATATACTTCTACTAATGCTACTTGTTTTTAATTTCTTCTGTTTATTGTTATTATAGTAATAATAGTAATAAAATATGTATAATATAAAATAAAAAATAAAAACAAACATTCATTAAAAAACATGAATTAAAAAAAAAATCATCTCTTCTTTATTTGATTTGCATGCTGTACTCAGCATTTGAATGAGGTCAACAGGATCCTGAAGAAGGTGTTCCTGATCTTCCCTCACTTCTGTCTGGGTCGAGGTCTCATTGACATGGCCAAGAACCAGGCCATGGCAGACGCATTTCAGCGGCTAGGTATTTTTACAAAGAGCTCTCTCACTGATAAACAAATATTTCTGCAATAGGCATGAACAACTGTAAGTCTTGAAGATGAATTCATTTTGTTGATGTCAACAGGAACCAAACAGAATCTGGACCCTTTATCCTGGGATTTTGTCGGGAAGAATCTTTTTGCCATGGCGATGGAAGGAATTGTGTTCTTCATCTTCACTGTTCTGTTGCAGTATAAATTCTTTGTTAATTTTAGGTACATTTGTATGTTTAAATATCGTGACATTGAAGAAATCAACACATACATACAGCTGTGTGGTTGTTTCTGATAAATAAATATTTTCCCTTCAGCCGATGGTCGGGCTTTGTGCTGCCCCCCCTTGGCACGGAGGATGAGGATGTGGCGAGAGAGAGAGACCGTGTGAAGAACGGTAGAGCTCTGGGAGACATTCTCACCCTCACAGACCTTAGTAAGGTACAGAACCACACAAACAGCTGTATAAGATGTTGTTTGGTCTATTCAAGGGTAAAATACGGACTCTTTGTGTCTCTGCAGGTTTATAAGGCAGGCAGGAAGCCAGCAGTGAATCGGCTTTGCTTGGGCATTCCTCCGGGAGAGGTAAGTAGAGTTTCATATACCAGAACTCTCCTGGAAACATTTAAACTAGCACCTTGTTTTTCTGTTGTTATGGTTTAAACTGCTGCAAGTGTCTTCTTTTCCCATGGCAGTGTTTTGGGCTTCTTGGTGTTAATGGGGCTGGGAAAACCTCGACCTTCCGCATGCTAACAGGAGACACCCGCATTACTTACGGAGAAGCATTTCTTAGCAACCACAGGTTAGACCATTGACATGTGATGAACATTATAGAAATATTTTCACAATAATTACATTGTCATCATTATTCCCACAGTATAACTGTTATTAGAGTTTGGCACTTTACTTAGTATTACTTTACCCTTGCACAACCCCCTAACATACATGCATTTGTTTTATTTAGTGTTCTTACAGAAATGGAGAAAGTTCATCAGCTGATGGGCTACTGTCCTCAGTTTGATGCCATCAGTGACCTGCTGACAGGACGTGAGCACCTGGAGTTCTACGCTCGCCTCAGAGGAGTGCCAGAAGCTCATGTTGCAAAGGTGCAGCATGCCCCAAAATCATTCTTATTATTATAAAAGTGCAATCTGAGAACATAATACTAGTTATCAGGGTTAATAGAGCTAAGGGTCTCAGTGATTCCAAGCTTGTTTCAAATGGACCCTATAGTCATAATATATTTGTATATGGTTGGCTTCACATCTTCTGGCAAGTAGGGGTTTGAGACCCCTTTTCTAAAGGCCGTGACATGCCAAGCTGTTGGTTGGTCATTGGCCAATCTCGGGCCGTCATTAAGCATCTGTCGGCCTAGTTTTTGTTGTGTGTTCCACACCTCTGGCACTAGTCAAACCGTCTGCATCTTGTTGAATCGCTGTGGAGCCTGTCAATGAGAGAGATCACTCCGATTGGCTGTTCAGCTTAGTGAACGAGTGCACGAGATAAAAAAAAACGCAAGCAAATGACCAAGTCAAGCGGGCACAAACAGAAGGAGCTTCTCATTTTTATCTTCATCTCATTTGTAATGATATTCATCTAATCCATCTGTGGTGAATAAGAGTGGTAAAAAAATGGTCAGCAAGGACAGCTTTGTTATAGTTTGTATTTCCTCAGTCCTTGCTCATCTGATTTTCCTTTTTTGAATGCCGAATGAAGACTACCAAATACTGACTACTGCCACATGCTCTCATGTAGATGCAGAACGTATATGCTAGTTGACCGTAGACTTTGCGGTGTGCCAACTTTTTGGCGACATGAGGCGACACCACAGTTGACCTTCGTCTCCTCTAGTTCTCTGATGCCGGTTTTGTTGTGATTGGTCCATAAGCACTGTAGCTAGCTTACAGTCCTTTTTCATGCCTGTTTTGTAGGTGGCGCAGTGGGGAGTGCAAAAGCTTGGTCTGAGTCAGTATGCTGAGCGAGAGGCTGGGAAATACAGTGGAGGAAATAAGCGCAAACTCTCCACCGCCATTTCCCTTATTGGAGCTGCACCTGTCATCTTCTTGGTATGTTTATTACCATCACACTGTTGTATGATGAAGCTGTAAATGGCATTTTTCAGCCTCATCTGTGATTCTCAGGATGAGCCTACGACTGGGATGGACCCAAAGGCCAAGCGCTTCCTCTGGAACTGCATTCTCAGTGTGATCAAAGAGGGAAGATCTGTTGTTCTCACCTCTCACAGGTAGAAGACACTATGAAAGTTTCATATAGGTAGCCTCAATTAATGGAAATGAAAATCTAATTACTAAACACATGTTATAGATATTATTGTGAATGATTCATCTATGTATACGTTTAATTTTTAACTTTTTTTTTTTGAGTGAATCCGGTGAAATGAAAGTTGTCTCTGGTGTTGTATGCAGAACTATTTCAATCATTTAGTCAACTTAAACTCCACCTCTGCAAACTCATGTTTATCTGCCTCAATTTTTGAGTGCAATGGCTACATCTCAAAATCCAGTCAATAACCTATAAACAAAACCAAGCCATGAGAAACTGTAAAGAACATTGCCATATTTATGTACACAAATGCAGAAGTGCCCACTCAAACCAGAAGATCATCTGATTGATATGTAATACATCCAATGACATTTTTTGTTTTTATGAGAAACTTAATCCATATATAAAGTATAAAGATGCCTCTATGTCTGTACTTTATACTTTATATTTTGACTTTCAGTCTGCCATCTTAGAGAGAAATCAACTCTCTGAAAGATATTCTGATTTCAGATTAACTTCACATTTATGTTTCCACCCTGATGGTTCTCCTGTCTTTTCAGCATGGAAGAGTGTGAGGCTCTGTGCACCCGAATGGCCATCATGGTGAACGGCAGGTTCCAGTGTCTGGGCTCAGTTCAGCACCTGAAGAACAGGTAACAGTTCTGAATGAAACATTAGCTTAATACGTGCAGCTCACTATACACTGCATGCAGTTTCAAAAATGTGCCTAATTTTTGTCATACCATGCATACCATGTATTGCATGTTTAATTTTTTTAAAATAATTTTTTGCTTGTGGCGTCATTTCAAAATCAAACTGTTATTTCTATAGAGATTAAATAGTGATTCAAGAGGTTTTGGATGATTTACTAATGTTAAAAATGTGGTTGAGTAGTGAGTTTGATGTGTCAGTTAAACTTGAGGTTCTGTGGGGTGCGGACTGCGGACTGGATCGACTCCATTCCTAGAGCTTCCGAACAAATGGTTTTTTTGGGGTGCGGACTGATGGGGCAGTGAACCCAAGGAGTCAGTCCTGTCCGATTTTAGGGAAAAATCAGGGTCTATTGGAGACGTCAAATAGATTTTAGGCGCGTCGAAAGATCACCACAGACACAGTACAATCCACATGGGATAATCTCACAGTATAACAAGCAGCTGTGCAAAATATAATTCCCTAAAAAGAAAACAGTATTGTGGCTGATGTCACTTTCAGTTTATTTCGTCTTAATGGAAAATAAAGGTCAAGAAAATACAGTGTATACTACAAAACTAATATGAGTAGTAAGCAATTCCGCACGTCAAGTCACCTTTATTTATAAAGTGCCTCACAGTAATAAACAGGGAAATAACAGAATCAGTGATGCAAACTTCAAATGTAAGACAAATTCAAATTCTGCTGTAAAGCAGCTCTAAAAAGACAATAGTGTCATTATTCAGCTCAAGTCAGTTCATTGTTTATTCAGTTCAGTTCAATTAACTGTAAAAGTTAATCAATTATGAAACGAGTTCAAATTAGCTATAAGCACTTCTACACAAGGTCGTTATATAGCTTCAGTGAAGTCGATGTTGTGAAATTCGTCAATAATGAAACAAATTTCATGCAGCTTTACAGAAAGCAATAGCGTTATCATTCAGCTCAATTCAGTTCAAGTTTTGTTCTCATCGTATAATGTCAGTGCAGTCAAATCAATAATATTACGTAATAGTAAGTGTCTTTTAACAATGTGACAATTAACATGTTTTCATTTCTGCCCTCTTTGTCTTTCCTACTAGGTTTGGAGACGGCTACACAATAATCCTTCGTTTGTCCACCCCGTCTACAGAACCATGCCCAGTGGATGCCTATATCAAGAACTCCTTCCCTGGGATCCAGCTGAAGGAGAGACATCAGAATGTTCTCCATTACCAGCTGCCATCACAAACCTGTTCGCTCGCTCGCGTCTTTGAGGTTCTGTCAAATAATAATGAGGAGCTGGGGATAGCTGACTACTCAGTGTCACAGACTACACTGGATCAGGTAAGAGTACAGTACTGAGAAAAAGTCCGCTCCAAAACCTGGTGAGCTGCCTTGCTGTCTATTGCCTGCATAGGCTGCTACCTTCTAAGACAGCATACTAAATGTCATGGAACCTCATACATGACCGATTTATACACTAAACATAGGCAACTCATCAGACAAATAGCTCTCCTCAATAGACTTGACTATTGAGACTTGATTTCAATAGAAATGTGCATTAGCGTGTTGCTAAACTAACAATACTTTAAAGGTCCCGTTTTTCCTGTGTTTTTGAAGCTTTGATTGTGTTTACAGTGTGCAATATAACGTGTTCATGTTTCGCGTGTAAAAAAACACATAACAGTATTTTTCACACAATTTACTTATCTGTATACCGCTGTTTTCACTGTCCTAAAAACGGGCTGATGACTTCCTTGTTCTATGAAGTCCCTCCTTCAGAAATACGTAACGAATTCTGATTGTGCCAGCGGTTCCTGTGTTGTGATTCGACAGCAGCTTAGCGCACGTTGCCCGGAAAGGTCATGCCGGAATCAGACCCGGAGAACATAGATGAAGAGGATCGATTAGAACCTGTTCAAAATAACAGCGTCTCGACGACATGGCGACAAACACACTCTACAAACGCAACAAGACCACGCCCCCTTTTTTTGTGTATTCCTGTGGGCGGAGGTTAGTCAAAAAACTGTTCTAGTGACGTCATTAAAGCAGGAAGTAGAGGGATGTAGTCCAAACCGGCCGTTCGCTGTAGGCTTTGAAAGGGGACTTCTGTTAAATAAAATATCTCGCTTGGCATTGAACTTTGAGCTTTATAATTTTAATTTTATAATTCCAATAATTCCAAATTATGTTACACTTTTACTTTGTATTGTAGCACAGAGGTTGATCATGTTTGGAATTCTTACAGTTCGTCAGAGAAGTTTCACACGCAGATTTAGTTGCAGCAAATCACACACACAGCCTCATGAAGGAACACAGACTGGCTGTATGACATTTTCATTGAAGCAGAATTTCACAAGGAACATTGCTAAACTTTGTCGGTATTGTCAGATCATCAGCGCTTATTTGCAGCGCAGAGAGAGCATGTGCACATGGTTGCTAAATTGAGGAAATTAAGTTAAACACTGGGCAGAAAATATATCCTCAGTTTCAGGGATAAGATTTATTCTCTTGACAACCCCAAGCGGGAAAGATAGTGGAGGCTTGTTATCAATGCATTACATTTATTCATTTTAAAGACGCTTTTAGCCAAAGCAACTTACAAATGAGGAATACAGCAGCAAGCGATTCATAGTGAAGAGGCAAATAAACACAAAAAGTGCTTAAAATACAAAGTTTCAGAGATTGCTTAGAGTAGCAAAAGCTAGAATAGGGAGGGTTTAAATGAAAGTGAAAGCATAGAATTATTATTATTATTATTATTATTTTAAGATGAGGTCAAGTGCTCATGGAAGAGATGAGTTTTCAGCTGTCTTTTGAATGTTGTCAGGGATTCTGCATTCAGGATGAAGATGAGGAGATCGTTCCACCAGCAAGGAACAGTGAACGAAAATGTTCTGGAGAGTGATTTTGTGCCTCTCTGTGATGGGACCACGAGCCGTCACTCTTTTACGAACCTCAATGTTAGTCTAGGGGTTAAATGAAGTCGTAACAAAATGTAAAATAAAAAAAAGTCTGACGGTCACATCAATCCCCTGATCCAGAAAAGCACAAACACAAAATTAAGCAAATCTCTTAATTTATTAATAACAAAGGAAGCAAATCTTCAGGAGAGGGCCAGGCCAACATAACAAACAAAAATCCTCTAACTAAACACGAAAACTCTAACTAACCTTAACAACAAAAAAAAAGAAAAGAAATGACAGAGTCTTACCTATCTCCCTGTCTACCATAAACATAAACAAAACTTTAGATTCAAAGAAAATGGCACCCTCTCCCTACCGCTTCCAAAGAAAGACAAACAAAAGTATTTACATAAATTAGAAAATAACATAAAAGAATCATAAGCACACCCACCATAGCGTTCACACACTCTCTCATAGATTGTAATTGACAAGTTCATTCACAAAGTTAAGAGGTAATAAAGACCACACTTGGTCACACTAAAATGCACAAAAGAACACCAGTCTGGATCAGGACAAAGAGTGAGCGCGTAGCCGTCAGCACCCCAGCATTGTCTCTTTGCCGTCTTATACACCTTGGATCTCTGTAGCATCCACTCAGTACTGATGAATGATGGACATCAGCTGGAATCCAATTAGCAATCTATGACAGAGAGAGTCAGAAAGAGCAAAAGATGGAAACATGCAATACATAACTTGCCCAGTAGGTGACACTCTCCCAAGAGCGCATAGTTCACAAATACAGCCACAGGGCGTAACACCCCCACCACTAAGAATGCAAAAAAAAATAATAAAAAAAAAATAATAAAATAAAAATGTCAACCCAAACATCTCCTAAATGATGGATACATTAATCTGGTTCCACTTAACTTCTTGAAAGGGCATCTGCCATAACATTCTCCACCCCCTTCTTGTGACGAATATCTAAGCTGTACTCTTGTAGAGTAAGGGACCACCGTAACAACCGTTGATTAGCACCTGACATGCGAGAGAGGAACACTAGGGGGTTATGGTCAGTATATACCACAATAGGACTAATACTACTACCCAGGTACACATCAAAATGCTTGAGAGCTAATAACAGGGCAAGGGCCTCTTTTTCAATTACACTATAATTCCGTTGAGCTCCAATGAACTTTCTAGAAAAATAGGAGACAGGATGTTCAACACAAGCTTGATCCTCCTGTAACAATACAGCTCCAGCACCATTATCACTCGCATCCACCTGCAATTTGAAAATTCTTGAGAAATCAGGTGCAGAGAGAACAGGAGCCTGACAAAGGAGATCCTTTGCTGCTTCAAAGGCAAGTTGACATTCAGTAGACCACACAAACTCTCGCTTTGTACTGAGGAGGTCTGTGAGTGGACAAACCAAGGTGGAAAAATTTGAACAAAAAGCTCGATAGTAACCACTCATCCCCAGAAAACGTCTGAGTTCACGTTTATTAGATGGAACAGGAAACTGGAGAATGGCTGCTATTTTAGCATCAATTGGTTTTACCAATCCCTGACCAACTTGCTTACCCAAATAGGTAATGGTACCTTCAGCAAACTCACACTTTGCAAGATTTAGTGTCAATGAAGCAGCCCCTAAGCGACTACAAACTTCTCTGAGAGTTTCCAAGTGTTGCACCCAATCATCTGAATAAATCACAATGTCATCTAGATACACTTCACAATTTGAGACTCCCGAAAGAACTTGATGCATCATTCTCTGAAATGTAGCAGGTGCATTTCTCATCCCAAAAGCTAAAACGGTGTATTGTAAAAAGCTATCAGGGGTTACAAATGCAGATATCTCAGAGGCTCGTTTAGTGAGGGGCACCTGCCAATATCCCTTCAATAAGTCCAACTTAGTAACATATTTAGCTGAACCGACTTTATCCACACAGTCCTCAATTCTAGGAAGAGGAAAGGAGTCAGGCTTTGTTACATTGTTGACTTTACGGTAGTCCGTATAAAATCGAAAGGTTGAATCTGGTTTAGGTACCAGCAAGCAGGGAGAGCTCCATGGGCTCTGACTAGGCACGGCCATACCATGCTTTAACAGGTAGTCAACTTCTGCCTTTATAACTTCCCGCTTTCGTGGATTTAATCTGTAAGGGTGTTGTTTTATTGGTTTGGCATTCCCCACATCAATGTCATGAGCACAGACAGATGTTCTACCGGGGACATCACTAAACAAGATAGAAAAAGTACTCAACAACTCCAACAAGTCATGAGACTGTTCTGCAGTTAGATGTGAAAGGAAACAAGAGGGATCTTGTAATATAACAGAATTCTGAAGGCGGGTGGGAGAAATAGGGAAGCCTCCGCCTTGCATTTCATCCTCCTCCGTAGAGGACGTAGCTATTACACTCACAGTAGCAGCAGCACAAGGTAAGAGAGGGTCAACCTGCTTGCTGTCGTTATCAGTCGATGTTCTACTCACATAAGCTTTAAGGCGATTCACATGACATACCCGATTTTTGCACTTTCGGTCCGGTGTAGCAACAACATAGTTTGTTTCATTCAACTTCCTCTCAATCAAATACGGACCAGCAAATTTGGCATGCAGAATCGACCCAGGCATTGGCAGCAAAACTAAAACCTGATCACCAGGCGAAAAGTCTCGTTTCACACTTTTTATGTCAAACCGTTCTTTCATTTTTAACTGAGTTTCAGACAGATGTAACTTAGCCAGGTCTCGTGCTTTACCTAGCTTTTCACGGATGGAGGTAACATACTCATCAACAGGCACAGGTCTAGATGGCTGAATTAACAACTGGTCACTTAACAATTTTAACGGACCCCGCATGGTGTGCCCAAACACGAGTTCAGCAGGGCTGAAACCAAGAGACTCCTGTACAGTCTCTCTGGTTGCAAACATCAAATAAGGAAGACCCTCAGCCCAGTCTCTACCAGTCTCGATACAGTAACAACGCAACATCGCTTTGAGAGTTTGGTGAAACCTTTCCAAGGCCCCCTGTGATTCGGGATGATAGGCACTAGACGTTTGGTGACCAATACCCAGCATCCCTAGAGCCTGCCTGAAAACCTTGGAGGTAAAATTCGAGCCCTGATCACTCTGTATGATCCTTGGTAGTCCAAACGTAGTACAGAACTTAAGAAGCTCTTTTACCACCACCTTAGCCCTCAATGTACGTAATGGAACTGCTTCAACAAAACGGGTTGTCGCACACATTATTGTGAAGATATACTGATGTCCTGCTTTCCCTTTTGGCAGTGGTCCGACACAGTCAATAATCAGTCGGTCAAATGGATCATCTACAACAGGAATCGGGCAAAGGGGTGCGGGAGGAATTTTCTGATTCGGCTTGCTTGCCATCTGACAGACATGGCATGATTTACAGTATCTAGAAACAGAGTTCTTAAGTCCAGGCCAGAAAAAGTATCTAGAAATGCGGTAATAGGTTTTAGTTATACCAACATGTCCAGAAAGAAAATTCTCATGGGCGAGTTTCAAAACCTGTTGCCGATAAGTAGATGGCAAAACTATTTGCTGCACCTCCTGCCAGCCAAGCTCTTCTTTCTGTGGTTTCCATCTGCGCATCAGCAAGCCCTCCTCCCAAAAGTAAACCACCCCTGAATTAGGATCATAGACACTATTCTCAACAGCCTTTATGCACTTGACCAAAGAAGGGTCTGCTCTCTGTGCAACAGCTAAAGAATCTCTCCCCACCTTCAAAGAAGTCTCCATATCACCCTCCTCCCTCCCAGAAGGTACATCAACATCAGAATCTGGTGATATAAACAGAGCACATTCCACAGTCTTAGGCACGTCATTAGCTATAAAAGAGGTTGACAGATCTACTATTTCTTTAAACTTCTGTGTTTGAGCACGAGTAACCACACAAGAGGGGAACACAGACGGAAACTTCTCAGCCAAATCATCGTTTTGGGAAGTATTAGGCATGCAGGTCACAATAGGTGTAGGGAAAACTATGCCCCCTGCAAGATCATTCCCAAGAATCAAGTCAACACCCTCTACAGGTAACTGTTCACGCACAGCCAAGTTGACTACCCCACTAACAATATCAGAATTCAAGTATGCAATATGAAGTGGCACATTCACACAACGCATCTCAATTCCACGTACCAATACTTCCTGACCAGTAAAAGTAGTATCGGAAAACGGCAAGACTCCCGCAGATATAAATGATTGAGCTGCCCCTGTATCACGCAGAATTGTTACAGGCTTAAACTCCGAATCAAACGATAACGAGACTGTACCCTTAAACAAAAAAGGCTGATACATCTCTTCATCTGTGTTAGAGTGTAAGGAATCAACAAGTGCAACATTTTTAGTCTTTGAAGCACCACTCTTCTGCTTCCATGCTCTACAATCTGCAATCAGATGATTTGAATCGAGGCAGAAGAAACAAACTCGCTTATCAGCACCCCCATTTGATTTACGAGTCATTTCATTTTTAAACGGACGTGTAACACGCTGCACTGAATTTTCCGCCTGCATTTTGACAGTCGCACCCAAAGAAAAGACATTCTTGTGGGTCAGCACAAATTCGTCTGCCAAAACTGCAGCATCAGCAAGAGAAGTGACCTTCTGTTCGTTTAAATACACAACAATATTAGCCGGAACGCAATTTTTAAACTCTTCTAACAAGATTAACTCCTGTATTTCCTCCAGGGATGTAACCTTGCTAGAAAGACACCACTTTTCGAAAAGCACTCTCTTTTCTCTCACAAATTCAACAAAAGTTTGTTTGACTGTTTTCATATGCCCACGAAACTTCTGTCGATAAGCCTCGGGGACCAACTCATATGCCCGCAAAACAGCTGACTTTACCGTTTCATAGTCAAGGGAACCTTCAATAGGTAAAGCTGAACAAACCTCTTGAGCTTTCCCTGTCAGACTGCATTGCAACAGCAAAGCCCACATCTCTTTTGGCCATTTTAGTTTACTGGCAATTCTCTCAAACGCAACAAAGTAAGAATCGACTTCAGCCTCCCTAAATGGAGGTACCAGTCTAATATATCTACTAACGTCAAACGAATCACTCGCAATAGATCTAGAAAAATCTTCAGTTTCAGTGCTATTTACGGGTGAGGATATTGAACCACCCCGAATACGTGGATCTGGAATTGGCCTTCGGGCCAACCGCTCAGATTCCAAATCCAATTTACGGATCTCAATATCTCTATCTGCCTGCTTTTCTAATATGCGAAACCTAATCATCTCCGCCTCGCATTCTTGCTTCTTAATTAAAAGATCCATCTCTTTCAATTTTAAAGCAATCATTGGATCCTGAGGCACAGAATCAAAATTTGGACTTGCCTCTTCTTCAGCATCCACTGCCGGCTCATCATCATCACCAGATTGTCTAGGTAAAATACCTGCAGTTATCAATTTCTCATAAAGATCTTCTTTAAGCACTTGTTTAGTGGCCTCCCTCTCAATCCGAATATCGAAGAATTCCGCAATTAAAACCAAATCTTTTTTTCTACATCTATTAAAGACTTCGATCGTGGGCCTGAGAGTAAATGCTGTTAAATCAAATTCCATTATTTTTACGTTTTCCTTCTTTACTCCTTCCCCACCCACTGATGAAAACAGTCAAAACAATAGAAGAGAGAGAGAGAGAGAAAAAAAGAGAGTACTCACCATACACAAACCGCGACCCATCGAATCACGATCGTACAAACAGACTTCAGTCTTGGACAACCGAAGCAAAACTTCCAATTTGCGATCCGAAAAACAAACGAACTCACTTCGCAAAAAAAAAAAAAACGACGAGCCCCCACTTGTTACGAACCTCAATGTTAGTCTAGGGGTTAAATGAAGTCGTAACAAAATGTAAAATAAAAAAAAGTCTGACGGTCACATCAATCCCCTGATCCAGAAAAGCACAAACACAAAATTAAGCAAATCTCTTAATTTATTAATAACAAAGGAAGCAAATCTTCAGGAGAGGGCCAGGCCAACATAACAAACAAAAATCCTCTAACTAAACACGAAAACTCTAACTAACCTTAACAACAAAAAAAAAGAAAAGAAATGACAGAGTCTTACCTATCTCCCTGTCTACCATAAACATAAACAAAACTTTAGATTCAAAGAAAATGGCACCCTCTCCCTACCGCTTCCAAAGAAAGACAAACAAAAGTATTTACATAAATTAGAAAATAACATAAAAGAATCATAAACACACCCACCATAGCGTTCACACACTCTCTCATAGATTGTAATTGACAAGTTCATTCACAAAGTTAAGAGGTAATAAAGACCACACTTGGTCACACTAAAATGCACAAAAGAACACCAGTCTGGATCAGGACAAAGAGTGAGCGCGTAGCCGTCAGCACCCCAGCATTGTCTCTTTGCCGTCTTATACACCTTGGATCTCTGTAGCATCCACTCAGTACTGATGAATGATGGACATCAGCTGGAATCCAATTAGCAATCTATGACAGAGAGAGTCAGAAAGAGCAAAAGATGGAAACATGCAATACATAACTTGCCCAGTAGGTGACACTCTCCCAAGAGCGCATAGTTCACAAATACAGCCACAGGGCGTAACAGTAGGCTTCTGGTTGGCATGTAGACTCGTAAGAGCGAGTGGAAGTAGGAGGGAGCTGAGCCTATGGTAGATCTATAAGCAATCGTCAATGCCTTGAACTTGATGCAAGCAGCAAGTGGTAGCCAGTGCAGAGAGATGAAGAGAGGTGTGACGTGGGCCCTTTTGGGCTCGTTGAAAACAAGACGTGCTGCAGCGTTCTGAATCATTTGTAGAGGTTTGATTGCACACGGTGGAAGTCCAGCCAGAAGAGTCACTAGAAATGACCATGGTGAGAATCTGTGTTACATGCTCAGTTAGAAAAGGCCTGATCTTCCTGATGTTGTGTAGAGCAAACCTGCATGACCGAGCTGTCTTTGCAATGTAGTCTTTGAAGGTCAGCTGGTCATCCAAGGTTATTCCAAGATTTCTGACTGACCTTGATGAGGTAAAAGATGATGAACCTAGCTGGATGGTGAAGTCGTGCTGTAGAGTCGGATTGGCAGGGAAGACGAGAAACTCAGCCTTTGCCAAGTTGAGCTGCAGGTGATGTTCTTTCATCCATGCTCAGATGTCTGCCAGACAGCTTGAGATTTGTGCAGCTACTGTGGGATTAAAGGTAATGAAATGAAAGGTAGAGCTGTGTGTCATCAGAATAGCAATTGTAGGAGAAACCATGTGCCTGTATGATGGGTCCCAGTGATGTAGTGTATATGGAGAAGAGTAGGGGTCCAAGAACTGAACCCTGAGGAACCCCAATGAGATAAAAAAAAATGTATAAATAAAAATATGCTTTCAGGACAAATAATCAGCGGGGCAAATATCACAACAATTATTTTTAATTAATTGAGAGAAGCAGAAATCATGATTAAAATATGATTAATCGTGAAAACCTAATAGCACATGTAAAGTAGTCCATTTTAAATGTATCAACTACTTTTTATTGATTCTTTTCAGTATTGGATGAAACATTAATATTTATAATAATTTAGAATTTTTCACTGAGTTTGATGCAGTGAATTATGGGATTGCCTTCTCCACAAAGGATATATGCAGGTGCAATCACATTTACTGTTGTTTGGCAAATTTTCGCTGACGAAATCTGGTAAATTCAATAGGAATCCACACTCTCTGGAATTTCATGTGAGGATGAATGAATATCACACAAATTTTTCACAAATGGTTCAAGTTGGTCACATAGATATGCCGCATTGACCAAAAGACAGCTTGCTTGGTTTTGAAAGTGATTTCCATGTGTGAGCTGTGCTTCATACATCGTTACACTATTGACAGTGGATCCTTTTTACCTGTGAAATTTTGCTAATGTGACCACACTTAATGTGATATATTAGAACAGCCTTGTGTCAGGAGGCATCTCACTAGGTTTTGGAACAGGGATTGTTTCTCACAACTAAGAGTGTTTTCCTCCTGCAGGTGTTTGTTAACTTTGCTAAAGACCAGACAGATGATGATCAGCTGAGGGAAGTCACAGTAAACGGTGGATCCGTGGCGAATCAAACCAACAGACTTCAGCGGCCCACAGACCTCAAACTCGAGAAATGCAGCAGGTCTTCCCCACCACACTCTCCTTCAACACCCTCTACAGATCAAGGTGCTCGCTCAGAACAAACCCCTGAGCCTCCACCTACTGGTTTAAAGACCAAAAAGAATAAATCAACCAGTCCGTCAGTCTCAGGACAGCAACAGCAGATCCGGATGGAACCTGTTGGCGAGGCAGCTAATGGATCAAAACCTCCTGAAGACCAGACTCCTGCGAAAAAAGACCCATCCACGTTATTTATTGTCAGTACCAAAACACAGGAAAGCAAAGTGTGAAAAAAACAAAGACATTCAGAACCAAACAGTCATGATGCGGATCTCTGGTGATCTTTGGTGCCTTCTTCACATATAATTTTCAAAAAAATTTATTTAGTTATTTTAAAACCAATCAATTATTCAATCTATTTGACTGTCCTGATAACTCTGCAATTCCTCATTGATTGAATGTCTAGTCCTTATTCTTAAACTTGAAAATGACGCATGGCATCATTGGCAGGAATTCTTTCCCAGACCTCTTTAATGCATAAATTATGCATATTATTGTCATGATGTGAGTTGCATCTCTGTATAGTATTTGCTTTGTGCAACCCAGTATGGATATGATTTTTGCTGAATATGTTACATTATAACAGACCTCTTTTTTTCTACATGTATGTAAAGGTCCAATGTTCAGTGTATGGTATCAAACTCATACTGCCTTCATGTTCTCAATATATTTATTTATTTGCAGATTTTTTTTGTTTTTTTTGTTTTTTTTTTGTACTGTTTTAGATTTATTTATCTTTTTTCTGTGATGCACTTCTGTGATGCAATAGCCTAAAACAATTCTAATATTGTAGTCTAGATTATCACTGTATCTCTTCACTGCAAAGATTGTCATAATGCTTGATATGTAGCTTTTTTATGTAGTATTTATTGTATGTACATACCAGAGATATTATGTATGAAATTGTTATGTTTGCAATCTTATGTGTATGACGCTGGATAAAAAGCTAAAATGTTAAAATGCTGGGATATTTATATGCAAATATATAAATCTGGTTATACTGAAGTTTGGTGTGCCCTAACTTTCCACTGTTTTATAAACAAAAAAAAAAAAAAAATATATATATATATATATATAGGGTGAAAAAATGGATTTGTGTCCTTTTTATATTCACTTAACACAGTAACTCTTTTCAAGGTTGCATATATATATATATATATATATAGCTAGTGTATCTTTTTGTCATAAACCATAAACCAATCTGGCAGTAGAAGATTGAAGAATGCTTTCTGTCACACTAAGTGACTTTGTCTTGTTTCTTAAAAGCTACACGTCAGGGGAAATTATGTTTATGGGGGATATTTTTAGGCTTGCTTTTATGGATGATTACTGTCTGGCACTGGAAATGGGGATGAAAGTGGCTCTGGTAAATGACAGCTGTCTTTTACTGTAGTCACTCAACAGTTTCCTCCACCAACACCATCATCATGGTCTCTGACCATATCTCACTTTTTATACTGTGGAGACTTTACAACTTACTGTTAAAGCAAAATTTATTATTTTTAATCTTTGTTGAAAAAAACAACATGAAAATATGATTTATCTAAATCTGAATAATAAATAATTTTTGTACAGATATTTAGTACTCATTGATTGTTTAGACTATTGCTAAATATTCGTTTTATATCAAATTGTCAGAATTAATCAAATCATTTCTAGTCAGATCTTGATATAAAGTTATATAGGCCTAATACCTTGGCAGTACCGTAACATGTCATACAATAGCTACATATATTAGTATAAATTGATTATTCTTTTATAATTATGCATGCAGCATTTCGACCTCGTTGAAACATTATATTCAGTACTATTTGTACTTAACTCGTCACACTTCATGTCTATTAAAAACTTCAACTGAACATGGTTACCAATCACATCTATGATACACACTTTTCCTTAAACGGCCATATAAATGTTAACCTAAAGTTATATATTATATTATATTATATTATATTATATTATATTATATTATATTATATTATATTATATTATATTATATTATATTATATTATATTATATTATATTATATTATAGTAAAGCTTTATGAGGATATTTATTGGCTGAAAAATGTTGGCATGGCTGCAGGGTTTCCCAAGCCCCGCCCAATCTCTCTATCACTAGCTTTTAGCCATCGCGGCTAACGCCAGCTGTTCTGGACCTTTTCTCCTTATAAAATTCTTTGTTTGTGTCTCTGTCGTGTTTATTTGTGAGAAGACTCTGAGATGGTTGTGTTAAATAGCAATAACAATGAGGAACAGGATGTAATGTAAGTGTATTTTTTAGCTTGTAGCCGGTAGCTAATGCTCCTATTTGTCTCAGCACATACACGTCAATTGTTTTTGTTAGCCTGCCAAGCTCATTAAAAACAAATGTCAGATACGTCTCTCAAGTCTTCGTTGCATCTAATGTTTTACATGAATGAACTAATAATAAGTGATGTACTTGTTTAAAACTGTGGTAGCAATGTAATGATTGTTAATGTCAAATAAATGAATGTTGAGCTCCTCAGCTAAATGAAAGGTCATTATATACACACAAAATAAAATGTAGGGTTATAATTAAACTAAGGAAAGTAAACTAAGTTGGAAATAACCGACATTTCTGAATAAACTGCTAGAATAAAAACCGTATTTCGCATCTGATGTGATTTCGTGTCTGTATGTTATTTAGTATAAATGTATAATGTACTATTTACTGGGTTCTCTGTAAGTTATCCTGGGCAACTTCTTCACAACAAATAAAATAATAATAGTAAAATAGACAACTAAAGTTTGCATATGTTTTTGCAGAGATAAACTGTGACCTACTTCGATGGTAAAGCATCTGGCCTGTGGCTAGAGCTATAAATAAAAGCACAACAGTGAGTCTGCATAGAAGGGTCTGTAGATTCACTACAGCAGTGCAATGTGAAAAAACTACCTTAAAATCCACTAAAACACTGTGACAAATTTAAAGTAAATTTTATTCAGTAAATTCGTATAGGAGTAAATTTTGTGACTGTCATGTTTGTGACTATGGAGTAAACCCTTTGTGAGAATAGTTTATTTGTCTTTCAGCCTAAATGAGCGACGCTGCTCATCTCTACCCAACTCTCCTGCAAAACGAGTTTCTCCAGCCAAAAAGAAGCAGTTCTTTATTAACCAGGCCATCCGGAACTCTGACCTCACTCCCAGAGCCAAGGGCAGGAAGAGTCTGCAACGACAGGAAAACAGTGAGTCTTGCTGTGATGTTGGAATTCTTCATTATTTATGTTTATTTTATTTACTTTTTTATTTATTATATACTGCACAGGAAATGTTTAAAAAAGTGAAAATTCTGTCATCATTTACTCACCCTAATGTCATTTCAAATACACCTTGTTTCTGTGGAACACATTAGAAGTTTTGCAGAATGATCACGCTGCTCTTTTCCTTTATAGTGTAAAAATACAAAAGTCTGATGGTTTATGACTGTAACATGGCACTCATAGTTCAAACATTTTTAGATTAAGGTGTGGTCACATTAGTGATATTTCAATGTATGAAGCACTGTCAAACCAAGTCTGTCTGTTGGTCAGTGATGCGAATTTGCTTTGAACTGAAAATTCACCCTCACACGAAACTCCACAGTGCATGGATTCCTATTGAACGGACTGAAATTTGCCTGTGAAATTTAGCTAAGCAACGCTAACTGTAACTGCACTTTAACTGTAGCTAAATCAGTAGAGCAGCTCCAAATGCATGGGTTCGATTCCCAGGGAATGCATGAACTGATAAACACTCACCAGCCACTTTATTAGGTACACCTTGCTAGTACCGGGTTGGACCCCCTTTTGCCTTTAGAACTGCCTTAGTTCTTCCTTAGGTGCTGGAAACATTCCTCAGGGATTTTGGTCCATATTGACCATATTCCACCACATCCCAAAGGTGCTCTATTGGATTGAGATCTGGTGACTGTGGAGGCCATTTGAGTAAAGTGTGACATCATTGTCATGATCAAGAAAACAGTTTGAAATTATTTGAGCTTTGTGAAATGGCACGTTATTTGCTTTGATTTGCAAGCAGGGATCACAGAATCAATACTCATGTTAATGTGCACAAAAGTTTTTTTTAACTAAATCATGAACACACAAGTCTAAACATACACGTACACGCAATCATGCATATATGGGTATAATAGAAAATGAAAGTGAATTAAACTATGAAATTAATCTATGGGAACGTATCCACACATAACAGTCAGTTCCACCTAAACAGAGCCATCAGTCTTCAGCTTATACTAAATTTATAATCTCTTATAATTTATTTACTTAAATGTACGATATTCTTGCAATGCCTTAGCCGTTGAACGAGCGTCCAGAAGCAGTCTCAGGAAAATGTCTTGATGGTTCAGTAGTTCGATGGTGGTGAAGTTGCAATCAAATTCTTTCAGGTTGAATAACGAGATGAACTTGCCGTGTTAGTCTGACTCGGTTATGGTCGAGAAAGTTACAGTTGGGCTGATTGTACCTTGAGTCACCTCCGGCTGGGCACCGGGGGGAAGGTCCCGTGGTCAGACTGGATGTCTCCAATTCACACGAACAGCAACCAGAAGAAGAAAGAAGAGAGGGAGGGTCACTACGACAGTGCCCCTTAACATCTGAGGAGGTCACACCTCTCGAGTTTGGCTTGTTTGTAAGCTGACTCATTTGCATGATCAGAGTGAACTGGCAGTTTGTGTCCCTTTATGCTCTGATTAATATAACAAGTATACGGTGCACGCTATAAGGAGGTGATATACACCAATGTGTGTGGCATTAAAACAACGATTATTTTGATTGGAATCATGATACTAGGGGTGTCGGGATATATCGGAATTGACGATAACCGTGTTAATTAGGGATGTCACAATATACCGGCAATATAATGGCGATAAACATTATTAGGTGTTTTATTATTTTTTACATCCCTGTAGTCCAAAAGTGTGCTCATTTGGATAAAAACTATACTTCAAATATCTTTAGAGAGCAGTCAAATATTTTCTATTTTTACACAAAATAGGACGATGTGAGCATTATTGAGCGCTAAACTCACATTTAATTTATTTTTCATTCATACACGACGCCGGAGGGCGCCCTCACGCAGAAAGTCCACAAGCGAGACTCACGAGTAATGAGTTCCAGGAAATCCCTATGGACAAAGACATCCAGCGATCACTGTAGCTGAATAAAACGCAGATAGATTTTGACTGATTAAACATGGAGAATTAACACACCATTGGTTTATCTGTGTTCTTAAAGCCATCCCAGGTATTTTCATAATAATAATGTATATTTATAATGCAATGACAATTGACAGAGATCTGGAGATCTGATCTCACCATCATCGAGTCCATCTGGGAATACAAAAAACTAAGACAGACTAAATCCAGAAGAACTGTGGCAATGTCTCCAAGCGACCAACCTGCGAAGCTACAATACTGTGAAAGGTTTTTGGCGAATTCACTAGAGGCAGCAGCAACAGTTTTAACATTCATGTCAAACTCCATCCGCTTTAAAGCAAACTGATGGTCCAATTCACGCTTTCTTAACTCTAATTTTGCCGTTTCTAAGTCTATTTGTTTTTCTTTCAATGCCAATTCTTTTAATCGAACGGCCATCGCACTAACAGAAGAATCAGCACCCTCTTCTACACTTCTACTTTCTAAAGGCACTTCTAAAACACAAAATTCAGTAAGCCTACCTTTCAGAACATTACGCAGAGTTTCTTTTAACGTCGTCTTATGCCTAGAAGCTATTTCGACATCATAAGAATCTGCAATTTGCAATAACTGCTCTTTCGTATATGACAAAAGAAGTTCTTCAGATGGAAATGACCGAAAAGCATCCACCACAGAAGCCATTTCTGAGAGAAAAAAAGTAGAGAAAATGGAGAGAAAAAAGTTTAGTCATGATTTTGTAATATTTTGCAAACTCTGCTTCTGCGTAGCTCGTTTTCTGGACAATCTTTTGGAACGGGACGAATGCTCTAAAGAGGATGGTGAAGGGCATGAAACAGCCTCGCCCACCATCTTCACTGAAGCCTGCTCTAATGGAAACTATGTGGAGGTAAAGCATGTTTCTTTAACTGCTCTCAGTTAAGGGATATTTTGAATTCTTTAAATCTTTCTCTCATGTCTCTCAGTACTGGAGTGATTTTATGAATCGTTCTGGGGAGGAGCAAGAGCGACTCTTGGCTCTGCTGGAGGAGGAGGCTCAGAGGACCCACTCTAAGAGCCATAAAGACCAAAGAGAGGGTCTGACATAATTTAATCACACAAACTCACTTTGCATCCAATAAAAGAGAGGGTTGCACATCAGTTTATTATACCACACACATCTTAAGACTTGTTTATGCTTGACGTATTCACTTTAGTGTAGAGCACTACTTTGCACGCCAGGGAGGCATTTGTACTTCACATGCTCTCTGTTGCCCTTAGCCCCCTTAATCTATGGCTCTAAACTGCACTCAAGCATTTAAGTTTTGTACAGTTTGCATTTTAGAGACTTAAGATCAGGGCCGTGCACAGACATTTTGGGGAGCAGGTGCTCAAGCTAAAAAAAAAACAGTAACTCTCATCATTAGCCTCTCATAATTAGCCTACTATAACAATTACATTAAAAAGTTAATTACATACTAAAAACATATGATATTTTACACATTAAATGATATTTTTCTGTATATGATACTTTTATATGAAACTGAAACTGCCAGTAGGAGGCAGCAAGTCTTAATAAGTGAGTCAAAGAATAATTTTAATTTATTTGTAAATTTAGTTTATTTGTAAATTAAAATTAATTTGGTCAAACTGGCTGATCCATTCATGAACAAAACACCTCTCTGTATGTTTTTAGGAGATGCAACTGTTCTCCTTTGTTCAGAACTATTTTTGTTCGTGAAATAGAGAACAAACAGTCAAAATGGACAATACTGTGTTTAAAATTAATTAAAATTGTTGTAATTAAATGAATCTTACGTTTGCAAAGGTGCTGATATACGGGAAAACATCACTTTTGTTCGCATGATACTTCTCGCGTGATACCCCCCCCACTCTACCCTAAACTCAGGCACTGGTTGAGCCAGAAGTCGGGACGTGTCGGAACATTCAAACAAACAGAGCAATCTTACGATAGTGCCACAGTATTTGCACTCTGTATAGGTGAACTTATGCATGATTTACTTATGGGTGTCTCTGCCGTTAATCTAGGGATTTGAAGTATTCCAACATGAAAAATTACACTCTTAATCTTTATTAATTCAGTGATTGACATATTTGTGAAGATCATTCTCCTATCCTTTGTGCAGTAAATCCTGCTATCAGGGCTCAGGAATGTTTCCAGAGGATTGATCGAAGGCTGCGTGCGACACTGAGACGCAAACAGATTCCCATGGTGACGCTCTTTGTTAATTACTTGATCTTTGTCTTTTGACTTTTAAACAAGTATTCCCCCTATATCCCTTTCTCTTGTCCTGTCATTCCCTTTTTTCTGTCTGATATCTGTTCATCCATTTTGTTTTGTTTAAGGGAGTGTTGGAGGGTCTGGAGTCTGATTTGCTGGGATTCTTCATGGCACATCCACACTCAATTTACATTACCAAACTCAGCAGCAGGTGCACAAATTACCACAGTTAATGCATCTCTTACCTCCACAGACTAATTCAGACCACCACTAACTATTAAACATGCATGTTTCTTGAGACATCAAAAGCAGTAATGTTAATATATCAGTAGAATACCATGTTTTGATTCAGATGTGTCTGTGTTTCTTCAGTTATGAGCGACTGCTCCTTCATGCCATCTGCCAGTACATGGATCTGACCTCTGCTAGTGAGTGAACTTTATTACTTCATTCAGACGTTGGCAATTTATGGCTATTTTCTTATGAGACTGGTGTGAATTCTAGTTTCTTAAGGTCAAACACTTTCACAAATTCATTTTATATACAGTCAAGTGAAAAAGAAAGGACACCATTTTGAATTCTATGGTTTTACGGCTCTTCTTATAACGTTGTTTCAGTTCATTGAGGTTTGCAGGCATTTTTTTATGCACAGCTCTCTGGAGGTCCCACCACAGCATTTCAATCGGGTTGAGGTCTGGACTTTGACTGGGGCACTGCAACACTTTGATTCTTTTCTTTTTCAGCCATTCTGTTTTAGATTTCCCGGTGTACTTGTGATCATTGTCCTGTAGCATGACCCAATTTCGGCCAAGCTTTAGCTGTCGGACAGATGGCCTCACGTCTGACTCTAGAATACTTTGGGATAGCAAGTTCATGGTCGACTCAAAGACTGCAATATGCCCAGGTCCGGTGGCTGCAAAACAACCCCAAATCATCACCCTTCCACCACCGTGCTTGACCATTGTTATGAGGTGTTTGTGTTTGGTTTTCGTCAAATGTGGCACTGTGCATTATGGCCAAACATCTCATCTGTCCAGAGGACATTGTTCCAGCGGTCTTGTGGTTTGTTCAGATGCAACTTTCCAAACCTAAGCCGTGCTGCCATGTTCTTTTTTAGAAAGAAGAGGCTTTCTCCTGGCAACCCTTCCAAACATGCCATACTTTTCCAGTCTTTTTATAATTGTACTGTCATGAACTTTAACATTTAACATGTTAACTGAGGCCTGTACAGAGGTGTAGTTCTTGTTTTTTTTTTTTTGCAGTTTTTCTCAGCATTGCATGGTCTGACCTTAGGTGAATTTGCTGGGAAATCTACTCCTGGGAAGATTGACAACTGTTTTGAAGGTTTCGACTTAATAATAATAATAATAATAATCTTCCTACCTGTAGACTTCAAATTGTTTGGAAATGGCCGTATAACCCTTCTCATATTGATGGCAGCAACAATTGCTTTTCTAAGATCATTGCTGATGTCTTTCCTCCTTGGCATTGTGTTAACACACACCTGAATGCTCCAAACCAGCAAACTGCCAAAACTTCTGCTTTTATAGAGTTGATCACACTTGCTAATGATCAATTCATCAAAGACATTTGATTGGCAGCACCTGACTACTACTTACCCTCTTAATTCCTATGAAAGCAGTAAGGGTGTAGGCTACTTAGTTGTACCTTTTATTATATCCCGTAAAAACCATAGAATTCAAAAGAGTGTTCTTTCTCTTTCACATGACTGTGTGTATATAAGGCCGGACTTACCATTGGGCTTGACTGGGCTGCACCCCACGGGCTCCGTCTTGTAGGGGGCCCCGCTTTGCCTGTTTATGTTTGTTTGATTTGTATGGTTATATGCCATTCAGAAATTATTAGCCCCATTTCCACTGTCGAGCCAGTACGCGCGAGGGCTATAAACGGGCCAGCCGGGGCTATCTTAGAGGCCATAATCAAACCGCATAAACTGGTATTTATAATTATTTCACATAGACGAAGGAACTCAAAAATCTGAAAAAAAGATCCGCACACAAATATAGGCCAAATAGCTCACAGGATTTTATTGTCCAGAGGCCACAAATAAAGTGAAAAAGTAAAAAATATTGCAAGGTGTGCAAAACGTTCTCGGGTTCAACCCTTCATCAGTGCCATGTGTTACCAAGCATACACCTGCGGTAATTTACAAACTTATTACCGTAATCCATGTAACATACCGGAATCTGGTATTATCCCATATAAAAATATTTACATCAATAGTCTACATAATTATACATATCACAACAATCCAGATTGTTCTATTTCTGATCCAGATTCAAAACTTTTTTTAAAAATTTTTTAATCTGACCGTAAATATTCTCACTCCCATTATTGAATACCACAAAAGATTATAATCATCATCCCTACATGTCACACGATTAGACATTGAAATGCATAATGAAACAAAATTTATAGAAAACAATTGAGAGTATATTCCTCATTCATGGCCAAAGGATATAGATATTTTAGGTAAAAAATCCATTTACATTCCCTATGCAAAAGTCTCCGCTTCAAATTACCACCCCTAAACGACTGTTACATATTCTATAACTACAAAATCTTATTCCGAGATCGAATGGGACATCTCATTAAAATGACGTGAAACTGGAGATTTTTGGTCTTTCCTTCTGATAGTGCTCATATGTTCAATGATACTTGTCTTAATTTGTCTATTTGTCTTGCCTACCTATTGTTTGTCACATGAACAAGGTAAATCACATTGGTAGAAGTGCATGTAACAAATTGTTTAATCTTATATGTACGGTTCGTTATGCTACTACGAAAGGAAAAACACTTTCTACGGATGTGTCTACATGCCACGCACTTAAGACAGGGAAAGAAACCAGTGTCCTTGTTTATACGTCCATCAGGACTAGTTTTTATGAAGGTGTCGGATTTGACCAAATAGTCTCTGTTTCTCACTCTATAATGTGAAAAAAGAGGCGGATCCGCAAAAAGACTCTCGCCCACTGGATCACACTTTAGTATACAGTGAGGAAAATAAGTATTTGAACACCCTGCTATTTTGCAAGTTCTCCCACTTAGAAATCATGGAGGGGTCTGAAATTGTCATTCATCGTAGGTGCATGTCCACTGTGAGAGACATAATCTAAAAAAAAAAATCCAGAAATCACAATGTATGATTTTTTTACTTTATTTGTATGATACAGCTGCAAATAAGTATTTGAACACCTGAGAAAATCAATGTTAATATTTGGTACAGTAGCCTTTGTTTGCAATTACAGAGGTCAAATGTTTCCTGTAGTTTTTCACCAGGTTTGCACACACTGCAGGAGGGATTTTGGCCCACTCCTCCACACAGATCTTCTCTAGATAAGTCAGGTTTCTGGGCTGTCGCTGAGAAACACGGAGTTTGAGCTCCCTCCAAAGATTCCCTATTGGGTTTAGGTCTGGAGACTGGCTAGGCCACGCCAGAACCTTGATATGCTTCTTACAGAGCCACTCCTTGGTTATCCTGGCTGTGTGCTTCGGGTCATTGTCATGTTGGAAGACCCAGCCTCGACCCATCTTCAATGCTCTAACTGAGGGAAGGAGGTTGTTCCCCAAAATCTCGCAATACATGGCCCCGGTCATCCTCTCCTTAATACAGTGCAGTCGCCCTGTCCCATGTGTAGAAAAACACCCCCAAAGCGTGATGCTACCACCCCCATGCTTCACAGTAGGGATGGTGTTCTTGGGATGGTACTCATCATTCTTCTTCCTCCAAACATGTTTAGTGGAATTATGACCAAAAAGTTCTATTTTGGTCTCATCTGACCACATGACTTTCTCCCATGACTCCTCTGGATCATCCAAATGGTCATTGGCAAACTAAAGACGGGCCTTGACATGTGCTGGTTTAAGCAGGGGAACCTTCCGTGCCATGCATGATTTCAAACCATGACGTCTTAGTGTATTACCAACAGTAACCTTGGAAACGGTGGTCCCAGCTCTTTTCAGGTCATTGACCAGCTCCTCCCGTGTAGTTCTGGGCTGATTTCTCACCTTTCTTAGGATCATTGAGACCCCACGAGGTGAGATCTTGCATGGAGCCCCAGTCCGAGGGAGATTGACAGTCATGTTTAGCTTCTTCCATTTTCTAATGATTGCTCCAACAGTGGACCTTTTTTCACCAAGCTGCTTGGCAATTTCCCCGTAGCCCTTTCCAGCCTTGTGGAGGTGTACAATTTTGTCTCTAGTGTCTTTGGACAGCTCTTTGGTCTTGGCCATGTTAGTAATTGGATTCTTACTGATTGTATGGGGTGGACAGGTGTCTTTATGCAGCTAACAACCTCAAACAGGTGCATCTAATTTAGGATAATAAATGGAGTGGAGGTGGACATTTTAAAGGCAGACTAACAGGTCTTTGAGGGTCAGAATTCTAGCTGATAGACAGGTGTTCAAATACTTATTTGCAGCTGTATCATACAAATAAATAGTTAAAAAATCATATATTGTGATTTCTGGATTTTTTTTTTTTTGATTATGTCTCTCACAGTGGACATGCACCTACGATGACAATTTCAGACCCCTCCAGGGTGTTCAAATACTTATTTTCCTCACTGTATTTTAATCACATTCTTGATCATTTGACTTTGTGCAGAATAAGTAGTGGTACAAACTACAGAATGGGACTTCTTTTGTTTGTCCGATATAGGAAGATTCTCGTACTTTCTCCAAAGCGACATCAAGCCATTTTTTCGGATAACCCCTAAGAATAAAACGCATATACATTATCACCAATTGTTGTTCAAAATCTGATTCTACGCTGCATATACGCTTCAGTCGAAGAAGTTGGGTATAGGGTAGCCCTTTTTTTAAATAAGATGGATGAGCGCTTGCTGCATGGAGAATACTATTTGTATCCGTTGGTTTGGAATATAAAGAGGTTGATAACGTACCAGATTCAAATATAACCCTAGTATCAAGGAAAACGACAGAATGGGAATCAGTTTCCACAGTGAACTTAATAGAATCCACTAAATTATTCAAATACTCAACAAATTCATCAAAAAGATGTCTTGAGCCCCTAAAGATACAAAATACATAATCCACATATCTCTTCCACATAACAATATTATCTAAAAAATGGTTATTATTCCAGATGTATCTCTCTTCTAAATATCCCATAAATAGGCAAGCATAATCCAGAGAAAATTTAGAACCCATGGCTGCACCCTGTTTTTGTAAATAGTATTTATTTTCAAAGAAGAAATATTTTTTTTTCTAAAAGTAAAGTGATAAATTCAAAAGGAGGGGATTTCTCAGTTCTTTGATTTAAGAAATGTTTCATCGCCACTAAACCTTTCCTATGAGGAAGTGTATAATGAGACCACATCCATAGTTGTGAAAAATATATTATTGGATTGTTCCACTTCTATATTAATTCCAGATAATTGCATCAATAAATCACCAGTGTCTTTTAGATATGAGGGGAGATATATTAAGACCAAAGGTCTTAAGATACAATCTACATACTGTGATATAGGTTCCAGTAAACATTCATTGGAAGCTACAATAGGGCGCCCGGGGGCTTATTCACAGATTTATGTACCTTAGGTAGAGCATAACAGGCATCACAGGAAAATCATTAGTCAGAAATGTTAACTCCGATTGATTTATGAAACCCTTTTGATGTGTTTCACGTAAAAACATATCAACCTCTATTTTAAGAGGAATGGTAGGATAACTATCCATTTTCATATAATATGTAACATCAGACAATTGAGATGTCACTTCAGAAATATAATCCAATTTATTCATCAAGACTAGACCACCACCAACAGCTGGTTTCCAAACTACATCAGATTTCCCTGATAATTCAGTTAAAGTCAGACTTTCCTTAAATCCATAATGATTGTGTGTGGGACACAATTTAATTTGTGATCAAGTGGCTACTTTAAACAGCTCCATTAAAGGCCCCCTGAAATCAAAAT
Organism: Rutilus rutilus; assembly: GCF_951802725.1. Lineage (NCBI taxonomy): Eukaryota > Metazoa > Chordata > Actinopteri > Cypriniformes > Leuciscidae > Rutilus > Rutilus rutilus. The sequence continues at coordinate 6,338,107 of NC_140227.1, forward strand.
TTTAGTTTTTTAGCTTTTAGTATGAATATGATAGGCTTAAGGTTATGAATAAGCTGGTGTGTTCCAAACCAATGACAAAATTCGCATTTAGGAGATATAAACATTCAAATCTTACAGTCCCTCACTTCCGCTTCCGATTTTAATGATGTCACCGCGGACTTCAGCTTCTCATCACATCTTCTGTCCAATCAAATGCTCTCTAGAATGTAAAGCGTCCCGCACCCTATGCTATAAATACCACCTGGCCAAAGCGACCATCATTGACACGTCGTGGAGCAATATGGGTTTTTGCCAGGGTCGATATTGTCCACACCACTTTTTGAAAAGACTCGCGGCATGGATGTACCTAATACAAATAAATAAAACATCTCCAGTTAACTAGCAGGGCATTCATTTCGTTCGTTTGTCAAATAAGAGGCGTTCTAGCACTGAAATGTGTTGTTTTTTAAAGGGTTAGTTCACCCAAAATTACTCACCCTCATGTTGTTCCAACCCCGTAAGACTTTCGTTCATCTTCGGAACACAAATTAAGATATTTTTGATGAAATCTGAGAGCTGTCCCACTCCTTCATAGGCTTCTAGGCAATTTCATTCTTCCGGTCCAGAAAAGTTAGTAAAAACATTGTTAAAATAGTCCAAGTGACTACAGTGGCTCAACCTTAAGTTTATCAAGCGACGAGAATACTTTTTGTGTGCAAAAAAACAAAAGTAACGACTTTATTCAACTATTAATTTTGTTCTGTGTGGGCCTCAGACGTGAGTTCACGAGAGCCCCACGACGCATACGTGAGAACTGAGAAGATGATGCAGATTGGTCTCGATGTAGTGTTTAAAATGGTTCTAAAGTGTGCATTTCCTGGATGTCTGAATCATGAGAAACCAACGAGAAAAAGTAAAAGTGCCTTACCAGTTCCGCAAAATGAATGGCTTACCTTTCACACTAACTTTTCTGGAACAGCAGAATGAAATTGCCTAGAAGCCTAAGAAGGAGTGAGATAGCTCTCAGATTTCATCAAAAATATCTTAATTTGTGTTCTGAAGATGAACGGAAGTCTTACGGGGTTGGAACAACATGAGGAGGAGTAATTACTGACAGAATTTTCATTTTTGGGTGAACTAACCCTTTAAATCAAGCTGCTGAGCTTGTTGCCGCTGCTATCAGTGGCATGGATATAGTGTTCTCTTGTGGCTCGCACACAGTTCACTCGGATGTGCATTTAATACAAATGCGTCAGTCGTTGCCTTAGTGATGCAAGAGTTTACCGACGCTATGAGATGTAAATAGTGACCGCATTACGGAGGATGATCAGATATTTCTGCTAAAATTATTATTAATTTGTATTTACGTCACTCAAATAGCGCAGTTAGCCAAGCTCAAGTAAAAAATACAACTGGAACCATAACATTCGGCCCTACGGTGGAAAAGCGGCTAAAGAAATAGAACAAACTGCAGAACCACTGCGTCTCTGAGCATCGCAGTGTTTTGTTCCTCAGATGAGTAAATTATTCAATTAGGCTATAAATACAGTCATTTGCTAAGTTAAATTACTTATTTTAAACGAATCTGTTGATTTAAGGATTCAACTCACTCATTTGCCGCCACCTACTGGCGGGTGTAATTTCATAGTAGCCTATTACCGTTATTTCATTTTGTCCAACCATTTAATATCTCTACATAAAAAAAAAATTTGCTATTTAAAACAATCTCTTAATATAATTCATGCAAAATCCATCTCTGGATTTTGTTGATAGTGATTTCATTTGATTGTAGCCATACAGTGTGGTGTTTTAAGGTGTCATTGTTACACTTTAATTATACATTTCAGTACTGAGTGTTACCGTGTATTTTTAATTCAGATTTAATTTATACAGTGAATTTAAGAATCTAACATAAGAGGAGGACACAGATATGACAATACATTTTTATAATACTATCTCTGGCTTTACTTCTCAGTGTTATTTCAGGGTTTTGATCTTCTCTCAACTGAGAAAGAGCACATCCTGTATTTTATTGTATTATATAACAATTATTTAATATTACATCTAAACTTTGACTATGCTAGGCATGTTGCAAATTAATTGTTCTATGAACCTCAAGTTTTTTTTTTTTATATTTGTGTATTTTGTGCTACTCCATAATGTTGTTCTAGTTGAGGTCATTTGTAGTGTAGGTATAGGGCCCAAACATAACCTCAAGCCCAGGGGCCCCCAGACCCTTAAGTCCTGCCCTGTGTATATAAATATATATATATATATATATATATATATATATATATATATATATATATATATATATATATGCGTGTGTGTGTGTATACTAGTGGTTGAAGATTATTTAATGTTGACATTTATGTGATGAAAGTAGAGTCTACTAGTCGCTAATGACGTCATTGATGAACAAATAAGCCTGAACCTCGAGCTGAGACTCGAACGCAGGTTGCCTTGTGCACAGCTATGGTATATGACACAGCACTTCTACATAACAAATTATTTTATATCAGATCTTTTGTCTTTGGGTCATTTTTAATCAGATTGTTGCACAGTAAAGATTACATTTATATGAATGCATTAGTGTGAGAGAGAGCGACTGCGTGTAAATTGTACCTGGCAGCGTCTTTCTACTAATAGTGAAGCTGTGGGTTTGAGTTACTAAGAAATATATGCTAGAACTTTTCAGTTTCTAAACTATTTTATTGATAAATCACAGAACCGAGTTTACAATATATTTCTGTGCTGTGTGCTCGCGATCTTCACATGACATGCGCGCTATTGTCTGTGTGTGTGTGTGTGTGTGTGTGCATAATGCAGCAGCCGTTTAGAACGGCGATTGACTTACCTGTACTATAAGGTGTGTAAAACATTCATTCATGTGATCAATTTTGAGCATCCAGATGTTATTATCAAACATATCTAGTGGAGCGCTCTCAGAGTATGCATTTATTTGTCATAAACTGAAACGGACTTTAAAGATTTCTTATCCTGTTGCGCCCTCTTTAGGCCATGATCAGCGACTAGTCGACGTCAAGCTTAAAGTGTCAAGGCAGACCATTAAAGTCGACTAATATGTTCAACCCCTAGTGTGTAACTGTAAACTGTAGTTTGATTTTTAACAACCTGGGATAGCAGTTTAACACCACTGGCAATATGAAATAAATTGACCCTCAAAAATGTAGATGTTTTAATGTATTTTCACAACTAAATGTAGAAACTCAGTTTTACCAGTATCTCTTGCACATGACCTAAGGAAAAACTAAAGTGTGTGATTTTCTGCAGGCTCAGACTGTAATGGTGCTCGACAGACTGAGGTAGTGAACAAACAGGAAGAGTTCCTACCTCCTCAGTCTCTGCTCTCTGCCTACCTGGAGCAGTTTAGCTAAGCTGCTATGAATCCTGGCCACAAACAGTACCATTGCTGTTCATCCAGCCAGAACCAGCAACACTGCCCCTGACCTGGCCAACATGAACTGTGGGTGTGGCATTATGTCATAGGACCTGACCTGCAAGCCTTGCCCTTTAGGAGAGACTGCGCTAACTAGAGTGATCACTGTACTCAGTGTCACTATCTCTTTCATTTACTTTTTCTGATGTTTTGGAGCACGTATTAGTAGATGTTGTTACATGATCTGATTATTTTTCCATGTTCCAGACAGAATTATACTGTCATGGCATCTTTGTATACAAGTAGAAACATAATTGTGTATGAACTCGAGAAGAGGCAGAATATGATTGATAATTAATAATTTTTGTTATTGAAGTTCATGATCTTTACATGAAAAGCCACATATAGTCAAAAAAATCTAAAACTCAGGCTCCTACAAAATCAGCACAAATCTCATGATGGTTATGCAGTTATTGTATGTGTATACCCATTCAACATTTTATTTTTACTGCACACATACTGCACAACATTTTACAATTGACATGCATTTGATTTGGGAAGACTTGTAATTCTGCTAACTTACTTCAGCCAGTCCTGCCTGACAAGAGGTATCAGTAGTATTTTTATATACAGCATTCTATAACTTGAATTTTGAGTGAAATAGTACTTGTCTTGTTTGTTCATCTGCTGTTATCAGGTGTCACACACTTCTTTTTTTCTGTTAAAGATCTACCAACATGCACTTAACAACTATGCCTTACCTGTACGCCATATTTGTCAGTTTTGCATTTTCGTACATATTAAGCTTACATTAAGGTTGTTATGGTTTACATACAGGGGAAATATTTTGATGTTTTATACCATCAAGGGTCCTGAGACACTTGAGCAGTTCTTGCATTGGTGTTTATAACCAAAGTGTGTGTGTGTATAGTGCTGATTCTCAGGCATCAACCTTCATGAATGTTGACTTTTACATTACTTTCAGTCACCTAAAAACCAGGTGTGTTGAAACCTTTTGCCATGAAGAGTTGGCTTTTTAGAATAATATTTATAATTTTGTGCCAATATTTGAGTTTAATGCTAATTATATCATGGTGGCTGAACATGAATACACACCATAGAGCGCTTCACTGTATTTAGTTTTTGTCTGTGGCAAGTACCTGTTAAAATGATATCAAGCTTTTAACTGAGATCATATTGTATGATTATTTCATGAATCGAATGCAAATCATGTGGACTTAACCATGAAAATAAAAAAAAATGTTCTGTTTAAGCTTGGCTTCCTGTATTGACTTTGATGCAAAACATTAATTAACAAATGAGGTTTAAAGGCTTAGTGAAAGAACACCAATGTCCTGTTCAAGTTCCCATTCTGTCTCTAGTTTCACCACAAAAAAAACAAATAATTTTAATAATTTACTCACTTATGATCCAAACCTATGTGACTTAGTTTCTGAAGTGAACTTAATGAATTTAAATGTTTGGGAGAATGATTTGAAATCATTTCTATAAATTATTATTTATTTATTTATTTATTTTTTTTAAGATTTATGTTAATTTGTATTTAATAAAAATGTGGGGGGGGGATGTGAGAAATTCAGGAAGTCACAGGTTCGAATCCACACCGTCACATAAAATATTTGATTTTATCGATTGTTTCATTTCTACGTTTGATTTAGAAAGTAGTGTGTGTATTTGATTTTTATCGATTGTTTGATTTCTAAGTTAAATTTTTCTTTTTGAAGTAAACCATTTGAATTAATTATAAAATTTCATCCATAATAATAAGATTTTTGTCCAAATGCATTTAAGGTAATCATTTATTATGGAAGTAGGGGCAAAATAACCCCCTTATTACTGCATTCACACTATATTGTAATATACTATTTCATTCAGAGTGAAAAGGAACAGCTACTTGACACTGAATGCAACTGTACACTGAATTTCATTACAACACACCAGTCTTCATAGAGAAACAGATTTATTAACTATATACATATTAGAAAAATGTGGAAAAGTACTAAATTCACCATATGGAACAACAAAAGAACACAAACATAAAAATAAGTTTAAAAAATAAGAATTTATGAACTATATAAAATATAAGTATATAAAAATATATGTATGTGCACTGTACTTAAATATATATATAATAGTTTATTGTTGTTTAATATTTATTATATATTTCATATAGCCTATTTATAATATAATATATTTTATATATGTATTATAGTGTAATTATACATCCTTATACATACTCACATACACACATTTTTGTATTTTACTTAATATTATTTTCATAATAATAATAATAATAGATAAAAAAAAAAGTGCACAGTATAATACTTTAAAATTAAATATGGCTGGAAGATTAAAAAAACTGAGCTGAGCCAACCAAGAGAGCAAAATGAATGCATCACACAGACACACAAGTGTTATTTTCTCACATTCTGTAACCACTGCTCCTTAGTAATTGTTTTATTTATTTGGGCAAAATATTTTGCCTTTGTACTGGCTATATGGCCAGTTTCTTGTGTACGAAATTGGCCACACTTTCTGCACGTATTTGCATTTACTGTACGATTGTACGACCGTTTGATTGGGGGGTGGCTGTGTCATTTGCAGGTGGGTCAGAGGAAATTGCTCCAGGGTTAATGGTGGAAAATGGGCCTGGGCAGGGCAACAGTAACATCTGAGACACAACAGGGGCAGTGGGTGTGTCAGGAACCAATGGGTGCGGTGCTGTCAGCCTGGGATAAATTGTCCTTAGCTGGCTGAACGTGGCTGAACGCTGAAGGTGTAAGGCTGATGGCTCAAATGAAAATGCTGTGGCAGATGTACAGGTAGCTGAGGGCTGGATCTTTCTAAACTTTGTCTTTGCCTGTCCAGCTGTGTCTGGTGGCTATATTGTGGAGGCACAACAGGCTGTACTCGTGCTGGAGGCAGAGTATCCAATGCCCCTGGACGTGCCTCAGGAAGCTCCAGCCCTTGCAACAGCACTGAGACCTCCTGACCCTTTAAACGTTCATTGTGCCACGTTGTAAGGGTCCTTTGATTTACCTCACCTAGCCGAAGGGTTGTTTCGCTCATCACCGTTCCATTGCTCAGGATTAGCTGCCGAATTCTTCTGTAATCGCGAAGAATTAGATCCCATCTAGACAGAGATTGTGTCCTCTGTTTTTTGGGGCTTCGGTGGATGCTACACAACCTTATGAAAATAATTTCAACAAGGCGACAACAATTAGGCCACAGTGTTGGAGAGCCGCTAGAACCCAAAACACATCTCTTTGTGCTGTCGACATCAGGAGTGAAGACAGCTTTCTTTTTAGGGGACCTAAAACGTCCTGTACGTAGCCTGTCTTGATGACGAACAGCATACATCACCCTGTCTTTGTCAAATTGGTCCAGGTTCTGCCACAAACCCACAATGGTCGCAACTTGTTGGTTGGTAAGTGTGTGGCTCGCCTGTGTGCGCAGCTCCACCAGACACTCCGCCAAAAATATACAGCCTGGAAAAATATAACTGTTGGTTAGATAATTACATGCTGTTAAGTGAGTTTGTGGATTTGCTGCTTAAGGGCGAATGACTAAATGAGAAACAATTGGTCTAGAAAAGGAAATTTTACCATTGCTGAGGGCACTGGTGCAGCTGATGGAGTCTGGACACCGGGTACTGGTGGAGCCTGGAAACAGGGCAGTGGTGCAGCAGAAGGAGTCTGGACACTGGACACTTGTGGAGCCTGGAAACAGGGCAGTGGTGCAGCGGGTGGAACCTGAATGTTGGGCAGCAGTGCAGCGGAAGGAGTCTGGACACTGGGCACTTGTGGAGCCTGGACACAGTGCAGCAGAAGGAGTCTGGACACTGGGCACTTGTGGAGCCTGGAAACAGTGCAGCGGTACCGCAGAAGGAATCTGGACACTGGGCACTTGTGGAGCCTGGAAACAGGGCAGTGGTGCAGCAGGTGGAACCTGAATGTTGGGCAGCAGTGCAGTGGAAGGAGTCTGGACACTGGGCACTTGTGGAACCTGGACACAGGGCAGTGGTGCAGCAAAAGGAATCTGGACACTGGGCACTTGTGGAGCCTGGAAACAGGGCAGTGGTGCAGCAAAAGGAATCTGGACACTGGGCACTTGTGGAGCCTGGAAACAGGGCAGTGGTGCAGCAGGTGGAACCTGAATGTTGGGCAGCAGTGCAGCGGAAGGAGTCTGGACACTGGGCACTTGTGGAGCCTGGACACAGGGCAGTGGTGCAGCAGGTGGGACTGGTGGACCTATAAGAAATGAGTCATCTAATGCCAAAAGATTTGTCACTGTGGCTTCCTCTCCCAACAAATCAATGAAACCCTCATCCTCTTCCCCTTGCTCCTCCACATCTATCTCCTCCAGCAACTGTGAGAGGTCCTATCGGCGGTGAGGCACATGTCCTCCAGGGCCTGACTATTCTGCCTCAACAAATATTGCACTCCAATGAGCTCCCCAGAGGAAATATTTGGAACAGGAAACTTTTTTGAAGGAAATTAATCAGAAAGGTTTATTTAAATGCGGTAAATCTTTTTGTTGTCAGCTTGTGCATGAACAAAAAATATGTAATTCAGAGGGCATTATAAAAAGACAGGGTTACTCTATATTCTAGTATGAATTTTATTTTCTGCCCTGACACCTAGGACACAGAATCCAGTGTACAAACATTTTGGTAGTATAATTTTTCTCTGATCTGTCAAAAATTACATTATTTTTGTCCAGAAACACTTGTAATTTTACCAAAAACATTATGAACTGCATTTATCAAAATACATTTACCTGTGTATACTGCAGGTGGAGTGAAGCTAGGGACCAATTTCCTGCCATACAACTTATTGTAGTTCTCATTGACAGAGTAAACCAGCTCCCCTGTGTAAGTACGCAGGGTTGAACTTCCACCTGCAACAGCAGCTGCAGCCCGGTCCTGATTCCAGCGTAACAAACCTTCCAGGAGGTAAATCTGGAAGTTCAGGCTGTTTGCACTGTTCCCTAGAAAAATAAATAGAAAGCCAAACATTGTTTTGAGAAACTGCAAAAGAGGAAATATTATCTGTTAACTGCAAATATCTAAATAAACAGGAATTAGTGGCAAGATGTGGTATATTCTGTCATGACAAACCTGGAATAAATCTGTTTAGGTGGCAGTGAAATGATTCCAGGGATGTGGAGCCTCTGGCACACCTATACTCTTTTAGAACCATCCCACCCTTGTTTATTGTTTCAGTTTCCGTGTAGAGTGGCACATCTGGAGGATCCTGGATACAGGTGACGTGCCGTCTCTGTACATGCCAGATGTGCTGCATCCTCACACTGTCAAGGAGAGGAACACCAAGGGTGTCATTCCCCTTGCCACCCATGAGCTCTCTGATGAGCATATCAAGGAGGCGGATAGTAGTTTCCTCTCCTTGTGTTCTCCTCCTTCAGTGTTGGGCCAGCTCATCTTTGCTTATATGAAGGTCAAGCTCTGCCGCTGTCATTGCAGGCCAGCCCTGTTGTGTGAGTTGCTCCCTCTTGGGCCTTCTCAGCAGAGTGAGATCCCCTGCATCCCACTCAAAAATACAGGACGACAACCTTGACATAAAAGTAGGGTACAACTGGTGGGCATTAGTGGTGCACCCTACTGCCAGACGTCGCATAAAATGCCAAATGTCTAGGCGAACGATGACATCGGGCCAGCTGCTGAACCGTCTCTTCAGTTTAGTCTCTCCCACTTCCTTGCAACAGTCACAGTCCACATACAGGATAGTGGGAGGATCAACACCAGCTCTCTGGTACGTCTCCATAAGCCCTGCAGCCATGAGATCTAACCCAGCCCCTTCATTCGCAGTCAGGACACTCATCAGCACCTGACCTACCTCATTGCCTACTGAGGTAAGCCACTGTGCTGTGCCTTTCGCAGGCTCACTCAACTTCTTGGTGATCTAAAAGAAACAATAAACATAGCAAATAATACAACATACATCCAAATCAGTAACATTGAAAAATAAAGTGTCAAAATGTTGGTCTAACAATTCATTATAGAAAGGAGTACAGTCATTAAAGCAGCTCCTCTAACCTTCTTAGTTGAATCCATTTTTAAAATTGATCCATATGTGAATGTGATCCTGGCCTTGATGTGATCGAGCCTGTTGAGGATGTCCTGACTGTATACAGTGAGGAGCCATTTGTAGCTGGGTACTGGAGCAAGTGGTGGTGGTTCCTGGAAGTACAGTGGATGCAGGCCAGGCTTATCTAAAAAGGCCACACACTCTGATGTGTACCGAGCCACACGTTTTAACCACTCCTCACTGTGGTTCTCCCTCAGCTGGCCGATGATCCTCACTGGGCCATTCCCCATGCCCCTCTCATGCAACAAGCGAATAACTCGAATGTCACAGGCATACCTTGGAAAAAAGTATTTATTCAAGTATCTTATTATCAGGTATCTAATTATTGTAAGAAGTATTTATCAAAAAAGGAGCATATGAGCAACATGACTGCAAAATATTTACTTGCGTGTGAGGATGATCCTGAATTCAGATCGATGGGCCAGGTCCAACTGCTGCAGCACAGCATGACTCCAGGACAGGTAGCTGGTTCTACATCTGGTACAGATCAGGGTCTCTGTCACCAGGTTGTAGTATCTGTCAATATCTAACACCTGTCGTACTCTCCTGTGCAGAACACCACCACACAGCTGATTAGTACACTGGAGCCGCACCTTCCATAGCCTATATGGCATCCAGAGCAAGAGCCGCTGTGAAAAAAATCTATCAGGTGCTGGAGCTTGGTGGTACAACAGGGCTGGTGGTGGGGGGTGATACCACAACTGCAGGTTTTCACACAGCTCCAGCTTACCCTTTGCACAAACCCTAAAAAGTGCTTCCGACACCCACTTCTGGTCCTGCTGTGGCATTGTCTGTGGCCACAGTAGTGGGAGATCTGCAGGGTCTTCTGGCTGAGATGAGACCTGCTGATATTATCAAAAACATTGGTTTAAATAAAAGTTAAGAGAGCATTAAATGCCAAAGGCATGTTTATATTTTGAATGACATCTTACTGGGCTCCTCACAACAGCAAACTCGGAATTAATCGATGGTGTTGCTGTTTCTTTGGTGTGTTGTGATCTCTGAGCTGGAGGAAGGAAGAAGAAAGAGGAGGACTTGATGACAGGCCGATGAGGTTTTGGGGATAGAGGAGGACGAGGATCAGAGTGATCACGAAGCTGCGGCTGAACTGGAGTGATCTATTGTCTGTGGAGTCAAACGTTATGATTAATCTATTATGGGGATTGCATTTTTTATTAAATAAAATGATGTAGTGTCATGATAAAAGAAGTCATGATGTCTTTCATATTAACCTGAGAGGTTTTCCTCTGGATGCTTAAATTGGGTTTCGCTGCTGCCACATGTGAGCCTCCAAACCTTGACTTTTCAAACTGAAAGGAAAATGTTGATATGTTTCAATGTCTGCAGTGATACCTGCAATCGTAAGGTCTGCTCACCATTGACAATGTCAGCTTGGGTTTCTTTGCAGGATGTGACACATCACTGATGGAGGGTGTGCTTTGGGCAGGGGGGCTCTGTGATGCATCCACTGTGACTGGTGGATGAACCTGTGATACATGCATTAAGATATACCACACACATAATATTATACAGTCCTCCTAATGCCTAATTTTAGATATAAAGACACATTGATATTGCAAACACATCTATCTAGTTATGCAACTTGAACTAGGCTAATTGAAGTTACCTTGTGAAATCCACAAATACACTTCTGAGCTTCCTTCAGAAGGGTGGTCTGCCCCCTCATTTGCAGAGGGCATTTTTCTATCTGTGAACATAAAGTGTAGCTATGACACTGTAGTCCATGTTATCTCAAAACAGTCATCTTAATTATATCAATATTACATTGTATTTATATTGTAAATACTTACTTATCCATACACATAAATAAAAATAGCACAATGTATTATCATATGAGTTTATTAGTTCACCCATGAATCTAGCTACATAATTTACCTTCTGATACAACTCATGCCATCTTTTTTGTCGGGGAGAAGATCTATTCCCCTCCCTCGATGGCCAAACTCCTGTTCGAGCAAAACTCTCCAGACGTGCAAGCCAGTCAGCATATGGTAACCAAAATAATACATACTGTATATCATCACCTAATGTTGTGATAGATCTTTTTATCAACTTAAGTTTTTGTAAACATTAGCCTACATGTTTTGAACTTCTATTTGCTATTTATGGCCTGTATGCCTCATTGACCTGGGCTCATATAACTTGTTTTGGAGTAAAAAGCATAATGTATGGATTATTTTGACTATAACAAATACTCAGATTAAACATTGTGTTATTTCAGCTGTGTCCATCTGATGGGCATGTGCCTGAATTTATTTTTATACATTTATTATATTCTCATCCATTCACTTCTAATGACTGGTCATTTTTGACCACAGGTTAAACAAAACACCCAAAAGTTAAACATTATCCAAATTTATTTAGTGTGTTCAGATAATCAATTAAGTACAATGAGATTTATTGTACATTGATTTATCCATGTCCCATGAAGTAACATACACTATCAGATATGCTATCTTACTATACTATCTTGTATAATTGCAAGTAACGTTAATCCTGTCAGAAAAAATTAATTAATTAACGTTACTGACAAAAATAAGTTAGGTATAAGTTAGGTAACGTTAAAAAAAACTTTGATAAGATCAAAAAATAAAGTTTGCTTGCTGACTGAAGTTACACAAAGTCAGACAACACCGGATAAAACTATTTACATTACAAATAGAGCTGCGGCAATTAACTTATACCCTATTATTTACACAATGACAGTTAACGTTAATTTACCTGATCAGTTGAGGCAATCGTAAGGTAATTTTACGGAGCCAATCTTGCTATTCCTAAAATACAGAAATGTAAGCCATTTCATTAACAATAAATACAATAACTATAAATGACAATAACATACCTGAGCAGCTTGCGGAATATAAATAACAGCGGAGATCGTGCAGAGATTCTAACTTCCCATACCGGGAGTCGAACCCGGGCCGCCTGGGTGAAAACCAGGAATCCTGACCGCTAGACCATATGGGATCCTCCTCCCACCTGGAGCAGGCCCTTTGGCTTTTAGTGTGTGACCGCCCCCTTTAAGAACATGGGAATGATCCGAAGGGATTGTTTACTGAATTCAATTTCATCAGGCTCACCGGAGGGAGCTCTCCTTTGCCTCGCCCAGGGGGTTCAGTTTCCTCCCATTCCTGCGATGGCATAACAGACACTATAAACTGGTCGTAAAACAAGGTCCTTGTGACAGTACTCATGCAATGCATTTGAAAAGACGCATGGTATTGTATGGTAACCGTTATCCCACTGGGAAAGCAGCCTATTGTTGGACTGTCCATTTTTTATATTAATCAACCAATCCAATAATAATAATAACAAAAACTATGGGCTAATAAAACGAAATAATAAAAACAGTCCTCTGCTCTACCAGCTGAGCTATCGAAGGAACACTGGTCGGGGACAGAACCTCAACCCATCAGGTTGCTGAAGCTCCGCCGCTGGCTAAAAGTGACAGACGTGCTGGCTGTCTCGATAAGTGAAGCAAAGACAACCCTAACTTCCCATACCGGGAGTCGAACCCGGGCCGCCTGGGTGAAAACCAGGAATCCTGACCGCTAGACCATATGGGATCTTCCTCCCACCTGGAGCAGGCCCTTTGACTTTTAGTGTGTGACAGCCCCCTTTAAGAATATGGGAATGATCCGAAGGGATTGTTTACTGAATTCAATTTCATCAGGCTCACCGGAGGGAGCTCTCCTTTGCCTCGCCCAGGGGGTTCAGTTTCCTCCCATTCCTGCGATGGCATAACAGACACTATAAACTGGTCGTAAAGCAAGGTCCTTGTGACAGTACTCATGCAATGCATTTGAAAAGACGCATGGTATTGTATGGTAACCGTTATCCCACTGGCAAAGCAGCCTATTGTTGGACTGTCCATTTTTTATATTAATCAACCAATCCAATAATAATAATAACAAAAACTATGGGCTAATAAAACGAAATAATAAAAAGAGTCCTCTGCTCTACCAGCTGAGCTATCGAAGGAACACTGGTCGGGGACAGAACCTCAACCCATCAGGTTGCTGAAGCTCCGCCGCTGGCTAAAAGTGACAGACGTGCTGGCTGTCTCGATAAGTGAAGCAAAGACAACCCTAACTTCCCATACCGGGAGTCGAACCCGGGCCGCCTGGGTGAAAACCAGGAATCCTGACCGCTAGACCATATGGGATCTTCCTCCCACCTGGAGCAGGCCCTTTGACTTTTAGTGTGTGACAGCCCCCTTTAAGAACATGGGAATGATCCGAAGGGATTGTTTACTGAATTCAATTTCATCAGGCTCACCGGAGGGAGCTCTCCTTTGCCTCGCCCAGGGGGTTCAGTTTCCTCCCATTCCTGCGATGGCATAACAGACACTATAAACTGGTCGTAAAGCAAGGTCCTTGTGACAGTACTCATGCAATGCATTTGAAAAGACGCATGGTATTGTATGGTAACCGTTATCCCACTGGCAAAGCAGCCTATTGTTGGACTGTCCATTTTTTATATTAATCAACCAATCCAATAATAATAATAACAAAAACTATGGGCTAATAAAACGAAATAATTAAAACGGCTATTGGCTGACAGCGAAGCAAAAGAGGCAGAGCGAGCCAGCCAGGAGTCGAACCTAGAATCTTCTGATCCGTAGTCAGACGCGTTATCCATTGCGCCACTGGCCCACCAACCAGGGGTCCGGGAGCTTACATGGGACCTGTCGGTGTTCGACTGGGCAGAGGCCTGTCATGACATCTACTTTTTCTCATGCCATTAACAGGCCTGGAGCCAACGTCAGGAAGGGGTCCGATGAGGGGCCTGCTTTAAAAACCTTGGAGATGGAGGCCTCACATGTTGGGGATCTCGGTTGCTTTGTTTTCATGGCAAGTTGTGGTGTTGTTAGGATATTCCTACAGAGCCTGTGACAGTTTCTCAGCGGAAGAACTGGGATCCAGGGTCAGAGACGTCTCCTCTCCTGGAGGAAAATACAAGCCTTAGTGGTCTTGCTGGAAAATCTGGTAGAGGCCCACAGCTGGGCTTGAAGGGAAATAGTCAACAGACCTTCCCTGGTGGTCTAGTGGTTAGGATTCGGCGCTCTCACCGCCGCGGCCCGGGTTCGATTCCCGGTCAGGGAATGAGCTTTTGCCCTCCAGCGGCGGTCGTGATTGCAAAATTCCGCAGTAATATCTCGACGCCCTCGTCGAGAAGCACGGCCAAGGAATTGTTTGCGTGTGAAAAAGACCTCCTTCGAGCCGGAGTCGAACCAGCGACCTAAGGATTGCCAACTTGCCACCTACAGTCCTCCGCTCTACCAGCTGAGCTATCGAAGGAACACTGGTCGAGGACAGAACATCAACCCATCAGCTTGCTGAAGCTCTGCCGCTGGCTAAAAGTGACAGACGTGCTGGCTGTCTCGATAAGTGAAGCAAAGACAACCCTAACTTCCCATACCGGGAGTCGAACCCGGGCCGCCTGGGTGAAAACCAGGAATCCTGACCGCTAGACCATATGGGATCCTCCTCCCACCTGGAGCAGGCCCTTTGGCTTTTAGTGTGTGACTGCCCCCTTTAAGAACATGGGAATGATCCGAAGGGATTGTTTACTGAATTCAATTTCATCAGGCTCACCGGAGGGAGCTCTCCTTTGCCTCGCCCAGGGGTTCAGTTTCCTCCCATTCCTGCGATGGCATAACAGACACTATAAACTGGTCGTAAAGCAAGGTCCTTGTGACAGTACTCATGCAATGCATTTGAAAAGACGCATGGTATTGTATGGTAACCGTTATCCCACTGGCAAAGCAGCCTATTGTTGGACTGTCCATTTTTTATATTAATCAACCAATCCAATAATAATAATAACAAAAACTATGGGCTAATAAAACGAAATAATAAAAAGAGTCCTCTGCTCTACCAGCTGAGCTATCGAAGGAACACTGGTCGGGGACAGAACCTCAACCCATCAGGTTGCTGAAGCTCCGCCGCTGGCTAAAAGTGACAGACGTGCTGGCTGTCTCGATAAGTGAAGCAAAGACAACCCTAACTTCCCATACCGGGAGTCGAACCCGGGCCGCCTGGGTGAAAACCAGGAATCCTGACCGCTAGACCATATGGGATCTTCCTCCCACCTGGAGCAGGCCCTTTGACTTTTAGTGTGTGACAGCCCCCTTTAAGAACATGGGAATGATCCGAAGGGATTGTTTACTGAATTCAATTTCATCAGGCTCACCGGAGGGAGCTCTCCTTTGCCTCGCCCAGGGGGTTCAGTTTCCTCCCATTCCTGCGATGGCATAACAGACACTATAAACTGGTCGTAAAACAAGGTCCTTGTGACAGTACTCATGCAATGCATTTGAAAAGACGCATGGTATTGTATGGTAACCGTTATCCCACTGGGAAAGCAGCCTATTGTTGGACTGTCCATTTTTTATATTAATCAACCAATCCAATAATAATAATAACAAAAACTATGGGCTAATAAAACGAAATAATAAAAACAGTCGTCTGCTCTACCAGCTGAGCTATCGAAGGAACACTGGTCGGGGACAGAACCTCAACCCATCAGGTTGCTGAAGCTCCGCCGCTGGCTAAAAGTGACAGACGTGCTGGCTGTCTCGATAAGTGAAGCAAAGACAACCCTAACTTCCCATACCGGGAGTCGAACCCGGGCCGCCTGGGTGAAAACCAGGAATCCTGACCGCTAGACCATATGGGATCTTCCTCCCACCTGGAGCAGGCCCTTTGACTTTTAGTGTGTGACAGCCCCCTTTAAGAATATGGGAATGATCCGAAGGGATTGTTTACTGAATTCAATTTCATCAGGCTCACCGGAGGGAGCTCTCCTTTGCCTCGCCCAGGGGGTTCAGTTTCCTCCCATTCCTGCGATGGCATAACAGACACTATAAACTGGTCGTAAAGCAAGGTCCTTGTGACAGTACTCATGCAATGCATTTGAAAAGACGCATGGTATTGTATGGTAACCGTTATCCCACTGGCAAAGCAGCCTATTGTTGGACTGTCCATTTTTTATATTAATCAACCAATCCAATAATAATAATAACAAAAACTATGGGCTAATAAAACGAAATAATTAAAACGGCTATTGGCTGACAGCGAAGCAAAAGAGGCAGAGCGAGCCAGCCAGGAGTCGAACCTAGAATCTTCTGATCCGTAGTCAGACGCGTTATCCATTGCGCCACTGGCCCACCAACCAGGGGTCCGGGAGCTTACATGGGACCTGTCGGTGTTCGACTGGGCAGAGGCCTGTCATGACATCTACTTTTTCTCATGCCATTAACAGGCCTGGAGCCAACTTCAGGAAGGGGTCCGATGAGGGGCCTGCTTTAAAAACCTTGGAGATGGAGGCCTCACATGTTGGGGATCTCGGTTGCTTTGTTTTCATGGCAAGTTGTGGTGTTGTTAGGATATTCCTACAGAGCCTGTGACAGTTTCTCAGCGGAAGAACTGGGATCCAGGGTCAGAGACGTCTCCTCTCCTGGAGGAAAATACAAGCCTTAGTGGTCTTGCTGGAAAATCTGGTAGAGGCCCACAGCCGGGCTTGAGGGGAAATAGTCAACAGACCTTCCCTGGTGGTCTAGTGGTTAGGATTCGGCGCTCTCACCGCCGCGGCCCGGGTTCGATTCCCGGTCAGGGAATGAGCTTTTGCCCTCCAGCGGCGGTCGTGATTGCAAAATTCCGCAGTAATATCTCCACGGCCTCGTCGAGAAGCACGGCCAAGGAATTGTTTGCGTGTGAAAAAGACCTCCTTCGAGCCGGAGTCGAACCAGCGACCTAAGGATTGCCAACTTGCCACCTACAGTCCTCCGCTCTACCAGCTGAGCTATCGAAGGAACACTGGTCGAGGACAGAACATCAACCCATCAGCTTGCTGAAGCTCTGCCGCTGGCTAAAAGTGACAGACGTGCTGGCTGTCTCGATAAGTGAAGCAAAGACAACCCTAACTTCCCATACCGGGAGTCGAACCCGGGCCACCTGGGTGAAAACCAGGAATCCTGACCGCTAGACCATATGGGATCCTCCTCCCACCTGGAGCAGGCCCTTTGGCTTTTAGTGTGTGACCGCCCCCTTTAAGAACATGGGAATGATCCGAAGGGATTGTTTACTGAATTCAATTTCATCAGGCTCACCGGAGGGAGCTCTCCTTTGCCTCGCCCAGGGGGTTCAGTTTCCTCCCATTCCTGCGATGGCATAACAGACACTATAAACTGGTCGTAAAGCAAGGTCCTTGTGACAGTACTCATGCAATGCATTTGAAAAGACGCATGGTATTGTATGGTAACCGTTATCCCACTGGCAAAGCAGCCTATTGTTGGACTGTCCATTTTTTATATTAATCAACCAATCCAATAATAATAATAACAAAAACTATGGGCTAATAAAACGAAATAATAAAAAGAGTCCTCTGCTCTACCAGCTGAGCTATCGAAGGAACACTGGTCGGGGACAGAACCTCAACCCATCAGGTTGCTGAAGCTCCGCCGCTGGCTAAAAGTGACAGACGTGCTGGCTGTCTCGATAAGTGAAGCAAAGACAACCCTAACTTCCCATGCCGGGAGTCGAACCCGGGCCGCCTGGGTGAAAACCAGGAATCCTGACCGCTAGACCATATGGGATCTTCCTCCCACCTGGAGCAGGCCCTTTGACTTTTAGTGTGTGACAGCCCCCTTTAAGAACATGGGAATGATCCGAAGGGATTGTTTACTGAATTCAATTTCATCAGGCTCACCGGAGGGAGCTCTCCTTTGCCTCGCCCAGGGGGTTCAGTTTCCTCCCATTCCTGCGATGGCATAACAGACACTATAAACTGGTCGTAAAGCAAGGTCCTTGTGACAGTACTCATGCAATGCATTTGAAAAGACGCATGGTATTGTATGGTAACCGTTATCCCACTGGCAAAGCAGCCTATTGTTGGACTGTCCATTTTTTATATTAATCAACCAATCCAATAATAATAATAACAAAAACTATGGGCTAATAAAACGAAATAATTAAAACGGCTATTGGCTGACAGCGAAGCAAAAGAGGCAGAGCGAGCCAGCCAGGAGTCGAACCTAGAATCTTCTGATCCGTAGTCAGACGCGTTATCCATTGCGCCACTGGCCCACCAACCAGGGGTCCGGGAGCTTACATGGGACCTGTCGGTGTTCGACTGGGCAGAGGCCTGTCATGACATCTACTTTTTCTCATGCCATTAACAGGCCTGGAGCCAACGTCAGGAAGGGGTCCGATGAGGGGCCTGCTTTAAAAACCTTGGAGATGGAGGCCTCACATGTTGGGGATCTCGGTTGCTTTGTTTTCATGGCAAGTTGTGGTGTTGTTAGGATATTCCTACAGAGCCTGTGACAGTTTCTCAGCGGAAGAACTGGGATCCAGGGTCAGAGACGTCTCCTCTCCTGGAGGAAAATACAAGCCTTAGTGGTCTTGCTGGAAAATCTGGTAGAGGCCCACAGCCGGGCTTGAGGGGAAATAGTCAACAGACCTTCCCTGGTGGTCTAGTGGTTAGGATTCGGCGCTCTCACCGCCGCGGCCCGGGTTCGATTCCCGGTCAGGGAATGAGCTTTTGCCCTCCAGCGGCGGTCGTGATTGCAAAATTCCGCAGTAATATCTCCACGGCCTCGTCGAGAAGCACGGCCAAGGAATTGTTTGCGTGTGAAAAAGACCTCCTTCGAGCCGGAGTCGAACCAGCGACCTAAGGATTGCCAACTTGCCACCTACAGTCCTCCGCTCTACCAGCTGAGCTATCGAAGGAACACTGGTCGAGGACAGAACATCAACCCATCAGCTTGCTGAAGCTCTGCCGCTGGCTAAAAGTGACAGACGTGCTGGCTGTCTCGATAAGTGAAGCAAAGACAACCCTAACTTCCCATACCGGGAGTCGAACCCGGGCCGCCTGGGTGAAAACCAGGAATCCTGACCGCTAGACCATATGGGATCCTCCTCTCACCTGGAGCAGGCCCTTTGGCTTTTAGTGTGTGACCGCCCCCTTTAAGAACATGGGAATGATCCGAAGGGATTGTTTACTGAATTCAATTTCATCAGGCTCACCGGAGGGAGCTCTCCTTTGCCTCGCCCAGGGGGTTCAGTTTCCTCCCATTCCTGCGATGGCATAACAGACACTATAAACTGGTCGTAAAGCAAGGTCCTTGTGACAGTACTCATGCAATGCATTTGAAAAGACGCATGGTATTGTATGGTAACCGTTATCCCACTGGCAAAGCAGCCTATTGTTGGACTGTCCATTTTTTATATTAATCAACCAATCCAATAATAATAATAACAAAAACTATGGGCTAATAAAACGAAATAATAAAAAGAGTCCTCTGCTCTACCAGCTGAGCTATCGAAGGAACACTGGTCGGGGACAGAACCTCAACCCATCAGGTTGCTGAAGCTCCGCCGCTGGCTAAAAGTGACAGACGTGCTGGCTGTCTCGATAAGTGAAGCAAAGACAACCCTAACTTCCCATACCGGGAGTCGAACCCGGGCCGCCTGGGTGAAAACCAGGAATCCTGACCGCTAGACCATATGGGATCTTCCTCCCACCTGGAGCAGGCCCTTTGACTTTTAGTGTGTGACAGCCCCCTTTAAGAACATGGGAATGATCCGAAGGGATTGTTTACTGAATTCAATTTCATCAGGCTCACCGGAGGGAGCTCTCCTTTGCCTCGCCCAGGGGGTTCAGTTTCCTCCCATTCCTGCGATGGCATAACAGACACTATAAACTGGTCGTAAAGCAAGGTCCTTGTGACAGTACTCATGCAATGCATTTGAAAAGACGCATGGTATTGTATGGTAACCGTTATCCCACTGGCAAAGCAGCCTATTGTTGGACTGTCCATTTTTTATATTAATCAACCAATCCAATAATAATAATAACAAAAACTATGGGCTAATAAAACGAAATAATTAAAACGGCTATTGGCTGACAGCGAAGCAAAAGAGGCAGAGCGAGCCAGCCAGGAGTCGAACCTAGAATCTTCTGATCCGTAGTCAGACGCGTTATCCATTGCGCCACTGGCCCACCAACCAGGGGTCCGGGAGCTTACATGGGACCTGTCGGTGTTCGACTGGGCAGAGGCCTGTCATGACATCTACTTTTTCTCATGCCATTAACAGGCCTGGAGCCAACGTCAGGAAGGGGTCCGATGAGGGGCCTGCTTTAAAAACCTTGGAGATGGAGGCCTCACATGTTGGGGATCTCGGTTGCTTTGTTTTCATGGCAAGTTGTGGTGTTGTTAGGATATTCCTACAGAGCCTGTGACAGTTTCTCAGCGGAAGAACTGGGATCCAGGGTCAGAGACGTCTCCTCTCCTGGAGGAAAATACAAGCCTTAGTGGTCTTGCTTGAAAATCTGGTAGAGGCCCACAGCCGGGCTTGAGGGGAAATAGTCAACAGACCTTCCCTGGTGGTCTAGTGGTTAGGATTCGGCGCTCTCACCGCCGCGGCCCGGGTTCGATTCCCGGTCAGGGAATGAGCTTTTGCCCTCCAGCGGCGGTCGTGATTGCAAAATTCCGCAGTAATATCTCCACGGCCTCGTCGAGAAGCACGGCCAAGGAATTGTTTGCGTGTGAAAAAGACCTCCTTCGAGCCGGAGTCGAACCAGCGACCTAAGGATTGCCAACTTGCCACCTACAGTCCTCCGCTCTACCAGCTGAGCTATCGAAGGAACACTGGTCGAGGACAGAACATCAACCCATCAGCTTGCTGAAGCTCTGCCGCTGGCTAAAAGTGACAGACGTGCTGGCTGTCTCGATAAGTGAAGCAAAGACAACCCTAACTTCCCATACCGGGAGTCGAACCCGGGCCGCCTGGGTGAAAACCAGGAATCCTGACCGCTAGACCATATGGGATCCTCCTCCCACCTGGAGCAGGCCCTTTGGCTTTTAGTGTGTGACCGCCCCCTTTAAGAACATGGGAATGATCCGAAGGGATTGTTTACTGAATTCAATTTCATCAGGCTCACCGGAGGGAGCTCTCCTTTGCCTCGCCCAGGGGGTTCAGTTTCCTCCCATTCCTGCGATGGCATAACAGACACTATAAACTGGTCGTAAAGCAAGGTCCTTGTGACAGTACTCATGCAATGCATTTGAAAAGACGCATGGTATTGTATGGTAACCGTTATCCCACTGGCAAAGCAGCCTATTGTTGGACTGTCCATTTTTTATATTAATCAACCAATCCAATAATAATAATAACAAAAACTATGGGCTAATAAAACGAAATAATTAAAACGGCTATTGGCTGACAGCGAAGCAAAAGAGGCAGAGCGAGCCAGCCAGGAGTCGAACCTAGAATCTTCTGATCCGTAGTCAGACGCGTTATCCATTGCGCCACTGGCCCACCAACCAGGGGTCCGGGAGCTTACATGGGACCTGTCGGTGTTCGACTGGGCAGAGGCCTGTCATGACATCTACTTTTTCTCATGCCATTAACAGGCCTGGAGCCAACGTCAGGAAGGGGTCCGATGAGGGGCCTGCTTTAAAAACCTTGGAGATGGAGGCCTCACATGTTGGGGATCTCGGTTGCTTTGTTTTCATGGCAAGTTGTGGTGTTGTTAGGATATTCCTACAGAGCCTGTGACAGTTTCTCAGCGGAAGAACTGGGATCCAGGGTCAGAGACGTCTCCTCTCCTGGAGGAAAATACAAGCCTTAGTGGTCTTGCTGGAAAATCTGGTAGAGGCCCACAGCCGGGCTTGAGGGGAAATAGTCAACAGACCTTCCCTGGTGGTCTAGTGGTTGGGATTCGGCGCTCTCACCGCCGCGGCCCGGGTTCGATTCCCGGTCAGGGAATGAGCTTTTGCCCTCCAGCGGCGGTCGTGATTGCAAAATTCCGCAGTAATATCTCGACGCCCTCGTCGAGAAGCACGGCCAAGGAATTGTTTGCGTGTGAAAAAGACCTCCTTCGAGCCGGAGTCGAACCAGCGACCTAAGGATTGCCAACTTGCCACCTACAGTCCTCCGCTCTACCAGCTGAGCTATCGAAGGAACACTGGTCGAGGACAGAACATCAACCCATCAGCTTGCTGAAGCTCTGCCGCTGGCTAAAAGTGACAGACGTGCTGGCTGTCTCGATAAGTGAAGCAAAGACAACCCTAACTTCCCATACCGGGAGTCGAACCCGGGCCGCCTGGGTGAAAACCAGGAATCCTGACCGCTAGACCATATGGGATCCTCCTCCCACCTGGAGCAGGCCCTTTGGCTTTTAGTGTGTGACCGCCCCCTTTAAGAACATGGGAATGATCCGAAGGGATTGTTTACTGAATTCAATTTCATCAGGCTCACCGGAGGGAGCTCTCCTTTGCCTCGCCCAGGGGGTTCAGTTTCCTCCCATTCCTGCGATGGCATAACAGACACTATAAACTGGTCGTAAAGCAAGGTCCTTGTGACAGTACTCATGCAATGCATTTGAAAAGACGCATGGTATTGTATGGTAACCGTTATCCCACTGGCAAAGCAGCCTATTGTTGGACTGTCCATTTTTTATATTAATCAACCAATCCAATAATAATAATAACAAAAACTATGGGCTAATAAAACGAAATAATAAAAAGAGTCCTCTGCTCTACCAGCTGAGCTATCGAAGGAACACTGGTCGGGGACAGAACCTCAACCCATCAGGTTGCTGAAGCTCCGCCGCTGGCTAAAAGTGACAGACGTGCTGGCTGTCTCGATAAGTGAAGCAAAGACAACCCTAACTTCCCATACCGGGAGTCGAACCCGGGCCGCCTGGGTGAAAACCAGGAATCCTGACCGCTAGACCATATGGGATCCTCCTCCCACCTGG